>NC_042971.1:16184432-16784432 GCF_901001165.1 Salmo trutta
GTTTTCAGTGGCTGATCGAAATAGAAGTCGATTTAAAGGCTTTCGTCGGAGTCACCTTGAAAATGTGTTGATGCGGTGTGTAATGTATGTTCAAGCTAGCTACAGACCTATGTGAGAGCAGCTGCAGTAGGTAAAGTCCCGGGGTTATCGTTGCGAATTTCATCTTATTGCAGGTAATAGAAAAGGGACAAATCATGATGCTTAGCTTTGCTCTGTGTGTGTGTGTGTGTGTGTGTGTGTGTGTGTGTGTGTGTGTGTGTGTGTGTGTGTGTGTGTGTGTGTGTGTGTGTGTGTGTGTGTGTGTGTGTGTGTGTGTGTGTGTGTGTGTGTGTGTGTGTGTGTGTGTGTGAGACAACTCTCATACACACACACACCTATTAATGATTCCCCTCCATCTCCCAACCCTCATCCAGGAAGTGCTGCTGGGAAGTTCTCTCTCTGGCCTCCTCTCCATACGTGGTGGTGTTTTATTTACAGGAGTGCACCAGGGGCTGATAAATAAAGGAGTTAAGCTGCTCCAGATGGGCTTGATTGATAGGCCTGTTCAGGGATGGAAGTGATGCATCCTGACATATAGATTTCTCCCCCTCTTCCTCTACTTACGTGTCCCTCCCAGTAAAGAGCCTGCAATCAGGCTGGATTAATGGGCTTCACTTTGTCCTTCCCCTGCGAAGGGCAACACGCTGGGGCTTGCAGCTCTGGTCATGCAGGGAGAATGGATGAAACACACCTCAGTGAGAGAGGGAGCAAGGTTCACCAGATGCCCAAATTTGTCTCCGTTGATCTTTTTTGTCTAGACCGAGACTGACTGAGGGCTATTTAGTCGTTCAGTCCACTCTCCCTCCCTCCCTCCCTCCCTCCCTCCCACCCAGAATACACAGCATGACTCAGGCTGCAGAAGGGCTACTCTGTCTGTCTGACTGAGTAAAGGTGGGATAGCAGTCCTACTAGCCTGAACATAATCAGTCTGAGGGACCACTGCAGACTAGTCTAATATATATTACTGAATATAAAAAGTTGAGACATCCTCACTACAATTTGACTGAAAATATGATTAATTGTATTTCACTTCACACGTTGTAATATATATTTTTTTTAACAAAAACATAAACTGGAGGCTGCTTCAGGGAATAAGACAATTACTTAATGCCAGACGAGTTTAAATTCCCAACTGCTTAATAAAATGGTATTATTTGAGCCGGGGAGAATGGTTGCCAGTTATTCTAATGCTGCTCAAGAGGTCACTGAGGTGCAGCTCACTTGAGATTTCCCAAACTAGTTCCTTCCAAATCAATCGATGCATTATGATACAGAGTCCTTAACCTCCATATCAATCAATATTCCTGATGAGATTACTGGAGGTGCTTGCGGTCAATCGCGTTGTCAATGTGATTGATGACTCTCCCTGCACTCACAGGTGTCGTATGGCTCGACGGTTCTGTACTGTACTGTATGAAGAACCACTAACTGCAGTCCTGGCAACCAGGGGAGGGGAGGGAGAGGGAGAGGGAGGAAAGGGGTATGTGGGGGCTAGAAGAGGGGAGCCAGATGATGGGAACAGGCCCTATGAAACTCAAAGTATGGCTTTGGGCTACCACAGGCCTGGGCAACTCCAGTCCTCGGGGGCCTGATTGGTGTCACACTTCCCCCCATCCCTAGCAAACACAGCTGATTTAAACTAATTGCATTCTAAACTGAAGATCGTCATTAGTTGATTATTGACCCGCTAGCAGGTCGCAAGTATCGCACCAGTCAGAGCTTCCAATCAGCTCACTCAATCACCTCCACTGTTAAGTGCAGCCAGACTGGGGAACAGGACCTCGTTCACACAGAGATCAGGCTGTATAGCAGTTTTTCCCATCTCCAGTCCTCGAGTGCTCCCAACAGCGCAGAAATGTGTACTGTTGGGCTACTGGAGGACCAAGTTGGGAAACTCTTCTGCTGTAGAGTACTGTTACTTCTGTGTTACCTCATCTAAAGAATGGTGGAGTGGAGGTGGAAAATCTCACCTTGACCAATAGTGAGAATCCAGATCTCTAGTACAGTTATGTTGCTGTGAGGCAGTCAGATACAGGTAACCTAGCTAGTGGCATCAGGTAGGCAAAGACCATTACCTATTTTAATCTCCACACAAACAGCGCCAAGACAGAGATGTAGACGACATTTCTCTGATTCACCAAACGAAGTGTGTAACCGCAACATAATGGGTTTGAAAGGCATTTAAATATGAAAGGGATGCAGCCCTTTATACCCCTGAGGACATTGGTCTGTGTGATTTCCTCCTGCATAACCCCAGATGGAAACAGAAGAAGGAGAGAGGATGCATGCCGTCTCAATATCCCTCCAAGGCTCAGAGGCTGTCTGTCACACAGTCGTAGCTGAGGTGTATGCAGCTGTTCAACTGGCAGACTGTTCAAAGAGAGTGCTGTCTCTGCTCCAATCTTGTGCTGAGACCCCCCGATATGACTTTTGTACATGTGACCACATTAGCTCTGCCTCTCTGTCTTTTCCTATTTCTCATGCCTCTGTCTCTCTCGCTCTCGCGCTCTCTCTCTCCGTCTTTCTCTCTCTCCCTATGTCTCTGTCTCTCTCTTGTATTTGCACAAAGAACCTCATCAACAGTAATCAGATATTCATCAGCCAACAAATAAGCAGGAGGGCAGGAAGCAGGAGGAGATTAATATCTCATCATGGTGTAAAAATGACACCTGAGAGACAAGGCGATGTCAACATGTAACAGTCTCACCCAACCCACTGGGCACAGACGTCAGTTCAACATCTAGTTTTGATTTGTATTTGGTTGAGTTGTCAACTAATGTGAATTCAAAGTGAAATCAACAACAAATGTCACCATTGTCATTGGATTTAGGTTACAAGTTGGGTGAAAAAAAAAATGCCCTTAAGTTGATGACCTTTTGCAAATCCAACCAGTTTTCCATGTTCAAAATCAAATTTGCCATGAAATGCTTACTTACGAGCCCTTAACCAACAACGCAGTTCAAGAAATAGAGTTAAGAAAAGATTGACTAAATAAACAAAAGTAAAAAATTCAATGAAACGTAACACAATAAAATAACAATAACGAGTCTATATACAGGGGGTACCGGTACCGTCAATGTATGGGGGTACAGGTTAGTCGAGGTCATTTGTACATGTACACTACCGTTCAAAAGTTTAGGGTCACTTAGAAATTTCTTTTTTGAAAGAAAATCACATTTTTGGTCCATTAAAATAACATCAAATTGATTAGAAATACAGTGTAGACATGTTGTAAATGACTATTGTAGCTCGAAACTGATTTTTTATGGAATATCTAAATAGGTTTCGTCTGGCAGTATGGTTCTGTACTGTATGAAGGGCCACTAACTGCAGTCCTGGCAACCAGGGGACGAGAGGGGAGGGAGAGGAAGGAAAGGGGTACGTGGGGGCTAGAAGAGGGGGGCCAGAAGATGGGGGTAGCACAGGCCTGGGCAATTCCAGTCCTCAGGGGCCTGATTGGTGTCACACTTTTCCCCCCATCCCTTGTGAACACAGCTGATTTAAACTAATTGCATTCTAAACTGAAGATCGTGATTAGTTGATTATTGACCCGCTAGCAGGTCGCAAGTATTGCACTAGTCAGAGCTTCCAATCAGCTCACTCAATCACCTCCACTGTTAAGTGCAGCCAGACTGGGGAACAGGACCTCGTTCACACAGAGATCAGGCTGTATAGCAGCATTATCAGCAACCATCACTCCTGTGTTCCAATGGCACGTTGTGTTAGCTAATCCAAGTTTATCATTTTAAAAGGCTAATTGATCATTGGAAAACCTTTTTTAAATTGTTAGCACAGCTGAGAACTGTTGTCCTGTTTGAAGAAGCAATAAAACTGTCCTTTAGACTAGTTGAGTATCTGGAGCTCTAACCAGAATAGAAAGAGGAGTGGGAGGCCCCGGTGCACAACTGAGCAAGAGGACAAGTACATTAGTGTCTAGTTTGAGAAACAGACGCCTCATAAGTCCTCAACTGGCAGCTTAATTAAATACAGTAGTAGTACCCGCAAAACACCAATCTCAATGTCAACAGTGAAGAGGTGACTCCGGGATGCTGGCCTTCTAGGCAGATTTGCCAAGAAAAAGCCATATCTCAGATTGACCAATAAAAATAAATGACTAAGATGGGCAAAAGAACACAGACACTGGACAGAGGAAGATTGGAAAAAAGTGACAACTAGAATGCCAAAGGTCTGCAAGACTGTAATTGCTGCAAATGGAGGATTCTTTGACGAAAGCAAAGTTTGAAGGACACAATTATTATTTCAATTAAAAATCATTATTTATAACCATGTCAACATCTTGACTATATTTCTTATTCATTTTGTGACTAATTTCATGTATGTTTTCATGGAAAACAAGGACATTTCTAAGTGACCCCAAACTTTTGAACGGTAGTGTAGGTAGGGGTAAAGTGACTGTGCATAGATATTAAACAGCGAGTAGCAGCAGTGTAAAGACAAAATGTTATCACATAGATTTTTTGGGTTGGATTGAAGTGGCAACAATGTTGATTCGACCAGTTTTTGCACAGTGAGCAGTGTGAGTGGTTCAGACACAAACAACATAGCCTAGTCCCGTTGTAAACAATAATAATAAATGATATATGCCATTTAGAGGACGCTTTTATCCAAAGTGACTTACAGTAATGTGACGAGCGAAGCTATTTAATGGATTTAACTTATAGCCAGGGGCAAATGAATGACAGCGGACACCACGTTGCTTTGGAGGTAATGGAGGTAATGGAGGTAATGGAGGGTCCAGAGTGACTCCCGGGAGGGTTAAGATTATTTTGGAGTCAGTCGTCCACACAGTTGGCACCTCTCCATGCCCTCAGAGAGATACAGGTCTGGACATGCCACCCCCATTGCCCCATGCCCACTGGCACGTACCTGATCAAGCTCTGCCCCAAATGCCCCAACCCTGTCCCTCCCTGATGAGGTGAATAGATTCTAGTCTGTTATTTGTCATATATTATCAATTGCTAGCTACTTTGTTGACAGTTTGACAAGATCATGTGTTAACTTGTTTGTGGGTACAAACTAATTAGTGAGTGTTTTAGCGAGTTAAACACGTCAATTCAACATCTATTCCACGTTGGTTCAACGTAATTTCATTGAAATGGCGTGGAAACAACATTGATTCAACCAATGTGTGCCAAGTGGGTAGTTAGCAAAGTTAGCAACTAGCTCGTTGACTGTTGTGGTTAGCCAAAAATGACTCGTTTTGAAAGTTGGATCGTTATTTAAAGTTTTCATTGGAGGTTTTTTACACTATGAGTTTGATGAAAGTGTCTCCAGTCTCCATGAATTTTAATATAGACATAGATTACGTTTCTATAGATACGAAGCCAAAGGAATGAGATCGCTGGGACAGGATCTTATGCATCTGAGATATAATTTTTATTTGATTTATTAATATATCAGCAAGCAAAGGATGAAAAGAAAGCAACATGGAATTGTTCTTTTAAAAAGGCAAAAGTGAAGTTGTAAGCCTCAAATGAAACAGCTACATTAGTTCAAAAGACGGCACTAATATACTAGATATAATTTGGAACTTTTATCTATCATTTCTATGGATAATTTAACCTAATACATATTTGTTCCACTTTAAGTTAAGAAAAGATGTGGACAAATATCAAAACATCAGGGACCTAGCTGAAACGTAAAGTTAATCATTATGACCTAGCCTTACCTGGTTCTCTAACCAGCTAAACAATCATACAAACGAAATCATTTGCAAATGTATAGGTCTAGACCATTTTGTTGACATTTCTAAATTGCTCCTCTCCACTGACATTCCCTTAAGATTTGGTGAACTCAATTCATTTTTGTCCCATTGGCTATTGGGTCACCTTGTCCTTGAAAACAAGATGCACTTAGTGAAGGAGATGTCTAGAGAAGCTTGCTCTACATAAACAGCTCGGGGACTTAGAGGATGTCTTTACTAACACAACCATAACTGACAGAGGACATTACTTCAGACGACCAAAGACAGGACAAAACACAAATAAATAACCAAATAAAACACATTCGTTCTCCTCATCAGTTCCCAGTTTCCCTCTCACGTCATCATGTGGGATGTGAAATAAAGTTGTTTAGTGACTTTGTTTCTACTCATGGCAATTTACCAATTTCGCTGCTCAATTACTGACCTTGAGACAAGAAGTGAAACACAGTGACCTCCCCTCTCTGTAGGGTTCAACTCATTTTCAACAAACAGCCCCCCGTGAGTGTCCATGTCCTCAGGAAAATCCTCAGCACCACACTGGGGATCCTACACAGTACTGAGGGGAGAGAGTCCTGTCTCTGGACGCCACGACCACTCTCCACACCATTTAGATTACTTTCACCTCATTATTTTACCCCTCACTGTGGTGTGGTCAGAGACAGACCCCTGGGGATAGAGCATGCTCTGTTTTCAAAGTTTGGATTGAAACTACTGTGCGTCTGTGGGCGTTTGTGGACATGTATGAGGGTTTGCGGGCACGTGTGTGTGTGTGTGTGTGTGTATACATGTGCATGTTTTTGTGTGTGCAGGCGAGTGTGTCTGTGGCATCTGTGTCTGTCCGGGCGGTAGATCACATTTTCACTTTAAGCTATAAACTTGTTATAAATTTGTGATTGAACATCGACACCCCAGTGTCTAGAATACAGTCGGTTGACATTTTCAATCATTAGGGGAGTTCATTGATAAAAGTAATATTTGGAGTGGGTAATTCTGACTGCTCTCACCTTTAAATGACACGGCCCTCTGGTGACTTTGTCCTCTGAGAGGTGGGCGGAGTGACGATGGCTGAATATGAGACATTTCTATGCTTGGTGGATCACTGGCAACCTCCGCCTCCATTATAGGAACTCTACATATTTCTTCATTTCCATCAGGGAGATTCAGCTCCACACAGCCAATCTCCAGAGATTCTCCATGCCAGACATGTTATCTTTTTCTGATGGGAGACAACTTCAGCCAGGGCCAGCCCTAGCCTTTTGGGGGCCCTAAGCAAGATTCGGTTGCCTACCCCACCTCGTGGGCCCCAAAATGTTGGGCCCCACTGCAATTCTACACATTTTGCTATGGGGTGTAGAGAAACTGTTGCCATTTAAAAAAATGTTTTGGCGATTCTACTCATTTTGTTATGCAGCAGAATAATAAAAAAAAATATATATATATGTAACGCTCAATTCTTGCAATTCTACCCATTTTGCCATCGGGTGGAGAAACATTTTTGCAGTTTTCAAGTACATTTCCTGTCATTCTACACATTTTGCTATGACTTATGCCATGCTAATGATATCTAAGTGAAAGTGACTAACAATGGGGGCCCCTTGGTGGTCAGGGCCCCTGGGCATGTGTCCTGAGTGCCCGGTCGGTATTCGGCCATGATTATTACAAGTTTAGATACAGTAGCTGGCTAGATTGATACATTCATAAAAAAATTGTTAGCTGACATTGCTAATTGAGTCACTGTCAGTGACTGACATAAGAGACTGCTGAGCACAACCAAATGTCGAACTTGTACCTTGTATATTCTACTATTCTAACTCCTGACTGGCCTGGAGCCAGCCCTGCCTTCCGTTCATCACCTTTCACCTCAACTCATGTACTGTATACTGTATAGCTGAACACATCACTACTATGTTCTTGAGTGAAAACATTTGTGTCATGCCGTACCTAGCCAAGTTGTCAGGTAAAATGGAAGCTGGACATAAAGATCTGGCATTCCGAAGGGGCAGATCAAATCATATCCAATCCCAGGACAAACAGTTGGATATGTAAACCTGGGCTTTCCCATGTGTACTGTATATGACTAACTCTATAGCGAGGAGATGTCAACAGGATCCTAGCCTATAAAGGGAAGGTAAACAGTCTGCTATAATCTGCCTGCTCCTTCCCATCTACTGCATCCCAGATTGCACCCTATTCCCTATGTAGTGCACTTCTTTTGAACAGGGCCCAAAGGGCCTTATAGAGGGGGATAGGGCGCCATTTGGGACGCATCCATAGAATAAATAAACTGGCTCGCTCTCCCAGTCCCTAGTACATGTTTACATTCTATCCCTGGCAGTTGAAGGATCCATTTGAAATCTCAGAGGTTGTCTTAGCATCACAGCCCGTTCGTCTGCCGCACTCAGACAAATAAAACAATTGTGATGGCAATACAGATGTGACAGAGTGGGTGAGTTATAATAATGGTCATGATCATTCCCTATCATCTTGCCAGCCAGCAGCATGTATGTCCCAGCCATTATTCTGGGCTTGGGCAAACTGCATTTGGCATGCGTTGTCTTCCAAGGCCTCCCCTGCAGCGCTGAGCCTCAGGATCGATGTCCAGCGCCAACATAATTAAACATGCAGCCATCAAGATAAAACCCAATTACTCCCTCCCTGTGTATTGACAGCCAAGATCAATACTGGACTAAAACAGAAAGGGCCTCCAACGGTTTGATGTTGTCCATGTTGGGGGTAGAAGGGAACCGGACTTCAGCGGAATGTAGAACATGTTTGCATGGCTCTTTTTGTGTGAGATATTTCTGATTTATCATGACAGCATTTCAGTGTGATGGTATTTCAGTGTGATGGTATTTCAGCAGGCCTCGGTGACGTCTCAGTTATGTAGCTGCTGAGCACGTTGCGACTCTCCTGATGTTAACCTCGATGTACAATTTCATGCCGGAGGATCAGATATCTTTCTCTCTTCCGTGCAGCACACCACGCTGCGATGAACCCAATGATCAAAAATATTCAAATTGCTCTGTGCTCCGAGAGCTGTGAAAGGTGCATAACACTTATTCCTAAATATAAACCATCCATTAGTGCTCCCTCCGGTCTCTATTTTATATTCACACTGTCAGCATCATCAGATCAACTCAATTGTTGCAGCCATACATTATCGAATATCAGCAGAGTGTAATAGCCTGAAAGTGGGAGGTTAAACCAGCTTCCCTACGAGCTGTGACTGTTTAGAAGGAGCCATAGGGAGGCAGGCGGTTGCAGTGGCCAACTCTCATAACGGAGATTAAAGAGGGTCTAGAAGGTCGTCCCGATCAGGCCTTGCTCATCACAGAATGGAGGAGATGGACGGATTGCGCGCGAAATGAGAGTCTGTGATTAGATAAGATCGCAAGCTGTTACCGCAATTGGCTTTTTCATCTTTGTGAATAGAGCTCCCTCGAACATGAATACCTTACTGGAAAAGGACGGCGTCCTTCACTCACCGAGACCTCTCTATTACTCTCACTCTGCAAGCCTGGGCGGCCCTCTTTTACAACTGCTCCTTCAACAGCAATTATGCTCTGGGGAGGAGGGGTGTTGGATCATAGCCCCGTGCTAAGGCAAACATTTCAGTAATGTAGTATGCAGAATTCCATGTCACCCGGGGCGGTCTATCATCAGCCAGGGAAGTTGCTATTTAGAGGGAAGGCAAATGACCTGAGTTTGCCGTAACCAAGGACGTCCCGGTGGTCTATGCCTTTTCTTTTTTCTCCAGCGGTGAGGATGGCATGTAGATATAGATGGCACAGAGCTGATGTGAAGCACAGAAGGCTCCTCCCACTGGGCACGCCACGTCATTTCAACGTGGAAATGTGGGTAATATTTGGTTGGGATGTCGATCAACGAGATTTCAACCTTTATTCACACACCCAAAAAGGACAGCCAGAAGTTTGTTGAATTCCTAATGTGTTATCACTATGCTTTCAACCATCTAAAAGCACAACCAAATTCCAATGGAAAAATAAATTCCGATTTTTTGGTTAAGTTGTCATCTAAATGTGTTATCACTGAGCTTCCAAACAAAGCGAAGCCGGTTCAGAAGGGAAACCCGAGTGTGGTGGCATCGGCTGATCGCATCAGCTGACATTGCACCAATTGGATTCACCCTCTACTTACATGCGGTCTATTTATGTTGACCAGTTCTGCACATGCTTTTCCTCGATGCCGCATCACACGCGCACACATGCGCTGGTGTCTCTTGCTGCCATTGCCGTTGCTGCTGTAACTAGCTGTTACTTGCTATGCTTGCTGTTTTCTGACACCCGACCACCATCCGCCCAGCCTCCACCTGTCTGGGTTCTGTGTTTCTTACTTCAGGGGATTTGGTATAGTATATCGTGCTCACTGCCTGTAGTTATTTGATCATCTTCATATGAAGCTTCACTCTGGCAGTGAGCCACCCTGAAGGAGCAAAGTTTAACACCAAGACTATGCATTGTAATCTTTTCTAATAATCTTTCTGAACCATTTAAAAGAACAAATGGGAATACAATGTCATATATTTTGTATTTATACAACAAGTTCATGTGTTATCACTGCACTTCATCTAATAGCACAACCAAATGACCTGGATTGCAGTTGAGATTACATTAAAAGTACATAGTGCATGTGATCAATGCTGTTCAAGATTCTGCGCAGATTATTATAGCAATTGTGAAGGTTTCCACAGACCTGCAACCTTTGTTGAACATGTATGCTCTCTAGGATTACATAAGAACACATTTGTAGTTACAGTAACATAAAAATGTGGCTATGAAGAAATAATGTTACATTAGTTTGTAATCTAGCCTTAACTTTTAGCTATTTACTGTATTGCAAAAGTGATATTGAAACGTGCTGGGTTGTCAACGCAACCCAGTAGCGACCCGTCATTCAGTGTTGAGCCCCACCTGTTTAGCTAAAAAAATATATATACAGTATCAGTCAAAAGTTTGGATACACCTACTCATTCAAGGAGTTTTCTTTGTTTTTACTATTGTTTAGATTGTAGAACAATAGTGAAGACATCAAAACTATGAAATAACACATATGGAATCATGTAGTAACCAAAAAGTGTTAAACAAATCAAAATATATTTTATATTTTAGATTCTTCAAAGTAGCCACCCTTTTCCGTGATGACAGCTGTCTTCTGTATACCCCCCTACCTTGTTACAACACAACTGATTGGCTCAAATGCATTAAGAAGGAAATACATTTCACAAGTTAACTTTTAACAAGGCACACCTGTTAATTTTAAATGCTTTCCAGGTGACTACCTCATGAAGCTGGTTGAGAGAATGCCATGAGTGTGCAAAGCTGTCATCAATCCTCAGGCCTGGAGGGAAGCCAAAGTAATTCTGCTACCCAAGAGTGGTAAAGCGACCTTTACTGGTTCTAACAGCAGACCTATCAGCTTGCTGACAGCTCTTAGCAAACTGTTGGAAAAACTTGTGTTTGACCACATAAAATGCTATTTCTCTAGTTTGTGTGTATGTATTGATATGTAGGCTACGTGTTCCTTTTTTAAATTGATGTAGTTCTGTCCTTGAGCTGTTCTTGCCTATTAATGTTCTGTATTATGTCGTGTTTTTTGTGTACCCCAGGAAGAGTAGCTGCAGATTTCATACCCCTTTACTTACTTGACATTTTGTTGTGTTACAGCCTGAATTCAAAATGCATTAAATTATTTTTTCTCTCATCCATCTACACACAATACCCCATAATGACAAAGTGAAAACATGTTTTTAGAAATGTTAGGACATTTATTGAAAATGAAATGGAGACATTGCCATTTACATAAATAAGTATTCAAACTCCTGAGTCAATACATCTTTGGGAGCGATTACAGCTGTGTCTTTCGGGGTAAGTCTCTAAGAGCTTTGCACACCTGGATTGTACAATATTTGCACATAATTATTTAAAAAAATATTCAAGCTCTGTCAAGTTGGTTGTTGTTCATTGGTATACAGCCATTTTCAAGACTTTCCATTGATTTTTTTTTAACTAGGCCACTCAAAAACATTCACTGTCATCTTGGAAAGCAACTCCTGTGCATATTTGGCCTTGTGTTTTCAGTTATTGTCCTGCTGAAAGGTGAATTCATCTCCCAGTGTTTGTTGAAAAGCAGACTGAACCAGGTTTTCCTCTAGGATTTTTCCTGTGCTGAGCTCTATTCCATTTGTTTTTATTTTTATTCTAAAAAACTCCCTAGTCCTTACCGATGACAAGCATACCCATAACATGGTGGAGCCACCACCATGCTTGAAAATATGAAGAATGGAACTCAGTGATGTGTTGTGTTCGATTTGCCAAAAACATAATGCTTTGTATTCAGGACAAACAGTTGCAGTTTTACTTTAGTGCCTTATTGCAAACAGGATGCGTTTTGGAATATTTTTATTCTGTTTAGCAGGGGTGTCAAACTCAATTCACGGAGGGCTGAGTGTCTGCCAGTTTTTGGATTTTACTTTCAATTAAGACATAGACAACCAGTTGAGGGGAGTTCCTTAATAATTAGTGACCTAAATTCATCAAGTGCAAGGGTGGAGCGAAAAACCCCAGACACTTGGCCCTCCACGGAATGAGTTTGACACGTCCTTCTTTTCACGCTGTCATTTAGGTTAGTATTGTGGAGTAACTACAATGTTGTTGATCCATCCTCAGTTTTCTCCTATCACAGCCATTAAACTGTGTAACTGTTTTGAAGTCACCATTGGCCTCATGGTGAAGTCATCCGCTCAGGGACGCCTGTATCTTTGTAGTAAAGAAGGAAGGACGCCTGTATCTTTGTAGTGACTGGGTGTATTGATACACCATCCATAGTGTAATTAATAACTTCATTAAAAAATTATGTTAAACACTATTATTGCACACAGAATGAGTCCATGCAACTTATTATGCAACTTGTTAAGCACATTTTTTTTACCCATCTACCAATAGGTGCCCTTCTTCACGAGCCATTGGAAAATCTCCCTGGTCTTTGTGGTTGAATCTGTGTTTGAAATTCACTGATCGACTGAGGGACCTTAATTGTATGTGTTGTGTACAGAGATGAGGTAGTCATTCAAAACATTATGTTCAACACTGTTATTGCACATCGAGTGAGTCCATGTAACTCATTATGTGACTTCTTAAGAAAATGTTTACTCCTGAACGTATTTAGGCTTGCCATGACAAAGGGGTTGAATACTTATTGACTAAAGACATTTCAGCTTTTCATTTTTAATTAATATATACAAACTCAGCAAAAAAAGAAAGGTCCTCTCACTGTCAACTGCGTTTATTTTCAGCAAACTTAACATGTGTAAATAGTTGTATGAACGTAACAAGATTAAACAACTGAGACATAAACTGAACAAGTTCCACAGACATGTGACTAACATAAATGGAATAATGTGTCTCTGAACAAAGGGGGGGGGGGGGGGTCAAAAATCAAAAATAAGTCAGTATCGGGTGTGGCCACCAACTGCATTAAGTACTGCAGTGCATCTCCTCCTCATGGACTGCACCAGATTGCCAGATCTTGATGTGAGATGTTACCCCACTCTTCCACCAAGGCACCTGCAAGTTCCTGGACATTTCTGGGGGGAATGGCCCTAGCCCTCACTCTCCGATCCAACAGGTCCCAGACGTGCTCATTGGGATTGAGATCCGGGCTCTTTGCTGGGCATGGCAGAACACTGACATTCCTGTCTTGCAGGAAATCACGCACAGAACGAGCAGTATGGCTGGTGGCATTGTCATGCTGGAGGGTCATGTCAGGATGAGCCTGCAGGAAGGGTACTACATGAGGGTGAAGGATGTCTTCCCTGTAATACACAGCATTGAGATTGCCTGCAATGACAACAAGCTCAGTCCGATGATGCTGTGACACACCACCCCAGATCATGATGGACCCTCCACCTCCAAATTGATCCCGCTCCAGAGTACAGGCCTCGGTGCAACGCTCAATCCGTCGACGATAAACGTGAATCCGACCATCACCACTGGTGAGACAAAACCGCGACTCGTCAGTGAAGAGCACTTTTTGCCAGTCCTGTTTGGTCCAGCGACGGTGGGTTTGTGCCCATAGGCGACGTTGTTGCCGGTGATATCTGGTGAGGACCTGCCTTACAACAGGCCTACAAGCCCTCAGTCCAGCCTTTCTCAGCATATTGCGGACAGTGTGAGCACTGATAGAGGGATTGTGCGTTCCTGGTGTCACTCGGGCAGTTGTTTTTGCCATCCTGTACCTGTCCCGCAGGTGTGATGTGCGGATGTACCGATCCTGTGCAGGTGTTGTTACACGTGGTCTGCCACTGCAAGGATGATCAGCTGTCCGTCCTGTCTCCCTGTAGCGTTGTCTTAGGCATCTCACAGTACAGACATTGCAATTTATTGCCCTGGCCACATCTGCAGTCCTCATGCCTCCTTGTAGCATGCCTAAGGCACATTCACGCAGATGAGTAGGAAATCTAGGCATCTTTCTTTTGGTGTTTTTCAGACTCAGTAGAAAGGCCTCTTTAGTGTCCTAAGTTTTCATAACTGTGACATTAATTGCCTACCGTCTCTAAGCTGTTAGTGTCTTAACGACCGTTCCACAGGTGCATGTTCATGAATTGTTTATGGTTCATTGAACAAAGAGTGTTTAAACCCTTTACAATGAAAATCTGTTTTTTTACGAATTTTTACGAATTATCCTTGAAAGTCAGGGTCCTGAAAAAGGGACGTTTCTTTTTTTGCTGAGTTTATATATATACAGTTGAAGTCGGAAGTTTACATACTGTCACGTTCTGACCTGTAAAGGTGTGATTTGTTAGTGTTTAGTTTGGTCAGGATGTGGCAGGGGGTATTTGTTTTATGTGGTTCAGGGTGGTTGTGTGTATGTGTCCATGTAGAGAGGGGTATTTGATTTATTAGTCCAGGGTTTTGGTTATTGTTCTATGTTAGAAATAAACTATGTTCTGTCTAGTCATTTGTATTTCTATGTTTAGTTAATTGGTGTTGGGGCCTTCAGGTGGAGGCAGCTGTCTATCGTTGCCTCTGATTGAAGGTCCTATAATTAGGGGTGTGTTTGTATTGTGGATTGTGGGTAGTTGTATTCTGTTTTGTGCTTGTTACGTGACAGAACTGTTAGTGTCGTTTCTGTTAATTGTATACGTGTTTATTTTGTTTCTCCTTCTTATATATTAAAAAGAGAAGATGAGTATACACTTCCCTGTTGCGTCTTGGTCCTCCACACACGACACTCTTTACACATACACCTTAGCCAAATACTTCTAAACTCAGTTTTTCACAATTCCTGATATTTAATCCTAGTAAAAATTCCCTGTCTTAGGTCAGTTAGGATCACCACTTTATTTTAAGAATGTGAAATGTCAGAACAATAGCAGAGAGAATGATTTATTTTAGCTTTTATTTCTTTCATCATATTCCCAGTGGGTCAGACATTTACATACACTCAATTAGTATTTGGTAGCATTGCCTTTAAATTGTTTAACTTGGGTCAAACGTTTCGGGTAGCCTCCCACAATAAGTTGGGTGAATTTGGGCACATTCCTCCTGACAGAGCTGGTGTAACTGAGTCAGGTTTGTAGGCCTCCTTGCTCGCACACGCTTTTTCAGTTCTGCCCACAAATTTTCTATAAGTGGAGGTTAGGGCTTTGTGGTGGCCACTCCAATACCTTGACTTTGTTGTCCTTAAGCAATTTTGCCACAACTTTGGAAGTATGCTTGGGGTCATTGTCCATTTGGAAGACCCATTTGCGACCAAGCTTTAACTACCTGACTGATGTCTTGTGATGTTGCTTCAATATATCCACATAATTTTCCTCCCTCATGAAGACATCTATTTTGTGAAGTGCACCAGTCCCTCCTGCAGCAAAGCACGCCCACAATATGATGCTGCCACCCCCGTGCTTCACGTTTGAGATGGGGTTCTTCGGCTTGCAAGCCTCCCCCTTTTTCCTCCAAACATAACAATGGTCAATATGCAAACAGTTCTATTTTTGATTCATCAGACCAGAGGACATTTCTCCAAAAAGTACAGTCTTTGTCCCCATGTGCAATTGCAAACCATAGTCTGGCTTTTTTTTATGGCAGTTTTAGAGCAGTGACTTCTTCCTTGCTGAGCGGCCTTTCAGGTTATGTCGATATAGGACTCGTTTTATTGTGGATATAGATACTTTTGTACCTGTTTCAGGTGTACACAGGTGACACTTCTTCTACTAAAGCATTACACTCGTATTTAGAAACATGGCATGTGAGACCACTTTGAAATAAATCTTAAAGCTTTATTGAAAGATTAAGTTTGGCAGCAGCAAAACAGTGAGCCGACACCCATTATTTTGTATAACAGTAAGCGGACCTCCCTTTTTTATCTACAGAGCTTTCAGAAAGTATTCAGACCCCTTGACTTTTTCGACATTTTGTTACGTTACAGCCTTATTCTAAAATTGATTAAATAAAACAATTTCTTCAGCAATCTACACACAATACCCCATAATGACAAAGCGAAGAGCGAATACATTTTTGCTAATGTATTAAAAACATAAATACCTTATTTACATAAGTATTTAGACCCTTTGCTATGAGACTCGAAATCGAGCTCAGGTGCATCCTGTTTCCATTGATCACCCTTGAAATGTTTCTACAACTTGATTGGAGTCCACCTGTGGTAATATCAATTGATTGGACATGATTTGAAAAGGCACACACCTGTCTATATGAGGTTCCACAGTTGACAGTCGAAGAAATTGTCCGTAGAGCTCTGAGACAGGATTGTGTTGAGGCACAGATCTGGGAAAGGGTACCAAAAGAATTCTGTAGCATTGAAGGTCCCCAAGAACACAGTGGCCTCCATCATTCTAAATGGAAGAAGTTTGGAACCACCAAGACTCTTCCTAGAGCTGGCCGCCTGGCCAAACTGAGCAATCGGGAGAGAAGGGCCTTGGTCAGGGAGGTGACCAAGAACCCGATGGTCACACTGACAGAGCTCCAGAGTCCTTCTGTAGAGATGGGATAACCTTCCAGAAGGACAACCATCTCTGCAGCGCTCCACCAATCAGGCCTTTATGGTAAACTGACCAGATGGAAGCCTTGGAGTTTGCCAAAAGGCACCTAAAGACTCTCAGACCGTGAGAAACAAGTTTCTCTGGTCTGATGAAACCAAGATTGAATTATTTGGCCTAAATGCCAAGCGTCACGTCTGGAGGAAACCTGGCACCATCCCTACAGTGAAGCATGGTGGTGGCAGTATCATGCTGCGGGAATGTTTTTCAGCACGAGGGACTAGGAGACTAGTCAGGATTGAAGCAAAGATGAATGTAGCAAAGTACAGAGAGATCGTTGATGAAAACCTGCTCCAGATCACTCAGGACCTCAGACTGGGGCGAAGGTTCACAGCCAAGACAACACAGGAGTGGCTTCGGGACAAGTCTCTGAATGTCCTTGGGTGGCCCAGCCAGAGCCCGGAATTGACCCCGATCAACCATCTCTGGAGAGACCTGAAAATAGCTGTGCAGCGACGCTCCCCATCCAACCTGACAGAGCTTGAGAGTATCTGCAGAAAAGAAATGGGAGAAACTCCCCAAGTACAGGTGTGCCAAGCTTGTAGCGTCATACCCAAGAAGACTCGAGGCTGTAATCGCTGCCAAAGATGCTTCAACAAAGTACTGCGTAAAGGGTCTGAGTACTTCTGTAAATGTAATATTGAATTTTTAGGATTTTGTTTTATTAGCAAAAAATGTATTAAAAAAAAGTTTGCTTTGTCATTATGGGCTATTCTCGGTAGATTGATGAGGGGAAAAACATTTAATCTATTTTAGAATAAGGCTGTAACCTAACAAAATGTGGAAAAAGTCAAGGGGTCTGAATACTTTCCGAAGGCACTGTATGTAGGCCATGTAATGCCATGCATTAAGAACTATACTCTTTGAAGCCAATTACAACAATGCTGACTGTCAAAACAAATTGAGAAAACACTGGACATTTTTATTTTTCTGTTGCTATCACGTGTTACTGTTGCCTATGCGATTTAATAAGCTGTAGACTCAATCCACAATGAACTAGGACAAGAATATTCTGTGCCCCCAGCTGAATTGGAGTTGATGACAAAGCAAAGACCGTCAATAACCAACAGAACTTGAGACAAACGCATGCAGTATTAAGCCATGGAACGCCTTGATTGGCCTGTGAGTGGCCAAGCTTTCACCAAACCTACAACCTATTTATTCATAAAAACCCAGCTCTTTCGCACCACCAACAGCTATTACGCTCATAATAACTTTAAAATGACCACTCCTGGCACTAGGGTTTAAAAATAGAAGAGTGAAATTGCAAATAAGCGTGCGTTTGACAATTGCGCTATGATCGTGAAGATGTTCCATTTTGATGTCACCTAGCAATAAAAACACAGAACGTTGCAAAAATGAATTTCTCTCAACAAGTTGAGGTCAGAAAGGTAAAAATCTAACATTTCAGCAGAGAAAAACAAAAAGAACACCTTTTATTCTCAGGCCTTTCACTGAGAGGTGTGAGAGAGTGATTGGATTCCTTTCTCCTCCTGACAGCCAGACAGTCGCTGATCTGCTCTGCACCACCATTAATTTTATCTACTGTTCTCTCACCTCAAACACCAGGGCTGCGTCCATAATAGCACCCTATTCTCTGGTCAAAAGTAGCGCACGATAAAGGGAACAGGATGCTATTTGGGACGTATCCCTACTCAGCCCACTGGGCACAAACTGGTTGAATCAACACTGTTTCAAAGTAATATGTCAACATATTTTGATGGAAACTATGTTTAAAATACATAGTATTTAAAAAAAGTTATCAATGTAAACTGTTGTTTTGAGGGTGAAATTTCCTCCACAAGATTGTCATCATGGTAACCAATTTTCAACATAAACAAACCTTGTATAACGTGTTGAATCTGTACCATCAGATCTTCAAAATTGTATCCACTATCAGGATAAAAGTCAATAGACTGGGCTGCACCTCCTACTTCAGAGTTAATCTACAGATTTGTGGTCTCCCATCTAGGGTTTTAAGCAACCCCAGCCCTGCTTAGCATTGATGTATGTCACTGACTACTATCAAATCAAATCAAATTTCATTAGTCACAAACGCCAAATACAACAGTGAAATGATTACTTACGAGCCCCTAACCAACAATGCCGTTTAAAAAAAATACAGATCAGAATAAGAAATAAAAGTAACAAGTAATTAAAGAGCAGCAGGAAAAAAAACAATAGTGAGACTATATACAGGCAGATACCGGTACAGAGTCAATGTGCGGGGGCACCAGTTAGTTGAGGAAATATGTACATGAAGGTAGAGTTATTAAAGTGACTATGCATAGATGATAACAACAGAGAGTAGCAGTGGCATAAAAGAGGGGGGGGGGGCAATGCAAATACTCTGGGTAGACATTTGATTAGGTGTTCAGGAGTTATGACTTGGGGGTAGATGCTGTTTAGAAGCCTCTTGGACCTAGACTTGGTGCTCTGGTACTAAATAAAACAGGTGTACACAATAAAGACAAAACCAAACGAACAGTGAAACATCGATCGGTGGCAAATAGTAAGCCGGTGACGTCGACCGCCGAACGTCGCCCGAACAAGGAGAGGGGCCGACTTCGGCGGGAGTCGTGACAACGAGATTTAAGGCACAAAAAGCACGTCTCTCTTGTTCCATGTCGCGGCTGTATAGGCTGCACTTCCGTTGTCCAAATACATGCCATAACCAACCACTTTACCGCTAAGACCAGCTTTCGGTTGGTCTTAAATATGCCCACCATCTCATACTTAAATTGACACTTTGGCGCACGTTTTTAAGGACACAACTCAGATATTGCCACCCCTCCCACCTCAGCGCAAGCAAGCTCGTATAATGCAGGTAAATTACCAATCCTGGCACCAAGGTTTGAAAATAGAAGAGGTAATTGCAAACGAGCGTGTGTTTGACAATTTTGCTGGCTTAACGCCAGCCGAAAATAGAGCCCTGTATCTTACACAATGCAGTAGTAGCTTGTTCGAGTACATTTTAAATCCCAAAATGTATACCAAGGTCCTCTAAACTACAAAATGTTTAATCTAATATCTCTTGTATATACTGAAGGCTACTTGGATTTCCCAGACAGAAATCGTTTTTTTTGTGCTCAGAACCCATATCTGCTCTATCTGTACAACCGCTGTAGCGGGATATTAGAAATCCATACAACCCCCAGATTACAAATGTGATATATGACTGGTTGGCCATGGAATGACTCGTGCACTGCCCATTTCTGATGCGGGAAAATACTTGGCAATGAAGAATAATTTGCACATTGAGACAGTGAAAAGGTCATGTCCATGAGGTTTAAGACCAGGGCTATTACTCCTAAAGAGAACAGCGAGAGGTCCAGAGGAGAGGAGGGGGAGCTAGAGGTTTGCCGGTGGACAAACCACACCACAGCATAGAGCTCTACACACAGCTAGGCTAGCTCAAATGAGAGAGTAAATGAAAGCTTCTTACTCCATGAACTTCCACTTTATTAACATGGAGGACCCCGCTTTAATAGGCTTGGCAGGTTTTGTGTGCAGTCGTATCTTTGACTGATCTCCAACACTTGGCACACGCTAGCTAATGAGGAGAAGAGGGGGATGAGGAAAGGAGTGGGGGTGGTTGAAGGAGAGGAAGGAGAGTAAGGGGGATTGAATTACTCTTTTTACTGCTGGTCCCCGGGCGGCGTTTCGAAAACCCAACGGGCATCCACTGCATATGCCTGTCTAATCTGTTTCCCCAGCTGTGCCAGGTGTGATGGCACCCAGCCCTTCTGCAAGGGCACCAAAGTAGCCACAGGAAAAACTTTGGGTTCTGGGCAAGGCTGAAAAACAGCAGCTGCATAAATTCTCCCCTAATTATATTGTAAATAGCTGCAGCACCACAATAAATCTTTGTTGGACACCTAGAGCATCACACAATGCATCTGTTCTGCCTCCCCCTATTGCTGTTCTGAGAAGCACTTGTTCACTCCTTCTGGATTTGTACCCTTGCGTAACATTTCCGTTTGTCTGTCTGGAAAGTTCTTTGATCGTGCCAAATTAGTCGATTTTGAAGACTAGCATACACCAGTGCATGTCCTCTATGTGGCTATGTCTGAATAGCTGTTGAGTAGTAATCTCCTCTGAACAGAGAGAAAGGCCTATCTGCAGCCCTCATAGGAGAGGAACCAATCTCTCTTTCATTCTCTCTTTCTTCCTTCAGAGAGGCTGGCCTGTCCCGTGGAGGCCAATCTCATCTGGTATTGTACAAAAGGAAATAAATGGGTTTGAAACATGTACCATCTGATAAATCCACATCTCTATAAGGCTATGTTGTCGTGCTTGTGTTTGTTTGAAGTGGAGAGTCTCCTGCTCCTATTACATGCTGATTATCTCTCAGAGATTGCCTTCAGTGAGGAGGAACAGTCAGGTTGAATCCCAAATGGCACCCTATTCCCTATGTAGTGCTTTCCCCCATTGGGCTCTGGTCAAACGTAGAGCACTATTTGGGGAATAGGGTTCCATTTGGGACGCAGGCCGTAGTCATTTCTCATGAGCAGATGGCGGGACCGTGTTGCTGCAGGATAATGCTTTTAGTTTGGTCCTGTCAAGGCTGGGATGGCGTTGGCCACAGTGCAGCTGCCACAGAACCATAGACGTTTGGATCTGCTTCACTTTGTCTCCATCTCCATGTCCATTTGAGACCGTGTCGGGTGGCCGGGGCTTGGAGGCTTAGAAGATGGGCTGTAGTCTGGCTGGGGACGCCATGCGTGTACATCTGATTTGATCCGCTGGAAATAGCCACACAGACCAAATAAATTGATTGTTAGTTTGTCTGCTTCGTCGCCAGCTATTTTAGGTTGTGTGTTGGATGTGTAGCAGGAGGAAGCCTATGCCCTGCAGTGAGGGACAATGCTATTTCCTAGTCCACTGGATGAGTTCGCCTACAGTATTTGGCATTCATCCAAACAGCTACCTCCGCTATGCACCACCAGTGTCTAGGCATGTCTTTGAACAATGCAGGTGTGAATGTGTCTGCTTTATTTTTCCCTTCCCTAGTGGGTGGGGAGTAACACTATCTCCTCTTGACGGACGTTTCTTGGAGGGCGCGGGAAGGAGGGAGATCTGGAGGTCTGGCAGCAACATGTGCTAATGAATATAAATGATATGAGTCTCGGAGTGCTTTGGCTTGCCATTCAGCATCACTGCCTGGTGAGAGTCTGGTATAGTCAGGCCTGCTGTTAGAGACTAAGCATGCCATATTATATGAGTAAATGCAACGGGTCCTTATCGGGTCCTTAGCGTTGCAGTAGGGGTTCATAAAGCCGTTACGCAACGTTTCAATGTATTACGTATCTTTATGACAACTTTTGAATGTATTTGTATCGCCGGAATGACATCAATCGACTTGTGTAATAGTATCAAGACATTTTCTAAAAGTCACATACGATGCTTTTTACATAAAAAAAAAATGTTGATTGCATTCTGCTGCTTAAATGTAATAAGTGTACCTTCAGCAGTTAGGAGATTGGTGCCAATCGAATTTGAGAGACAAGGAAATTACATTTCCATTGCAGATGTCATAAAGCATCAATCCAATAAACTGTCAATCCAATCAACTTCCCTCTTCAGCGAAAAAAAAAAAATTGATGGAAGGAGCCGAGGGGGAGTATGCAAATCAAAGTAACATTTGGTTTCGCCATGGGCTGAAGAGCATCCATTATCATAACTCATCCAGGGGCAATATCCTGCTCTGCTCGGGGGGAGAGGTTCGCTCCTCTGTCATGGAGCTGTTGCTTTATGGAGAGCTTGTCACGCTGCTGCTTTTAATGGACTTTAAAAGCCAGTGACCAGCGTGTCAATGCTCTCCGTGCTCCACTGAGATGCTCTGTCATTTACATACGGTGCAGTACGGAAGCGTTCGGCTCGCCGGACTTGATGGGAAACGGACACTCTCTGTCAGGGCTTGTTTGGCTTGTATAGGCCTCGATGGTTCCCTATATGTCAACGTAATATCTCATGGGTTAGTGAGAGGTTTATAAAAAGGCTTCCTCCCTGAGAGCCAACTCTTGTGGGAATGTCAAAGCTTTTAGACACTTCAGGGGGAAATGGAGACTGATGCCACAGGGTTTCAAATAGTAGTACAGTGAAAGCATCAGTTTATTGCTGGCTCGGGTGCATTTATCAGTTCATGTCCTAGCCCAAACTCCTTTAGAAGTTATATTTCCTCTGAACGCCCTAACCTTGACGTTATGCAGTGTGCTTCCCAAATGGCACCCTATTCTCTATATAGTGCGCTACTTTTGACCAGAGCCCTGGTCAAAAGTAGTGCGCTACTTTTTGGTTGTCATTTAGGACACATACTGTATCTTAATTTAAATGAAAGGATGAACTGCTCAGGTGGCTAAAGTTACTAACCTATTACCGATATCAGGACAGGACAAAGCACCTTCAAATTGACAACGCATCAAAGGACAGTTTTAGGTCTGAGGGTTAAGGTAGGGTTAGGGTTAGGTTTAGGGTTAGTGGTTTGGCGTTAGGGAAAATAGGATTTTGAATGGGAATACATTTTTTGGTCCCCACAAGGATAGTACAACAAACATATGTGTGTGTGTTTATGTGTGTGTTTGTGTGTGTATCCGTGCATGCGTTCGTGTGCGCGTGTGTGTGTGTGTGTGTGTGTGTGTGTGTGTGTGTGTGTGTGCGGGTGCGCATGTGCGCGTGGGTGCATTAGTGCTTGCATGCGTCCATGCATGTGTGCGTGTGTTTTAGAAGAACAAAATGTCTTGCTGGTAGTAAAGTGGGTCAGGCAGGTCAGTCTGTGAATGGAGAGAGTCATTAATGGATGGCTACATTCTGTCAGCAGAGAGAAGAGGATAAAACATGTCCCTGTAGCAAGCCTATAGCGCTGGTCAAAACAGTGTGCCAAAGCCATTTCAAGGACACTCTGTCTGGAGTCATGGTGATGGCTCCGGATTCATGAGGTAGGGTCAGGAGTTTGTGTCCTAGTAGACTGCTGCTCGATCTGCCTGTAAGCCCACTGCCATATTTCAGCTGGCTCACTCTGGCTTTTTCACAGATTCTACAAAAGCCCCAGCCAAAAGAGGACAGCCTCTGCCAATTAAAAGCCATAGTGGTAATGATGATGGTTATGATGATCGTGATGCCTGAACATCATCTCAGATCAGTTTCTTTGCAGCTGGGTTTTACATCATTTGTGGGGGAGCATATCGAGCATCATACTTCACTGAGATTTGGAGCATCACCAGAAAATGAATCCCACTCGGACACCTTGAACTCGACCCTGAACACTGCATCTGGCTGGTATATGTCGTACAGAAGGACTATTCAACTGGTGGCCCGCGGGCCAGATCCAGCCCCTTTATCAATTTAGAATGGCCCTTAGATCAATTCTGAACATTAATACACTCAATAACAATATAAATGCAACATGTAAAGTATTGGTCTTATGTTTCATGAGCTGAAATAAAAAATTCCAGAAATGTTCCATATGCACAAAAAGCCTATTTCTCTCAAATGTTGTGCACAAATGTGTTTACATCCCTGTTAGTGAGCATTTCTTTTTTACCAAGATAATCCATCCACCTGACAGGTGTGGCATATCAAGAAGCTGATTAAACAGCATGATCATTACACAGGTGCACCTTGTGCTGGGGACAATAAAAGGCCACTTTAAAATGTGCAGTTTTGTCACACAACACAATGCCACAGATGTTTTAAGTTTTGAGGTAGCGTTCAATTGGGATGCTGACTGCAGGAATGTCTACCAGAGCTGTTGCCAAAGAATTTAATGCTAATTTCTCTACCATAAGCCGCCTCCAACGTTGTTTTAGAGAATTTGGCAGTACGTCCAACCGGCCTCACAACCGCAGACCACGTGTAACCACGCCAGCCCAGGACCTCCACATCTGGCTTCTTTACCTGTGGGATCATCTGAGGGGGGTGTTTGTGGTGGGGTGGGTGCTTAAAACTATTTCTGTCTTTAATAAAGCCTGTTTGTGGGGTGGGCCTGGCTGCCAAGTCATGTGAAATCCATAGATTAGGGCCTAATTAATTTATTTCAATTGACTGATTTCCTAATATGAACTGTAACTCAGTAAAATCTTTGAAATTGTTGCATGTTGCGCTTATATTTTTGTTTAGTGTAAAAGAAATCTGCAAAAGCATCCCTGCAAAACTCTGCTGTTTAGTGCCAAAAGGAGCCCTCGTTCAAAAAACACCATGACACTTTATCCTATCAACATCTAGCCTACAACATCGCTTGTTTCATATTCTGCTGAGCATCATGATCTACTTTTACATAATGATGTTCGGCGGTTAAGCAAGGGTAATACTGCTTTCAAGACAGCAGCCTATGTGAGCTTTTCTCTGCAATTGCCGCCACAAGAAAGCCAACATATACATTACATTTGAATAAAAGTGCTTCAAATCAAATCAAAGTTTATTTGTCACGTGCGCCGAATACAACAGGTGAAATGCTTACAGTGAAATGCTTACTGACAGGCTCTAACCAAGAGTGCAAAAAAGGTATTAGGTGAACAATAGGTGAGTAAAGAAATAAAAACAAAAGTAAAAAGACAGTGAAAAACAGTAGCAAGGCTATATACGGAAGCGAGGCTTTAAAACTAGCGAGGCTACATACAGACAGTGGGGTAGTCAGGCTGATTAATAACCTCTTTGGGATAGGGGGCGGTATTTTGACGTCCGGATGAAAAGCGTGCCCAAAGTAAAGCTAGGATATGCATATAATTAGTAGATTTGGTTGAAAAATCTACTAAAACTTATAATAATGTCTGTGAGTATAACAGAACTGAAATGGCAGGCAAAACCCTGAGGACAAACCACCTAAAAAAAAAATCGGCATACCACTGATTTCAATGGCTGCCACTTTTATAATAGGGCGAAATCATCCCCGATTGCAGTTCCTAGGGCTTCCACTAGATGTCAATAGTCTTTAGAAAGAGTTTCAGGCTGGTTTTTTGAAAAATTAGGGAGAAGTTGTAGTTTTTCTAAGTGGCTCCCATTTTGGCTGTAGTGTTTCCAAGCGCGTGGAGGAAAGCGCCTTCTTTGTTATTTATCTCCGGTAAAGACAATAATGATTCTCCGTCTTAAATTTTATCGTTTATTTGCGTATTAGGGTACCTAAGGTTTGATTATAAACATTGATTGACTTGTTTGGATAAGTTTATTGGTAACGTTTGGGCTTCATTTTGTATGCATTTTGAAGGAGGGAAATCGGTGGATTATTGACTGAAGCGCACCAGCTAAACTGAGTTTTTATGGATATAAAGAAGGACTTTATCGAACAAAATGACCATTTGTAATGTAAATGAGACCTTTTGGAGTGCCAACAGAAGAAGCTCTTCAAAGGTAAGGGATATATTATATCGCTATTCCTGACTTTCGTGTCGCAACTGCCTGGTTAAAAATGATTTGTCAAGCATTTGTATGCGGGGCGCTGTCCTTAGATAATCGCATGGTTTGCTTTCGCCATAAAGCCTTTTTGAAATCTGACACCGCGGCTGGATTAACAAGAAGTTAAGCTTTATTTTGAATGTTGAATATTCATATTTCTGTAGTTTGAATTTGGCGCTCTGCAATTTCACCGGATGTTGTCAAATCGATCCCGCTAAAGGGGTTGGCGCTTTAAGGGATTCCTAAGAGGTTTTAAGGTAGTATGTACATGTAGATATGATTAAAGTGACTATGCATATATGATGAACAGAGAGTAGCAGTAGCATAAAGAGGGGTTGGCAGGTGGTGGGTGGCGGGACACAATGCAGATGTGCTGGAGCACTTGTTGGTCGGGCCTATTGAGGTAGTATGTTCATATGTACATGAATGTATATATGATAAACAAAGAGTAGCAGCATCGTAAAATAGGGGTGGGGGAGGGGGGGGCACACAATGCAAATAGTCCGGGTAGCCATTTGATTACCTGTTCAGTAGTCTTATGGCTTGGGGGTAAAAACTGTTGAGAAGCCTTTTTGTCCTAGACTTGGCACTCCGGTACCGCTTTCCATGCGATAGTAGAGAGTACAGTCTATGACTGGGGTGGCTGGGGTCTTTGACAATTTTTAGGGCCTTCCTCTGACACCGCCTGATGGTAAGGTCCTGGATGGCAGGCAGCTTAGCCACAGTGATGTACTGGGCCGAACACACTACCCTCTGTAGTGCCTTGCGGTCGGAGGCTGAGCAATTGCCGTACCAGGCAATGATGCAACCAGTCAGGATGCTCTCGATGTTGCAGCTGTGGAACCTTTTGAGGATCTCAGGACCCATGCCAAATCTTTTTAGTTTCCTGAGGGGGAATAGGCCTTGTCGTGCCCTCTTCACGACTGTCTTGGTGTGTTTGGACCATTCTAGTTTGTTGGTGATGTGGACACCAAGGAACTTGAAGCTCTCAACTACAGCTCTGTCGATGAGAATGGGGGCATACTCAGTCCTCCTTTTCCTATAGTCCACAATCATCTCCTTAGTCTTGGTTATGTTGAGGGATAGGTTGTTATTCTGGCACCACCCGGCCAGGTCTCTGACCTCCTCCCTATAGGCTGTCTCGTCGTTGTCGGTGATCAGGCCTACCACTGTTGTGCAAACTTAATGATGGTGTTGGAGTAGTGCCTAAATCAAATCAAATGTATTTACATAGCCCTTCTTACGTCAGCTGATATATCAAAGTGCTGTACAGAAACCCAGCCTAAAACCCCAAATAGCAAGCAATGCAGGTGTAGAAGCACAGTGGCTAGGAAAAACTTCCTAGAAAGGCCAAAACCTAGGAAGAAACATAGAGAGGAACCAGGATATGAGGGGTGGCCAGTCCTCTTCTGGCTGTGCTGGGTGGAGATTATAACAGAACATGACCAAGATGTTCAAATGTTCATAAATGACCAGCATGGTCAAATAATAGTAATCACAGTGAACAGGTCAGGGTTCCATAGCCGCAGGCAGAACAGTTGAAACTGGAGCAGCAGCATGGCCAGGTGGACTGGGGACAACAAGGAGTCATCATGCCAGGTAGTCCTGAGGCATGGCCCTAGGGCTCAGGTCCTCCGAGAGAGAGAAAGAAAGAAAGAAAGAGAGAATTAGAGAGAGCATACTTACATTCACACAGGACAACGGATAAGACAGGAGAAATACTCCAGATATAACAGACTGACCCTAGCCCCCGACACATAAACTACTGCAGCATAAATACTGGAGGCTGAGACAGGAGGGATCAGGAGACACTGTGGCCCCATCCGATGATACCCCCGGACAGGGCCAAACAGGCAGGATATAACCCCCCCACACTTTGCCAAAGCACAGCCCCCACACCACTAGAGGTATATCTTCAACCACCAACTTACCATCCTGAGACAAGGCCGAGTATAGCCCAGAAAGATCTCCGCCACGGCACAACTCAAGGGGGGAGCCAACCCAGACAGGAAGACCACGTCAGTGACTCAACCCACTCAAGTGACGCACCCCTCCTCGAGACGGCATGGAAGAGCACCAGTAAGCCAGTGACTCAGCCCCTGTAATAGGGTTAGAGGCAGAGAATCCCAGTGGAGAGAGGGGAACTGGCCAGGCAGAGACAGCAAGGGCGGTTCGTTGCTCCAGTGCCTTTCCGTTCACCTTCACACTCCTGGGCCAGACTACACGCAATCATAGGACCTAGTGAAGAGATGAGTCTTCAATAAAGACTTAAAAGGTTGAGACAGAGTCTGCGTCTCTCACATGGGTTGGCAGACCATTCCATAAAAATGGAGCTCTATAGGAGAAAGCCCCGCCTCCAGCTGTTTGCTTAGAAATTCTAGGGACAATTAGGAGGCCTTCGTCTTGTGACCGTAGCGTACGTGTAGGTATGTACGGCAGGACCAAATCAGAAAGATAGGTAGGAGCAAGCCCATGTAATGCTTTGTAGGTTAGCAGTAAAACCTTGAAATCAGCCCTTGCCTTAACAGGAAGCCAGTGTAGGGAGGCTAGCACTGGAGTAATATGATCAAATTTTTTGGTTCTAGTCAGGATTCTAGCAGCCGTATTTAGCACTAACTGAAGTTTATTTTAGTGCTTTATCCGCGTAGCCGGAAAGTAGAGCGTTGCAGTAGTCTAACCTAGAAGTAACAAAAGCATGGATTAATTTTTCTGCATAATTTTTGGACAGAAAATGTCTGATTTTTGCAATGTTACGTAAATGGAAAAAAGCTGTCCTTGAAACAGTCTTGATATGTTTATCAAAAGAGAGATCAGGGTCCAGAGTAACGCCGAGGTCCTTCACAGTTTTATTTGAAACGACTGTACAACCATCAAGATTAATTGTCAGATTCAACAGAAGATCTCTTTGTTTCTTGGGACTTAGAACAAGCATCTCTGTTTTGTCGGAGTTTAAAAGTAGAAGGTTTGCAGCCATCCACTTCCTTATGTCTAAAACATAGGCTTCCAGCGATGGCACTTTTGGGGCTTCACCATGTTTCATTGAAATGTACAGCTGTGCATCATCTGCATAGCAGGGAAAGTTAACATTATATTTTCGAATGACATTGTAATGCTGAGACGTCGTGGGTGTGGAGTCAGGCGCAGGAAACAGAAGTGTTTAGTACAGTGCTTTTTATTATGCACCACCAAAAGAGTATTCGCCCAACACAACAGGGCGTATCAAAATACAAAGTCCCAAAAAACACGATCCACTACACAACACACCGAGTAAATGAATGAAACAAGCCCGCACACAGAACAGGTGGGGAGACGGGCTTAAATAGCTCAGCTAATGACCTAATTGAAACAGATGCAACAAATAAAGGCATAACCAACAGAAAAGGAAAAAGGGATCGATGGCAGCTAGTAGGCCGGTGACGACGACTGCCGAGCGCCACCCGAACAGGGAGAGGAGTCACCCTTGGCAGGAGTCGTGACAGACATCCCCAAGAGGTAAAATATATAGTGAAAACAAAAGTGGTCCTAAAACGGAACCTTGAGGAACACCAAAATGTACAGTTGATTTGTCAGAGGACAAACCATTCACAGAGACAAACTGATATCTTTCCGACAGATAAGATCTAAACCAGGCCAGAACTTGTCCGTGTAGACCAATTTGGGTTTCCAATCTCTCCAAATGAATGTGGTGATCTATGGTATCAAAAGCAGCACTAAGGTCTAGGAGCACGAGGACAGATGCAGAGCCTCGGTCTGACGCCATTAAAAGAAAATTTACGACCTTCACAAGTGCAGTCTCGGTGCTATGATGGGGTCTAAAACCAGACTGAAGCAATTCGTATACATTGTTAGTCTTCAGGAAGGCAGTGAGTTGCTGCGCAACTGCTTTTTCTAAAAAAAATTGAGAGGAATGGGAGATTTGATATAGGCCGATAGTTTTTTATATTTTCTGGGTCAAGGTTTGGCTTTTTTAGTGAGTTTGGTACACATCCGGTGGATAGAGAACCGTTTATTATGTTCAACATAGGAGGGCCAAGCACAGGAAGCAGCTCTTTCAGTAGTTTAGTTGGAATAGGGTCCAGTATGCAGCTTGAAGGTTTAGAGGCCATGATTATTTTCATCAATGTGTCAAGAGATATAGTACTAAAACACTTGAGTGTCTCCCTTGATCCTAGGTCCTGGCAGAGTTGTGCAGACTCAGGACAACTGAGCTTTGGAGGAATATACAGATTTAAAGAGGAGTCCGTAATTTGCTTTCTAATGATCATGATCTTTTCCTCAAAGAAGTTCATGAATTTATTACTGCTGAAGTGAAAGCCATCCTCTCTTGGGGAATGCTGCTTTTTAGTTAGCTTTGCGACAGTATCAAAGAGAAATTTCAGATTGTTCTTATTTTCCTCAATTAAGTTGGAAAAATAGGATGATCGAGCAGCAGTGAGGGCTCTTCGATACTGCACGGTACTGTCTTTCCAAGCTAGTCGGAAGACTTCCAGTTTGGTGTGGCACTATTTCCATTCCAATTTTTTGGAAGCTTGCTTCAGAGCTCGATATTTTCTGTATACCAGGGAGCTTGTTTCTTATGGCAAATGTTTTTAGTTTTTAGGGGAGCAACTGCATCTAGGGTATTGCGCAAGGTTAAATTGAGTTCCTCAGTTAGGTGGTTAACTGATTTTTGTCCTCTGACGTCCTTGGGTAGGCAGAGGGAGTCTGGAAGGGCATCAAGGAATCTTTGGGTTGTCTAAGAATTTATAGCACGACTTTTGATGCTCCTTGGTTGGGGTCTGAGCAGATTTTTTGATGCGATTGCAAACGTAATAAAATGGTGGTCCGATAGTCCAAGGTTATGAGGAAAAACATTAAGAACCACAACATTTATTCCATGGGACAAAACTAGGTCCAGAGTATGACTGTGGTAGTGAGTAGGTCAGGAGACATGTTGGACAAAACCCACTGAGTCGATGATGGCTCCGAAAGCCTTTGGGAGTGGGTCTGTGGACTTTTCCATGTGAATATTAAAGTCACCAAAAATTACAATATTATCTGCTATGACTACAAGGTCCGATAGGAATTCAGGGAACTCAGTGAGGAATGCTGCATATGGCCCAGGAGGCCTGTAAACAGTAGCTCTAAAAAGTGATTGAGTAGACTGCATAGATTTCATGACTAGAAGCTCAAAAGACGAAAACATTATTTTTGGGGGGGTAAATTGAAATTTGCTATCGTAAATGTTAGCAACACCTCCGCCGTTGCGGGATGCGTGTGGGATATGGTCACTAGTGTAACCAGGAGGTGAGGCCTCATTTAACTTCTATGGGCTAGGCGTCCCACCCCTGGTACACCCCATCAACAGCAGGTGAAATATTAAGGGCGCCAAATTTGAAAACAATTAAATGTCATAATTCAAATTTCTCAAACATACAACTATCTTACACCCTTTGAAAGATAAACATCTCCTTAATCTAACCACGTTGTCCGATTTCAAAAAGGCTTTACGGCGAAAGCATAAAGTTAGATTATGTTAGGACAGTACATTGAAAATAGCTGTGTGTAATGTTTTGTCAATGCAAAGACAGGCGTCACCAAAAGCAGAAAACCAGCTAAAATTATGCACTAACCTTTGACAATCTTCATCAGATGACACTCCTAGGACATTATGTTAGACAATACATGAATTTTTTGTTCTATCAAGTTCATATTTATATCCAAAAACAGCATTTACAATGGCGTTGATGTTGAGAAAATATTTTCCCTCCAATACCGCCAGTCAATCAGCACAACAAATTAAATAATTACTATTCGAAACCATTGGTAAAATATTATATTGTCATTCAAAGAATTATAGATTAACATCTCGTGAACGCAACCGCATTGCCAGATTTAAAAATAACTTTACTGGGAAATCACACTTTGCAATAAACGAGGTGCTGTGCTCAGAAAAATAGGCTTGGCGATACAGACCAGGCGCCATGTTGGAGAGATCTAAAATCAAAAATACTATGTAAATATTCCTTTACCTTTGATTATCTTCATCAGAAGGCACTTCCAGGTTTCCCAGGTCCATAACAAATGTAGTTTTGTTCGAAAAAGCTCATAATTTATGTCCAAAAAGCTCTGTGTTGTTAGCGCGTCCTGTAGGCTACTCAAAAACATGAACGTCGCCCGCCGGACTTGTCTTCACCAAAGAGGGGGAAAAAAAATATTTACGTTCGTTCAAACATGTCAAACGTTGTATAGCATAAATCACTACGGCCGTTTTCAATCAGAACTTCAATAATATTCAAGGCGGACGATTGCATTCTCTTTTAAAATGTATTGGAACGAGAGTACCCAAACATGCACTCGTGCGCCAGAGTAGTATAGGCCATCCGCTTATGACCAACTTTCCAAGCCTCTCATTCGGTCAGTTTTCACAGTAGAAGACTCAAACCACTTTGTAAAGATTGTTGACATCTAGTGGATGGCGTAGGAAGTGCTCAATGATTAATAAGTCCCTGTGTGTTTCAATGGCATAGGCTTAAAAGTAATTCAACACATCAGATATCCACTTCCTGTTAGAATTTGTCTCAGGGTTTTGACTGCCATATGAGTTCTGTTATACTTAGACACCATTCAAACAGTTTTAGAAAATTCAGAGTGTTTTCTATCCAAATCTGTTAATAATATGCATATCCTAGCTTCTGAGTTGGTGTAGGAGGCAGTTAAAAATGGGCACATATTGTTTTCAAAATTCTCAATACTGCCCCTAGCCCCAAGAGGTTTTAACCACAGTAAATTCATCAGGCTTAAGCCATGTTTCAGTCAGGCCAATCACATCAAGATTATGATCAGTTCATTGACTATAACTGCCTTTGAAGTGAGGGATCAAACATTAAGTAGCCCTATTTTGAGGTGTGAGGTATCACGATCTCTTTCAATAATGGCAGGAATGGAGGCGGTCTTTATTCTAGTGAGATTGCTAAGGCGAACACCGCCATGTTTAGTTTTGCCCAACCTAGGTCGAGGCACAGACACAGTCTCAATGGGGATAGCTGAGCTGACTACACTGACTGTGCTAGTGGCAGACTCCACTAAGCTGGCAGGCTGGCTAACAGCCTGCTGCCTGGCCTGCACCCTATTTCATTGTGGAGCTAGGGGAGTTAGAGCCCTGTCTATGTTCATAGATAAGAGGAGAGCACCCCTCCAGCTAGGATGGAGTCCGTCACTCCTCAACAGGCCTGTTTGTGGGTGAGTCCCAGAAAGAGGGCCAATTATCTACAAATTGTATCTTTTGGGAGGGGCAGAAAACAGTTTTCAACCAGCGATTGAGTTGTGAGACTCTGCTGTAGAGCTCATCACTCCCGCTAACTGGGAGGGGGCCAGAGACAATTACTCGATGCCGACACATCTTTCTAGCTGATTTACACGCCGAAGCTATGTTGCGCTTGGTGACCTCTGACTGTTTCATCCGAACATCGTTGGTGCCGACGTGGATAACAATATCTCTATACACTCGCCAGTTTTAGCTTTAGCCAGCACCATCTTCAGATTAGCCTTAACGTCGGTAGCCCTGCCACCTGGTAAACAGTGTATGATCGCTGGATGATTCGTTTTAAGTCTAATACTGTGGGTAATGGAGTCGCCAATGACTAGGGTTTTCAATTTGTCAGAGCTAATGGTGGGAGGCTTCGGCGTCTCAGACCCCGTAATGGGAGGAGTAGAGACCAGAGAAGGCTTGGCCTTGACTACGACTCGCTGCTTAATGGGGAGAACCGGTTGAAAGTTTCTGTCAGCTGAATGAGCGACACCGGTTGAGCATTCCTACAGCATTTCCCTCCAGAAGCCATGAGAAAGTTATCCGGCTGTGGGGACCGTGCGAGGGGATTTATACTACTATCTGTACTTACTGGTGGCACAGATGCTGTTTCATCCTTTCCTACACTGAAATTACCCTTGCCTAACGACTGCGTCTGAAGCTGGGCCTGCAGCACAGCTATCCTCGCCGTAAGGCGATCGTTCTCCTGTATTTTTTGAGTACGGCGACTGCAATTAGAAGGCATCGTGTTAATGTTACTACTTAGCTTCGGCTGTTGGAGGTCCTGACGAACCATGTCCAGATAAAGAGTCCGGAGTGAAAAAGTTGCAGTCATGCAGTCGTGGGAGAACAGGGAGTACAGGAGGGGACTGAGCACGCACCCCTGGGGGGCTCCAGTGTTGAGGATCAGCGTGGCAGATGTGTTGCTACCTACCCTCACCACCTGGGGTGTTTCTCTTTGCATTCATCTGTTTCTTGCCTGTGCTTCATTATGTGTGTGCATGTATGTATGTATGTATGTATGTATGTATGTGTGTGTGTGCTGTTCAGGTGCGGACCCCCGTTATCTCCTGTCCTGCTGTACCTCTGTGTGTGACATTGTCAGATGAGGGGGGACTCAGTGTGGGGCAGCCAGGGGCCATTAGATTAGGACCAGAGATGTACAGCATAAACCTAGGTATACAGACCAAGTGCATCGCAAATGGAACCCTTTTCGCTACGTAGTGCACTACTTTTGACCACTGCCCTATGGGCCCTGGTCAAAAGTAGTGCACTATAAAGGGGATAGGGCGCCATTTGGGACACACACCCATTCATTTTGTGTTGGCTTCACAAGGTCTCCATAAGCCCTTCCCAAGGTCTCCATAAGCCCTTCCCAAGGTCTCCATAAGCCCTTCACAAGGTCTCCATAAGCCCTTCACAAGGTCTCCATGAGCAGGAAGTGTATATGGCTTATTTAGTCTTATCCACAATGGCATGTGTGTCCTCCTCTTTTCTGTGTGAATGAAATGGTTCAAATAGCTAGCTTTCCAATCTATGTAGTGGGAAAAGAGTGGAGGACAGAAAAGGGAAGCTTAAATGGAAACCTTTTAGTTCACAAGAGTAGAGACAGGTTTCATGACTTATAAAGGTCGCCAGATGTACTGCAGGAAAATAGTGCTAGAAATAGATAGTAAAAAGAGAATGAGTGTAAGAGGGACTATAGTGTAATGTGTAAATGGCAAGGCATGTGTGCATATGTAATGCATAAAGTATAACCGTGTGAACTCTAAACCCTGGGCTGGTGGATGCTTATACAAAGTATTATACAGAAACCCAACCTAAAACCTCAAAGAGCAAGCAATGCAGATGTTGAGACACGGTGGCTAATGGGGAAGATGGGCGACACCTGGAGGGAGGTGGAGACAAGCACAAAGACAGGTGAAACAGATCAGGGTGGAGCAGAGACAAGCACAAAGACAGGTGAAAGAGATCAGGTTGTGACAGAGAGAGAGACAGAAAGCGAGGAAGCACAGGTCCGGTGAACAGGTCAGGGTTCCATTGTATTGTATTTATAATGGATCTCTATTAGCTGCTGCTACTCTTCCTGGGGTCAGGCAAAATTAAGGCAGTTATACAATTTTAAAAACATTACAATACATTCATAACAGATTTCACAACACACTAAGTGTGTGCCCTCAGGACCCTACTCCACTACCACATATCTACGACACAAAATACATGTGTATGTGTGTGTTTAGTGCGAATGTTATCGTGTGTGCGTGCATGTGTTTGTTCGTATGTTTGTGTTGCTTCACAGTCCCTACTGTTCCATAAGTTTTATTTTTTCTGTTTTTTAAATCTGATTCTACTGCTTGCATCGGTTACCTGATTGGAATAGAGTTCCATGTAGCCATGGTTCTATGTATTATTGTATGCCTCCCATAGTCTGTTCTTGACTTGGGGACTGTGAAGAGACCTCTGGTGACATGTCTTGTGGGGTATGCATGGGTGTCCGAGCTGTGTGCTAGTCGTTTAAACCGACAGCTTGATGCTTTCAACATGTCAATACCTCTCACGAATACAGGTAGTGATGAAGTCAGTCTCTCCTCCACTTTGAGCCAGGAGAGATTGACATGCATATTATTGTTTGCTCTCTGTGTACATCCAATGGCCAGCCGTGCTGCCCTGTTCTGAGCCAATTTCAATTTTCCTATGTCCCTCTTTGTGGCACCTGACCACACGACTGAACATTAGTCCAGGTGTGACAAAACTAGAGCCTTTAGGATCTGCCTTGTTGATAGTGCTGTTAAGGTAGAGTAGCACTTTATTATGGACAGACTTCTCCCTTTCTTAGCTACTGTTGTAGTTAATATGACCATGACCGTTTACAATCCAAGGTTACTCCAAGCAGTTTAGTGAACTCAACTTGCTCAATTTCTACATTATTTATTACAAGATTTAGTTGAGGTTTAGTGAATGATTTGTCCCAAATACAATGCTATTAATTTTTGAAATAATAAAATACATTTTGAAAGCCATAACACATACGTTTTTCCAGCAGCAGATTATGATCGATAATGTCTAACAAAACAACCCCCACTGTATAATCGATTTCTCTCAGCCAATCATCAGTAATTTGTGTAAGTACTGTGCTTGTTGAGTGTCCTTCCCTACAAGCGTGCTAAAAGTCTGTTGTCAATTTGTTAACTGTAAAATATCATTGTATCTGGTGAAACTAAATTATTTTCAAAACTTTACTAAGGGTTGGTAACAGGCTGATTGGTCAGCTATTTGAGCCAGTAAAGGGGGCTTTACTATTCTTAGGTAGCGGATTGACTTTTGCTTCCCTCCATGCCTGAGGGCACACTTTCTAGTAGGCTTAAATTGAAGATATGGCAAATAGGAGTGACATTATCGTCCTCTATTATCCTGAGTAATTTTCTATCCAAGTTGTCAGACACCTGTGGCTTGTTATTGTTGATCGGCAACAATTATTTCCCCCTCTTCCACACTCACTTTACGGAATTCAAAATGACAATTATTTTCTTTCATAACTTGGTCAGATATACTTGGATGTGTAGTGTCAGCGTTTGTTGGTGGCATGTCATGCCTAAATTTGCTAATCTTGCTAATGAAAAAAATTCTTAAAATAGTTGGCAATATCAGTCGGTTTTGTGATAAATGAGCCATCTGATTCACTGAATGATGGAGCTGAGTTTGCATTTTTCCTAAAATGTAATTGAAGGTGCTCCAAAGCTTTTTACTATCATTCTTTATGTAATTTATCTTTGTTTAATAGTGTAGTTTCTTTTTTATTCAGTTTAGTCACATTTCTGAATTTGCAGTACGTTTGCCAATCGGTTGTGCAGCTAGACTTATTTGCCATTCCTTTAACTTCATCCCTCTCAACCATCCCTCTCAATTCCTCCTCAATCCCCTGGGATTTAACAGTTTTACAGTCATTTTCTTAATGGGTGCATGCTTATTAGTAATTGGGAAAAACAACGTGTCATGTGCAATGTCTCTTTTGCTCCTCATTACACACCATAGACAAACACATATTCTTTACATCAACAACATCGGAATCATCTACAAAACTTGTTGTTTGACCTCTTATACACTATATTAGGCCACCCTTTTGAACTTTGGTTTTCCTAGATATGGCTAATATAATGGGATCACTACATCCGATGGATCTGGATACTGCTTTCAAGCACATTCTTGCAGCATTAGTAAAGACGTGATCAATACATGTTGATTTCATTCCTGTGCTGTTTGTAACTACCCTGGTAGGCTGACTGATAACCTGAACCAGGTTGCAGGGACTGGTTACAGTTTGAAGCTTTTTCTTGATGAAAGCCAGTCAATATTTAAATCACCCAGAAAATATACCTCTCTGTTGATATCACATACATTATCAAGCATTTCACACATGTTATCCAGATACTGACTGCACTTGGTGGTCTATAGCAGCTTCTCACAAGAATGGGCTTTAGGTGAGGCAGATGGACCTGTAGCCATTTAACATCAACAGTATTTAACACGAGATCCTTTCTAATCTTTACAGGAATGTAGTTCTGAATATAAACAGCAACACCTCCACCACTGGCATTTCTGTAAACGTTATAACCTTGTATTGCTACCACTGTATCATCAAATGTATTGTTTAAGTGAGTTTCAGAGATAGTCAGAAAATGAACGTCTGTCACGGTTCAGTAGACCCAGATGCAGACAGTTTTGAAGTAGCAAAAGTGTATTACAAAAACAGGGGGGCAAGGGCAGACAGAGGTCAATAGTCCAGGGTGGTGTGACAAGGTACAGAACAACAGGCAGGCTCAGGGTAGGCAGAATGGTCAAAAAACGGAAAAGATAGAAAACAGGAACTAGAGACAGGAGCACGGGGAAAAAACGCTGGTAGGCTTGACGAAACAAAATGAACTGGCAACAGACAGAGAACAGGGTGTGACAGTAAACCCCCCTAGGGGCGCCACCTGGCGTCCTACCTGGGCAAATACCTTGTTGACAGGGGTGCCGGTGTTGGAACTCAGCGATAAGGCCTGAGTCCAGGATGTCCCTAGCGGGGACCCAGCACCTCTCCTCTGGGCCATAACCCTCCCAGTCAACCAGGTATTGGAATCCCCTGCCCCGTGGTCGAACCATCAGAAAGCGCCTCACCGTGTAGTCCGGTTGGCTGCCGATGAGACGGGAAAGTGGGGTGGGCCACGAAACAGGAGACAAATGGCAGAAACAGCAGAGGGGCTAATAATCTTGGCGATGGGGGAAAGGGCCGATAAAACGGGGGGGAAAGAGTTTGCGGGACTCCACCCGGAGGGGCAGATCCCGAGTGAACAGCCATAACTTCTGCCCGAAATGATACCGGGGAGCCGGGGTCCGGTGGTGGTCCGCTTGGAGTCGATTCCTGGAGGTCGTCTTGAGAAGAGACGACCGGGCTCTCTTCCAGGTACGGTGATAGTGGCGGACAAACATTTGGGCAGAGGGTGCCGACCTCTTCCTTGTCAGACCCCTGTGGAAAGAGCGGGGGCTGATAACCCAGGGAACACTCGAAAGGCGAGAGCCCAGTGGCAGAGCGAGGGAGGGTGTTGCGGGCATCTTCAACCCACATGGTTCTAGGTGGTGGTGGTGGGGGAGGCAAGGCAGTGAAGAGTCGTCTCCAGGTCTTGATTGGCTCGCTCCGACTGGCTGTTGGACTGACGGTGGAACCCGGAGGACTGGCTGGCCGATGACCCAATGAGCGTGCAGAATGCCTTCCGGGACGAGAACTGAGATCCCTGGTCGGAGACCATGTCCACTGGGAGTCCATGAATCCGGAAAATATGTTGCACAATGAGCTGGGCCATCTCTTTGGCAGAGGGTAGCTTGGGGAGAGGATTGAAGTGGGCGGTTTTGGAAAACCGGTCCACTACTGTCTGGATGGCAGTGTTACCATCAGACGGTGGAAGTCCCGTGACGAAGTCCAGGGATATGTGAGACCAGGAATGGTGAGGGACAGGCAGTTGTTGAAGGAGACCAGCCAGAGCTTGCTGAGGAGTCTTGTTCTACGCCCAGACCGTGCAGGTAGTGATGAACACGGAGACGTCTGGGACCATGGTAGGCCAACAAAAGCATTGCCACACAAAGGCCAGGGTTTGATGGGAGACCGGGTGTCAGGCAAGCCTGGAGGAGTGGGCCCACGCCAGGCCTGAGGAGTGGACAGCGTCAGGAACAAACATCCGGTTGCCTGAGCCCCCCCGGGGTTCGGCTGGGAACGCTGCTCCTCATGGACCTGCTTTTCTATTCCCCAATTGAGTGCCATCACCAGGCACGAGGTAGGAAGAATAGTCTCGGGGTCTGAGGGTGTAGCCACGGGCTATAGAGGCCTGACAGCGCATCCAGCTTGATATTCTTGGATCCTGGTCAGTAGGAGAGGGAAAAATTATACCGGGTGAAATGCAGGGCCCACCTAGCTTGCCTGGACTTGAGACCCTGGACTGTGCGGAGATATTCCAGGTTTTTGTGATCCATCCAAACAATGTGCAGTTGTTCTGCCCCCTCCAAACAGTGTCTCCACTCCTCCAACGTCATCTTCACTGTGAGAAGCTCACGATTTCCCACATCGTAATTCCTCTCCATGGCGTTGAGGTGATGGGAGAAGACGGTGCAGGGATGTAACTTGAGTTCCAAGGCAGAACGCTGGGACAGGAGAGCCCCCACTCTGACATCCAAAGCATCGGTCTCCACCACGAACTGACGGGACGGGTCAGGATGAACCAATATGGGAGCTCTGGTGAAGCGGAGCTTGAGTTCCCGGATCACCCGGTCAGCAGCTGGGGACCATGTGAACGGAACCTTGAGAGGTGATTGCAGACGGGGTAAGACAGGGTGCTGTAGCCCCGGATAAAGCGGTGATAAAAGTTGGCAAATCCCAGGAAACATTGCAGCTGCACTCTGGATGTAGGCTGGGTCCAATCCACCATCGCTCTCATCTTCCCGGGATCCATCTGTACATTCCCTGCAGCGATGATGTAACCAAGGAAGGGGATGGTGGAGTGATGGAATTGTGGTAGGTGTTCCGCAGGTCCAACTTGAAGAAAATGGTGGCCGCTCGATGGCCGAGGCGATGAGTGGTAGCGCATAGCGGTTCTTCAATCTTAGTGATGTCATTGATGCCCCAGTAGTCATGTACGGGCACAGGGTTTTGTCCTTCTCCACATAGAAAAACTTTGCGCCAGTGGGGGAGGCAGAAGGACAGATACACCCTGCAGCTAGGGAGTCATCGATGTAGGTGTCTATAACCTTGGTCTCCGGACCTGACAGAGAGTACTGTCGTCCCCGGTGCGGTGTGGTGCCTGGGAGAAGGTCGATCCCGCAGTCATAGGGTCGGTGCGGAGGAAGTGAAGTGGCCCGGGCCGCACTGAAAACCTCCCGGAGGTCCTGGTACTCCACGGGAATGGTGGAGAGGTCCGGGGCAACTTCCGAGCCCACCGGAAGACATCCCGGGGCAGGCTGTGCTGACTTCAGGCAATGGGCATGGCAGAATGGACTCCAGCCCATGATGGCACCAGCAGTCCAGTCAATAAGGGGATTGTGTCGCTGGAGCCAAGAGAATCCCAATACCACGAGAACCTGAGGAAACTTAATTAGCATGAAATGGATAGCCTTGCTGTGGTTCCCTGACACTCGTAGGTTTATGGGAGTGGTATTTGATGATCTGGCCTATAGAGCACCCATCCAGCGCTCTAACGTCCATGGGAATGGAGAGCGGCTGAGTGGGGATGCCCAGCTCCGACACCAGGGTAGCGTCCGTAAAGCTCTCATCGGGCCCAGAGTTGATGAGTACCCGGAGAGATTTTGACTGGTTCCCCCACAGCATGGAAAGGGGTGCGAGTAAGGGGAGAGGAAAATGTATCCGTATGGCCCACTAGAGTACTCGCCGCTACTGGTGAGCCTGGACTTTTAGTGGACAGGAGGACACAAAATAAATAGTAGTCCCGTAATATAGGCAAGTCTTCGTGTGAAGCCGGTGTAGACATTTGGCTGGGGACAGGCTAGCTCTGCTGAGTTGCATCGGCTGAGAAAGAGGTGATTCGGCAGACTTCGGAGACTCTTGGGGGAACTCGGGTAGCCTCGGGTCCTCTCGGCAACGGAGACATCGGGGTCTTCCGGGATGCCTCGTAGGCCAGGTGGACTCCTTGGGCGGGCGTGTGGAATCGGACCCCATCTCCTCCCTGCGTTCCCGTAGCCGCCCATCGATCCGGATGGTCAAGACAATGAGCGAGTCGAGATCCTTCGGTAGTTCCCGGTCTTCTAGTTTGTCCTTAACCTCCTCCGATATTCGGTACAGGAACATGTCAAACAGCGATTCTGGGTTCCAGGCAATCTCAGCTGCCAACAAGCAGAAATCCACAGCATAATCTCCAACACTTAGGGAGTCTTGCCGAAGCTGGAGTAATTTCTGGGCAGCCTCTCTCAAAAACCTTCTTCACCTCCGACACAAACACCTCCAGACTGAAGCATACAGCCGACTGTTGTTCCCACACGGCTGTAGCCCAGGCGAGAGCCCTCCCAGACATCAGCATGATGAGGTACGCTATCTTCAAGCAGTCAAAAGGGAAGGAGGAGGGCTGCAGCTCGATGATGAGAAAACTCTGCGCAAGAAACGCCCAACAGATTCTTGAGGGGCTGGGAGGTTACCGTCATGGTATGCTACCTGACAGACAACCCGAGGAATTGCTCCAGCAAAGTGTTGACTTTTTTTTTTGACTTTTTGTTGACGCAGTCATGGTATTCGGCCAAGATCTGGAACCCTTCCATAAGACCACGAAGCAACTCCTCGTGCCTTCCAATGCTGGCTCCTTGGGAGTAGACGGCAATGCAGAGCTGGTCCGAGTCTTCTCGGTCCGTCATGGTCAGTTTGTACTGTCACGGCTCCGGAGATGACCCAGATGCAGACAGTTTCGAACTAATAAACGTTTATTACAAAAACAGGGGGGCAGGTAAACGACAGGTCAAGTGCAGGCAGAGGTCAGTAGTTCAGAGCAGTCTGAAAGCTACAGAACGGCAGGCAGGATCAGCGTCAGGGCAGGCAGATGTCAGTAATCCATGGTTGTGTGACAAGGTACAGAACGACAGGCAGGCTCAGGGTCAGGGCAGGCAGAATGGTCAAAAACCGGGAAAGCTAGAAAACAAGAACTAGAGACAGAAAGGAGCAGGGGGGAAATGCTGGTAGGCTTGACGAAACAAAACAAACTGGCAACAGACAAACAAAGAACACAGGTATAAATACACTGGGGATAATGAGGAAGATGGGCGACACCTGGAGGGGGGTGGAGACGAGCACAAAGACAGGTTAACCTCTCTAGGGTCGGCGGGACGAAATCGTCCCACCTACGTAACAGCCAGTGGAATCCTGTGGCGCGTTATTCAAATACCTTAGAAATGCTATTACTTCAATTTCTCAAACATATGACTATTTTACAGCATTTTAAAGACAAGACTCTCGTTAATCTAACCACACTGTCCGATTTCAAAAAGGCTTTACAACGAAAGCAAAACATTAGATTATGTCAGCAGAGTACCCAGCCAGAAATAATCAGACACCCATTTTTCAAGCTAGTATATAATGTCACATAAACCCAAACCACAGCTAAATGCAGCACTAACCTTTGATGATCTTCATCAGATGACACACCTAGGACATTATGTTATACAATGCATGCATGTTTTGTTCAATCAACTTCATATTTATATCAAAAACCAGCTTTTTACATTAGCATGTGACGTTCAGAACTAGCATACCCCCCGCAAACTTCCGGTGAATTTACTAAAAATTTACTAAATTACTCACGATAAACGTTCACAAAAAGCACAACAATTATTTGAAGAATTATAGATACAGAACTCCTCTATGCACTCGATATGTCCGATTTTAAAATAGCTTTTTGGTGAAAGCACATTTTGCAATATTCTGAGTAGATAGCCCGGCATCACAGGGCTAGCTATTTAGACACCCAGCAAGTTTAGCACTCACCAAAGTCAGATTTACTATAAGAAAAATGTTATTACCTTTGGTGTTCTTCGTCAGAATGCACTCCCAGGACTTCTACTTCAATAACAAATGTTGGTTTGGTCCCAAATAATCCATAGTTATATCCAAATATCCTCTGTTTGTTCGTGCGTTCAAGACACTATCCGAATGGTAAAGAAGGGTGACGAGCACGACGCATTTCGTGACAAAAAAATTCTAAATATTCCATTACCGTACTTCGAAGCATGTCAACCGCTGTTTAAAATCAATTTTTATGCCATTTGTCTCGTAAAAAAGCGATAATATTCCGACCGGGAATCTGTGTTTAGGATAAACGACGAAAGAAAATAAAAGCATGGGGTCGACTCGTGCACGCGCCTAAGTCCATTGTCCTCTGATAGAGCACTTGCCAAAAGCGCTAGTGTGTTTCAGCCTGGGGATGGAATTACATCATTCAGCTTTTTCCCGCCTTCTGAGAGCCCATGGGAGCCGTAGGAAGTGTCACGTAACAGCAGAGATCCCCTGTTTTGGATAGAGATGATCAAGGAGGGCAAGAAATGGTCAGACAGGCCACTTCCTGTAAGGAATCTTCTCAGGTTTTTGCCTGCCATATGAGTTCTGTTATACTCAAAGACACCATTCAAACAGTTTTAGAAACTTTAGGGTGTTTTCTATCCAAAGCCAATTATATGCATATTCTAGTTACTGGGCAGGAGTAGTAACCAGATTAAATCGGGTACGTTTTTTATCCGGTCGTGTAAATACTGCCCCCTAGCCCTAACAGGTTAAACAGATCAGGGTGTGACAATGTCATCTGTTACTAGCTAGTAATTAATTTCATGAACCTTGTTTCTTAAGTGACATATGTTAAGGTGGGCTATTTTGAGCACTTTTCTTCTTGGATGCTCGCTTGTTATCATTGCTTTACTGGGAAGCTTAGCAGAAGTAGATATTGTCATGTTATTTATGTTAGTGCAGGACTTCCTACTAGGGAACAACGCCTCAGTGCTAACAGCGTAAATCTAGTTCATAGGCACATGATTGCTGCATACAATAGCTGTAGGATCAGCAGAGGCATTCAAGGCAGTTAGAGGGCCATCCATTAGGTTACTTACATTATGTCTACCATTGCCCCTAGTATAATGTATATTTGCTAAAGCATTATGTGACTCAGCGACACTATGGTAGGGACTAACTGAGCTGGGTTTGGGTCATTGATAAGTCACTGTCAATGCAGCCTCATGATGCTGTGAAAGGATCCAGGAACCCAATTATTTGGGTGCAACCCATCCTCCTTATAATATGTGTTTTGTTTCCAAAAGGTATCAAATTGTAAACAAAAGTTACACCAATTGAGCTGCAATAATCACGTAGCCAGTTGTGAAGAGAAAGAATCCTGCTAAAGTGTAAAATGTCACGATTCAGAGAGGGCACAGGTTCAGATATGATCATTCGTTCATTTATTAGTGTCTAGCAGAGAGTCAACCAGCTCTTTGAAATCCAGTTTCAACTGTTCAGAGCTGCCATTCATAATGTCATTAAAACCCGCATGGACTACGATGGAATCGATGTCCATGTCCTGCCATAGTACATTCGGGAGCAGCTTATAGAACAATGTTTTTGCACCAGGAACAGTCACATTTCTTACCATGGAACTACCCAAAATCACGGCTGGCGAGAAGGTCTAGGAAATCCTCCCACGCTTCACAGGATTCTGAAAACCCTTTAAGGACGGTCAAGAGGCAGGATAACTTGAGCTCGTAGCTCCCAGCACCCGGTGCAGGCCTCTGACAGATGGAGAAGCCCCGCTCGATCCAGAGCAGGGATGGAGGTTGCCGACTTCAAAATCGTAGGAGTAGGCACAGCGGCCACAGACACAGGTACACCAAGTGACGAAGGTGCAGGAAGATCAGGCTCCAGGTCGGCGAAACTATTTGTTGTTTGTATCCGCTCCGGGCCTCTTGTTGGGAGTGTAGACTGCTTTGTGGGAGGCTTCCACGGCTTTTTGCTGTCTTTGGCTTCCACGGCTCGTGACTAGCGCCACACCGGCGGTCATGAAGGTAGTCAAATTCCACGTGACCATTTAGTCACGGTAATTAGGCTTCTCCAAGCTCTGATGCTGCTGATGGTCGTTAGTAGCCTACCAAACTTGCTAACTGCCTGGTACTCGGCACTCTATTGTTCCTCTAATCACTCTGACATCAATGAAAATGTAATTGAAAATCGAATCAAACACTTCATGAGAGCAAATGAGCTCATGTTGCGCAACATTTCTATAGGCTATGACATTGTGTGAGAAAACCGAGTGATACTCTCTATTAAAAAGAGGAGGATCCCATCAGCTTTCTATAGGCTAGCGCTACTATATTTATTTCTCAACTTTCCGAATATTAAGCAAATATTAAGCACATTGCTTATCTTTACAACAGGAGTATAGCCTACCTGGCTGGCATGAAAACAAACCACAGGGAAAGCCTTCTCCATTTGCTATTTGAATTTCTCCCCCCCTGCCTCTGTTTGAGACAGGTGCATGATAATGTCCCATTCTAAATCAAAACGAATTTCACACAAAGACTAAATAATATATGTAAAGACCAGATTAAATCAAGAATAGTCTGATGGGTGACAATATTAGCTTATCACATGTGAATTATATATTATCACTTGTGAATGATGCCCAGTTTAAGGCAATAAACAATGCCTTTTTTTGTTGACTTTTTCTAGTCATAGTTGCACACCTCATGTAGCCTAGCCCATAAGCCTACAGTGGCAAGAAAGAGTATGTGAACCCTTTGGATTTACCTGGATTTCTGTATAAATTGGTCATCAAATTTGATCTGATCTTCATCTAAGTCACAACAATTGACAAACATAGTGTGCTTAAACTAATAACACACAAATTATTGTATTTTTTGTCTATATTGAATACATCATTTAAACATTCATAGTATAGGTTGGAAAAAGTATGTGAACCCCTAGGGATAGGCGTGCCGCTAGCGCCCCACCTCGACAACATCCGGTGAAATAGCAGAGCGCGAAATTCAAAATCCAAAATTCGTAATATTAAACATTCATGAAAGTACAAGTGTCTTGCATCATTTGAAAGCTTAACTTTTTGTTAATCCAGCCACTTTGTCAGATTTCAAAAAGGCTTTATGGCGAAAGCACACCGTGCAATTATCTGAGGACAGCGCCCCGCATACGAAAGCATTACAAACATTTTTCAACCAAGCGGTGGCGTCACAAAAGTCTGAAATAGCGATAAAATAAATCACCTACCTATGAAGATCTTCCTCTTTTTGAAATCCCAAGGGTCCCAGCTACATAACAAATGGTCCTTTTGTTCGATAAAGTCCTTCTTTATATCCCAAAAAAGTCAGTTTAGTTGGCGCACTTGACTCAGTAATCCACCGGTTTCCCTCGTTCAAAATGCATACAAATGAATCCCGAAAGTTACCAATAAAGTTCATCCAAACAAGTCAAACAACGTTTCTAATCAATCCTCAGGTACCCTAATATGTAAATAAATGAGAACATTTAAGACGGAGAATAGTATGTTCATTACCGGAGATAAATAACGAAGTACCACAACACTACAGCCAAAATGGGAGCCAATTAAAAAAAAACTACAAATCCTAGCTCATTTTTCAAAACACAAGCCTGAAACTCTTTCTAAAGACTGTTGACATCTACTGGAAGCCATAGGAACTGCAATCTGGGAGGTATTCCATTGATATTCCCATAGACAGCCATTATAATGAGTGGTGAGTTCAACAAAAAAAACAATCCCAGATGGATTCTCCTTGGGTTTTCGCCTGCTATATCAGTTCTGTTATACTCACCAACATTATGTTAACAGTTTTGGAAACTTTGGAGTGTTTTCTATCCAATACTACCAATTATATGCATATCCTAGCTTCTGGGCCTGAGTAACAGGCAGTTTACTTTGGGCACCTCAGTCATCCAAACTTCCGAATACTACAACCTTATCCCTAAAAGGTTTGACTTCTCCAAAAGCTAATTGGAATCAGCAGTCAGCTAACCTGGAGTCCAATCAATGAGATGAGATTGGAGATGTTGGTTAGAGCTGCCTTGCCCTATAAAAAAACACACAAAATTTTAGTTTGCCATTCACAAGAAGCATTGCCTGATGCGAACCATGCCTCGACAAAAGGGATCTCGGAAGACCTAAGATTAAGAAGTGTTGACTTGCATAAAGCTGGATAGGGTTACAAAAGTATTTCTAAAAGCCTTGATGTTCACCAGTCCACGGAAAGACAAATTGTCTACAAATGGAGAAAGTTCAGCACTGTTGCTACTCTCCCTAGGGGTGGCCGTCCTGCAAAGATGACTGCAAGAGCACGGCACAGAATGCTCAATGAGGTTAAGAAGAATCCTAGAGTGTCAGCTAAAGACTTACAGAAATTTCTGGAATATGCTAACATCTCTGTTGACAAGTCTACGATATGTAAAACACTAAACAAGAATGGTGTTCTCGGCAGGACACCATGGAAGAAGCCACTGCTGTCCAAAAAAACCCATTGCTGCATGTCTGAAGCAAACGTGGACCTGGATGTTTCACAGCGCTACTGGCAAAATATTCTGTGAACAGATAAAACTACATTTGAGTTGTTTGGAAGGAATACATAACACTGTGTGTGGATAAAAAAAGGTACAGCACACCAACATCAAAACCTCATCCCAACTGTAAAGTATGGTGGAGGGAGCATCATGATTTGAGCTGCTTTGTTGCCTCAGGGCCTGGACAGCTTGCTATCATCGACAGAAAAATGAATTTCCAATTTTATCAAGACATTTTGCAGAAGAATGCTGGGCTATCTGTCCGCCAATTGAAGCTCAACAGAAGTTGGGTGATGCAACAGGACAACAACACAAAACAACAACAGAATGGCTTCAACAGAAGAAAATACATCTTCTGGAGTGGCCCAGTCAGAGTCCTGACCTCAACCCGATTGAGATGCTGTGGCATGACCTCAAGGGAGCAGTTCCCACCAGACATCCCAAGAATATTGCTGAACTGAAACAGTTTTGTTAAGAGGAATGGTCCAAAATTCCTCCTGACCGTTGTGCAGGTCTGATCCACAACTACAGAAAGCATTTTGTTGAGGTTATTGCTGCCAAAGGAGGGTCAACTGGCTATTAAATCCAAGGATTCACATACTTTTCCCACACTGTTTACACAGTGTGTTCAATAAAGACATGAAAACGTATAATTAATTGTGTGTTATTAGTTTAAGCAGACTGTGTTTGTCTATTGTTGTGACCTAGATGAAGATCAGATCAAATATTATTAACAATTTATTCAGAAATCCAGGTATTTCCAAAGGGTTCACATACTTTTTCTTGCCACCGTAGATTTATTTGATTTTTTTAAATTTAGATGTTCCAAAGGTCTGCATCAGTGGCTTGTAGGCTATGTGTGGAAGCCAGGAGTTGCTAAATGTGTTTATGTTAATCAATGGTAAATTACCGTGAGACCGACCAGTTATTTGCTTGACAACCACCGGCTGACAATTTCATGACCGCCGCAGCCCTACATGCGACCATCATTGATTTGCCATGCTCCTCTTGCTGTGCTCCTTCAACTCCGCTATCGGACGGGGGAGGAGAGGCAGGAGATGGCTCCCTTGGCAAACAAACCCCGGGCAACACTGGCCAGTCGAATACAGACAAACAACAAGGCGGAGATGCATCCAACAAGCGTGAACGGCGCCCAGCCAACGGTGTAGAAAAGGTAAACATTCCACTCTGCGTTTTCCCCAGTTCCTTACGTAGGCTGACAACCTGCGTGATCAAGGAAGCCACCTCAAGCCTATATCCTCGGCAAGCAAACAATTTCCCCATTGTAACTCTGAATGATACAGTTTGTCCCGAAACAAAGCGTAGTAGATACAGCTCCTACAGCCCTGGAACCGTTCATTGACTTCTCCAGACCTGGAGGTCTCCATTGGAAAACTCATCTGGGACTAACTTCGTTAGCTTGATGGCTAGCAGCTGTTTCAAGCAGACTTTAACCTGTCAGTTAAGCGGGATTCTGGGACAAGAAATAGCGGTCCTAGCTGTTAAAAGCTACCCGCGTTGCGGAATCCATGCAAAAACAAGTTCGGTATTTATGTTGAACAAATATTGGTTATGTTTTAGTAAAAAATAACAAACCAAGTCTTTCCAGCATACAGTGTCCAGCTGCGCACTCTGACGTCAGGCAGAACAACAGAAATGGATAAGCAGCACAACCAGATGGACTTTGGATGGGGACAGCCAGGAGTCCTCAAGTCAGGTAGTCCTGAGGGATGGTCATAGGGCTCAGGTCCTCCGGGAGGGGAGAGGGAGAGCGAGAGAGAGATGGGAGGATTAAAGGGAGCATACTTAAAATCACACAGGACATCAGATAAGACAGGAGCATTACACCAGATATAACAGACTGACCCTAGCCCCACAGCACAGACTATTGCAGCATAGATACTGGAGATTGAGACAGGGAGGGTCAGGGCCCAGTCTGACTATACCCCCGGACAGAGCCAATCAGGCAGGACATGACCCCACACACTTGGCCAAAACACTGTCCCCACACCAGCAGAGGGATATCAATAGCCCATGAAGATCTCCCCTACCACAAGCCTCCACTGCATCATTCCTTTCCCTCCATCTGTTCCCTTCATCCCTCTTTTCCCTACTTTCCCCACTTCTTTTCCATCCCTGTCATCCCTCCATTCCTTCCACACCTAACACATGGAAATCAGGCCAAGAGATGTACCATTCTCTTATAAGTCTGGGCATCTTTTCCTCCCTCCCCATCCACTCCTCATCCCTCCTTCCCTCCCCTCCACTCATGTAATCTTTCCCTCCCACTCACTCTCCTTAAGCTGTCTGCCATCTACCGCCATGGGATCAAAACAGACCTCCTTCTTCCTTCCATGCCAATTCCAATGATCCCAAATCTGTGGAAATCAATTTAAAAAATGGAAGTGAGATTGTGATTTTTCTTTTTAAACTCAGTGTGGTTACACTTCATTCTGGATGTTTGTGGTTTTGACACAGCAGTATTGGATGATGCCTCCTTCTGTACATGTCTCCCTACCGTGAATGGGATTGACAGAGACGGGAGGCATGGGTGGAGTGCTGCTAGCTTCTGTACTCTGTCGCTGACACTGAGTATTTACTGAGACTCTGCAGCTGCAGACATCATGTTCAGAAGAGAGGCAAACATTAATTAAGCTGCGCAGCAGTACGAACTAGATTAATTTAAATGTTTTGACACCAGAATAAACGTGATCCTAAAGTAATTGCCTCAGCAAACCATGCTTATATGCTCGTACGTTGTGCCATGCTGCCTGATAATGTCTCCAATAGTGCATTAGTTGTCTTTGATGTACTGCAGAATAGACAATAGTTTGCTGTTTTCTCACTTTGAAAATGTTCTATTCTGTGTTAATTAACCTCTCCAGGGCACAGCCATTAAAACTGGAGGTCTGATCATTGTTTAGAGGTCATGCACAACATATTTTTAAACTACAGTCTTTCACGATGAGAACAGATAGGTTGCATCCCAAATGGTACCCTGTTTCCTACATAGTGCACTACTTGTTTTTACCAGAGCCCTATGGGCCCAGGTCAAAAGTAGTGCACTGTAAAGGGTGCAATTTGGGATGCAACCATATTCCTCAGCTGTTTCAGATGTCTATATAGCTTCTTTCAACTGATCATGTATAAACTGGGATGCTCTGGTCCGTTGAGAGAAACCATTACATCTTTTAGACAAGCCAATGATAATCCACTTTTGGGAATGGTCCTCTCCACAATCCATTTTGACTTAAATTATAGTAGTTTAGTGTATATTGATGTCTTGATACTGCACTCTGGGCTAGCTGGGCCTATGGAAGGAATTACCAGCTCTCATTAGATGAGATGGCCTCAGGGTGTGAAAGGGATGAGATATCAGGTACACATTGATGAAAAGGTGATTATGGCGTTTACCTGGATTTAAGGATTCTGTGAAAATCTAGACTGAAATACCAGGAAATAAAAATGTCATGATCTTCCCAGTTTCTTCTGGATGAAATCATCACCAATACTGACATGTCTTACTGTACAGTGTCAGTGGTTTAGTATACAGTAGCTGCTGCGACGAATTTACTGTGTGATGTCACTGTGGCTGACCATGTGACCCCTTAGAGTGACATATCATCTCAGTATTCTGGTGACAACAGTCTGTGCAGTATAGGAGCTGTGGTAAACATGTTTGAATTCCCTTCGGGATTAATGTCTGGTCATTGACCAGCAGAGTGATGGGTGAACCAGAGATGGAGGCTGCTATTAGCTAACAAATAATTAGATTTTTCTGCCCAGGCCCCTCTTTTTAAAGGCACATAAAGCAAGAGGGAGGAGGGAGGGTGGGAGGAAGGAAGGAAGGAAGAGAAAGTCTCTTCCCCACAGTTGAAGACGGTAAGGCTAGGGGGGAGATGGGTGAGGAGGAGGAGAGGTATGGTGGGGGAGTTGGCTTGACAGGCCTTATGCTGAGGGGACCACAGATGCAGCCATGTCTTCTGTCATAGTGCCAATATCTTGTGGTGAATCCCAGTGTGGTATTCCATTCCTATCCAAAGGCATTTCACAGTGTAGAAAGTGATTTTCCAACTAGCAACTACAGCTCTGCTGGTGAGAATGCATTGCACCAATGTATCAGTGGAGGCTCCTCAGAGGAAGAAGGGGAGGACCATCCTCCTCAGTGAATTGAATAAAAATGAAAATAGTGAAACATCAAAAAGTTATCATTTTTAGATAAAACTATACTAAATGTATTCACTCACCAAATAATTGATTAAAACACTGTTTTGCAATGAAGGGAATGTGCTGACCAACTGGCAGGTGTCTTCACTGACATTTTCAACATGTCCCTGATTGAGTCTGTAATACCAACATGTTTCAAGCAGACCACCACAGTCCCTGTGCCCAAGAACACAAAGGAAAGCTGCCTAAATGACTACAGACCCGTAGCACTCACGTCCGTAGCCATGAAGTGCTTTGAAAGGCTGGTAATGGCTCACATCAACACCATTATCCCAGAAACCCATAGACCCACTCCAATTTGCATACCGCCCAAACAGATCCACAGATGATGTAATCTCTATTGCACTCTGCCCTGCCCTTACACCAGCTCTGTCAGGAGGAATGGGACAAAATTCACCCAATTTATTGTGGGAAGCTTGTGGAAGGCTACCCAAAACGTTTGACCCACAATTTAAAGGCAATGCTACCAAATACTAGTTGAGTGTATGTAAACTTCTGACCCACTGGGAATGTGATGAAATAAATAAAAGCTTAAATAAATCATTCTCTCTACTATTATTCTGACATTTAACATTCTTAAAATAAAGTGGTGATCCTAACTAACCTAAGACAGGGAATTTTTACTAGGATTAAATGCCAAGAATTGTGAAAAACTGACCGATATAGATATAGATATAGCCATCTGTAGTGCATACATAATAGTGTCATCCGCATATAGGTTAACTTTACAATATTAAACAAATTGACCGATGGTGTTTAAATAAATAGTGAAGAGAACAGGTCAAAATCGACCCCTTAGGTATAACTTTATGTACGTCAAGAAATTCAGACTTATACCCATCAATCACGATGGCCTGAGTTCTGTCACTAAGATAATCAAGAACCATGAACAGGCGTCAGATCTCAGGCCTATCGAGGGCAATTTATTCCACAAAATAGCATGATCAACAGTATCAAAAGCTTTTGACAGGTTCTCAAAATAAGCAGCACATTTCATTTTAGTGTCTAGCATTGACTAGATCCTTAAGAACTAAAGTGGTTGGAGTAATAGTGCTATGCCCAGGTCCAAACTCTGATTGGTTTACATTCAAAATACATTTCTCAGATAAAAATGAGCAAAGTTGTACATTTACCAAGGACTCAAGAATCTTAGCTAGATAAGAATACCTTATAAGAATATTATGATCACTATTATCTACTAAAGAAAAACTTCAACTATAATTTATCTGATCATTCAGCAAGTTTCCCATATCAGCATCAAGCCCAATATCATCGTGAATAGGTTTAGAAGTTCTTTCAAAGTTATTTCAATGACAGATTTTTTCCCCCGTAATGAGGCCAGTGTCTCTATTAATTTGTTGTGGCAGAGAGGAGGAAGTAGAACCCTTCAGGCATTTGAAAGTTTTCCAGAATTTAGCCAGATACCCAATACAATCCAAAAGAGCGGTTACATAATTATCAGATTCAGCTTTTCTGATTTGTCTTACACAATGATTCATCAGGTGCTTAATTAAAAGCTTACCAGTCCAGGTCTAAACCTGTGTTCCTGGCCTTAACCCAAGCATGGTCTCTTTTATGAATGACTTCTGATCATTTTGGAGTTCACCAGGCATTCAACCAACCTTTAACCCTTCATTTTTTTGAAGGGAGCATGATTATCCACAATAGTTTTGAAGACACCTGCAAAAAGGCTGAAACCTAAAATCAGGTTCAGGGACAGGTGAAATACAATCAAGGTCACTAAAATAAAGATCATGTAAAAAAGCCTGTTCACTGAAGTTTTTAAAGTTCCTTTCTTGTGATGACACAAGACTTAGATTGTTGTATTCTTACATCTCTAACACAAAGAACTGGGCAATGGTAACTAATATCTCAGGGGGCGAAGACACCGGTAGAAGAATATTTCTCTGGTGTATTCGTTAAAATAAGATCAATCAATCAGAGTTGCTTAGTCACTGGCTTAGTCACCGGCTGGGTTAGGTTTAGATCATTACACATGGAATCATATATATGGTGCGTTTAAAAGCCCAACATGCGGTGGATGCTTGCTGTTGTATAATCCCTCCACCATTCACTGAGTACTTGTCCCAAATGTCACGTGTGGCTCAGTTGGTAGAGCATGGTGTTTGCAATGCCAGGGTTGTGGGTTCGATTCCCACGGGGGACCAGTACGTGGAAAAAAATGTATGAAATGTATGTATTCACTACTGTAAGTCGCTCTGGATAAGAGCGTCTGCTAAATGACTAAAATGTAAATGTAAAAATGTCACCCTACAGTATATTGTCCCTGGTCAACGGTAGTGCTCTATACAGGGTATAGGGGGCCATTTGGGACGTATCCATTGTGTTTCTTACTGGGGTAGTTACTAGTCGAGTCCTTATCTGTAGATACGCTGAGGCTTCTTGTGCTGACCTAGCACTAATGGCCTACTGAGTGCATGTGTAGTCAATCTGTCAGGGTAAACCCTTATGTCGGACTGAGCTCAGCGCAAATGTCTATCTCTATGTGTTTGCTTTAAAGCTACAGCATGCTAAGTACGCTATGAAAATGTGCATATTCAGAATACGCATGTTATCACTTCCTGATTAACCAAGTGATTAACCATGTCCTAGTTTGTTTAAAAGTATAGACGAGGTGGGACTATGAGGCAATATGCTGCCCATGATACTGGAACTGTGAAAGTTCCATTCTACACCGGATGTATGAACTACAGTACACACATTCTACATTCAAACCTTCCATTCTACACCGGAGGTATGAATTACAGTACACACATTCTACATTCTAACCTTCCATTCTACACCGGAGGTATGAATTACAGTACACACATTCTACATTCTAACCTTGCATTCTACACCGGAGGTATGAATTACAGTACACACATTCTACATTCAAACCTTCCATTCTACACCGGAGGTATGAATTACAGTACACACATTCTACATTCTAACCTTCCATTCTACACCGGAGGTATGAATTACAGTACACACATTCTACATTCTAACCTTGCATTCTACACCGGAGGTATGAATTACAGTACACACATTCTACATTCAAACCTTCCATTCTACACCGGAGGTATGAACTACAGTACACGCATTCTACATTCAAACCTTCCATTCTACACCGGAGGTATGAACTACAGTACACACATTCTACATTCTAACCTTCCATTCTACACTGCATGTTTCATTTATGATGATTGATGTCCAGGTTACAAGTCACTTTGAACTGATAGTTATTGTATTTCAACATGATTAGCGTTCACTAGACTTGGTAAATAGAAGTAAATAATCTTTGTTATACCTCGACCTCTTTCCTGTCTAAAACGCTACACAGTGGCCTGCAGTGTCCCTTCTGTTATTTTTCGAGCTGGAGAGAGAGCAGAGGTACCCGGCATCATCACAGACCCATACTGAAAGCTAAGTGTGACTGCTGAGGCACACACCCAAATAAGACCATTACCTGGGAATCACACCTCAATAAGATGACTGATGGCCAGAGCCTAGTGGAGAGCATGAGACTGTAAAGCCTGCAGTTTTGGGGTCTTGTGTCATCCAGGGAGTCTGGTACAGGGTTATTGAGCCCTCTGCAACAACATTAGGCTGGCACAGGCATGCATCACACACTCTCTTCCCAGCGCTGCAGGTGGAATTAGATCATGTGAATGTTTTGAAAGGGGGAGGATTGAGGGCTCGGGGCAGTGCAGTGCAGAGATTGCCCAATACATCATATAGACTCCATCAAAGGACATATGACCCATTAAAGGCTTTATAATTGAGTTCTCCTATGTGTGAATGTGTGTGATTGTCCATCATCTCTATCTATCATACCAGAACTCTGAGGCAGCTGTTTGAAAAGAGGCACATTAAGATCAAACAACTGCTAGGATTTCACAGTTGATCACACAGTACACACTTTCATACACTCTCAGAGAGGTTTCCTGGCTAAATCAAGGTCTACTAGTGGAACAGAGTACGTGCAAGCGTAAAGTAGACTTCCCCTGAATGTAAAAAAGAAAATAAATTGAATTCTATGCACAGCAGGGGCACTCCTGTAAGCACCGGTAGCGTGGCACGCTACAGCAGTTTCACACTAGGCGCTCTCAGTCTCGAATAGTGCCGCAATGGTGTCTGTCGCTCCCTCCTCCTGCTGCATATGGAGATGGAGTTCGGGAGGCAGATTGACTCCACTCCCAGGCCGCTGGAGCACGGCAGATCGGCAGCAGATCTCGAAGCCTCGTCTCCCCGGAGTGTGCTGCCTGAGTGGAGGAGGTGGTGCTGTCGTCACAAATGGAAAACAATGACAGTCGCTGAGGAGCGCCAGGCTAGACTACGACGCTGCACACTGCTCTAAACAGGAGAAATGGAGCAGTTTGTCAAGAGGGGCTTGAACAAATTGTAACCGATTATCTGTCTAGGAAAGGACTCAATGCATTATTTGGGACAATGTGGTAGTGACGATTGACGTTTCAAAGTTTCTCTCTGTCCTGCTCTAACTTGTGATCCCTAAAGAGAGGCTGTATTACTTTGAATGAATGGCAGGATTAGAGGTTTGGAGGACGCAAAAGACAACCGTGTCCCTCACTCTCATCATCCATAGTCTGAATCGTCGTCGTCGTCATGAAACCTTTTACAGGGAAGCCCATTTATGAAGGACTGTTCATTTTGTGTCCCTCTCGATGTAATATGTAGGCAATGTCTGAGGATCAAAACAGAGGCCTTCTGTGAGAGAGAGAGAGAGAGAGAGAGAGAGAGAGAGAGAGAGAGCAGGCGGAGTCTTTGTTTTTTCTCATCTTCCATTGCAGCCTTTCAAGTAGCCACTCCATCCACTTGGGATCTCATGGTCATTCTGCGTGTGTGTTTGATTGACAGTCTCTGCCGCAGCAACATGAAGCCATGCTATCTGTTCTTGACACATACTTTACAAACCAGTGACAACCAGTGTTTTAGGGATGAGAAATAGACAGCATGGAGTTCATAATGACCACTTCTACACTTTACTGACCTGAGTATGTGAAATACTGATATAAAATGAAGACAGGAACTGAGTATACTGTATGTTTCTCTGTCTTTTCCCCTGGGACTCTCTTTCTTCTGTTTTCTCTATGACCTGATGTGTGAGTGTTTGTTCACCTCTCTCCATTCAACACCTCCTTGATTTGAAAATCAATTTTTTTTCTCCAGAATTCGTCTTCATATGATCATCACCATCACCTTGAGAAAATGTACATCGGCAACATGAAACGCTACAAATCGATACTTGTATAATGAAATGTTAATTTCACTCTCTCCCATGGTCTCGGGAGCACGGGAGGAGAAAGTACGTTACTGTTGAAAGACCCAGAGGACTAGTCAGACAGAGACCTACCACCAACCCCTGTAAGACTATGTTCAGCTGAATAAAGTCTCAATGTACAATGTCTGGCTAACACAGTGATGATTGACAGAGCTTTCCCTTTCCCTCATACAGGCAATAACCTTGGGAGTCAAACACTTGACTGTTACGCTGGCTGCTGAGGTAAAACCAGTCATATAAAATGGGAGATTATGTTAATGTGAGGTGCTTGGATGATATGGTTTAGTTTATGGTGCATAAAATTGCTGTCAAAATATACTGGGGACATTAGAAACAGTTTACTGTTTCTCAGCCTCAAAATCCACATCAGCCAATTAAAATCGTATGTGTAGTTCCTGTGATAAAACGCCACTTGTTCGCTTTTCCCATCAGATAATAATGGTAAATTTAACCCTATGCTAACAACACTGTTGGACCAGAAACACCACTTAATTTCTTATGTAGGCTAAACTTACACTGAGTACACCAAACATTAGGAACACCTTCCTAAAATTGAGTTGCACCCCACCCTCTCGCTTGCCCTCAAAACAGTCGCAATTCGTCAGGTCATGGACTCTATAAGGTGTCGAAAGGGCTCCACAGGGATGCTGGCCCATGTTGTCTACAATGCTTCCCACAGTTGTATCAAGTTGGCTGGATGTATCAAGCAACGCTGTATGGCTGGATGTCCATTTTTGGCTGGTGGCTGATGGCGGACCATTCTTGATACACACAGGGAACTGTTGAGCATGAACAGCCCAGCAGCGTTGCAGTTCTTGACACAAACCAGTACGCCTGGCACCTACTACCATACCCTATTCAAAGGCGCTTCCATGTTTTTTCTTGACCATTCCACTTTCTAAATGGCACACATACACAATCTGTGTCTCAATTGTCTCAAGGCTTAAAAATCCTCCTTTAACCCGTCTCCTCCCCTTCATCTACACTGATTGAAGTGGATTTAACAAGTGACATCAATAAGGGATCATAGCTTTTCACCTGGATTCACCTGGTCAGTCTATGTCATGGAATGAGCAGGTGTCGTTAATGTTTTGTATACTCAGTGTAGATGTACAACTCTTAGTATGCATTATTATAAATCATCCACTTTGTCAAATATACGTTTTGAATCGAGCATCAAGTACCAGCAGTAAACGTACATCTTGTAATGACCTCATTTATATTTTTTACGGAAAAGCACATGGATGTGGGTGAAACAGATGAGCAAAAACATGGGATTTTGTTATATATGCGAAAACGTGAACATTTTGTCTAATGTTAGTACTAGTAGCTTAGTCAAGGATCTATCAATGCAATATTGGCACACAATGTTTTGTTACAGACCCACGGAACAAAAGTAAACCTTGGTTTAAAATATCCCTCTTGTGGCCAGGGTTGACCTATTTTAAATCTGCTGAATGTAATTTTGTGTGTGACCTGACCAAATTCACATAGTAATGTGAGTTATAGATCTGTCATTCTCATTGAAAGCAAGTCTAAGAAGTGTGCAGATATGTTCTATGTGCGCTATTTCTGTGCTTCCCATTCTTAAGTTTCATTTTCTTTCTTCTTTAAGCAACCAGGAAATGGCGGAGCCATTTCTGCATATTGCACCTTTTAAGAAATGCCATTGTTTGGTGGATATAAAGACTCTTTGATAGGCTGATGCAAAATTTGTTGTCAACTGGTGAGGTTAAGTCTAATGTGCCAGGTTATCTGATGAGACCAGCTACAATGTAGCGTTCTACCACGTAAAAGTAAATTGATTGCGGGGACTGTAGCGGTGACTCTAAATCCTGTGATCTATTTTGTCTTACCTTATATAATGATATTTTTCTTTCCTCAAGACATTACATGGAATTCTCTCCCCATATCAATCAAATGAACAGTAATCTGAGTCAAATGCTCCAGACCAGACAAGCATCAAACAAGCTCATCCCAGTGGACTGGGTCGATACCTGCCTTGTAAACATGCTGTTCATTCCACTCTGACAGAAAGGGTGTGTGAATCATGCTCCAAATCCACTTTGCCAACAACTAAATCACTCCCTTGACATCTTAACTGGGAAACAATGCTACGTTGTTACATGTTGCCATGTAAAGGCTTTGTCTGGACTCAACGTGACATTTAGGAAAAAAGGATTTTATAGAAAAGCTGGATTACATGGTTTTCTTCTTGGGCCTTATTTTCGACCAGGCACCAGCCTTCCCTCCCTGGAAGCTCCCACACTACTTTGTGTGCTCTGGGAGGGCATTAACATTTATAAAGAAACATGGGCTGTTGTGCGCCGGACGAAAATGGCTATTTCTCCTAACTCCATTTCAAATGGAACAATGGGCTAAACAAGGTGAAACACGCTGTGCTGTACATTCTCTTAGCCCTCCGAGCTACATACATCAACACAATTGCCTTCATTAGTCAAGGTCTCCGAATTTGTTGTTTTGCTTGTATTGCTTTGTTTCGTGTGTGTGTGTGTGTGTGTGTGTGATTGTGTCTCGCATTGGGGGGAATGGTGAGTATATGTCAAGCCTTCTTAAGCGACTCAAAGTCAATAGAAAATCCCAATCTCAAAGTCACAGACAATAAAACTTGAGAGCATGATAGGAGATGTAAAACAAATCCCTACAGGCCAAAGCCTCTTTAAATCCATCTGTGGCCACTAGGGTGCAGTCATAATCCCTATCAGGGCTTTCTTCCTCCACCCAGGGCCTGCTCTGCTCATTCTTCCCCTGGCCTGTAATGACTTAATCAGAGGAAAGGCTCAGGCTGCCGCCGCGCGTTTCAACAATACCATCCAGAGAAGCTCCGCTCTGGCACAGGGACTCATTGCACCATGAGGAGAGGAGGGCGATAGCTGTGTGAGGGAGGCGAAGCCGGCTGAAGGCGAGCTGCTGGATGCTGGAGCGGTTGACTCAAGGCTTATAGGCTGCCTGCTTGCCCGATGCCGTGTTTCTCTTTATTTTGAGGGGAGTGATTGGCTGCAGATTTGAGTCCCGAGCGCAGCCATGTGTTGAGAGAGATAAGGCTCACAATGTGACTCATACAACGGGCCACTGGGACAGGTAACGCTCAATTATGGCGCATTTAGATCACGTTTACCATGAACGCCCAACTCTTTTCTAATGCCGGGCCATTCTCCTGGCCCCTGCCATTCCAGCCTGTACCTCCCATGTTTGTGCCCGTGTTCCCTATCACCTGATCTGATCTACTCATCGGCGGGCCTTTGTCAATGGTTGTCCACCCTCCCCCGCCCCTCTGATTACTGGACTGAACTCCAACCAAAGAAGAACCCTGCAGATAAGCTATCAGGCGGTGGCATCACACAGAGAAGCCCTCAAACCATGACATGTGTGTCTGTCTGAGCTCTGAGTTGAGGAGGGAAGAAGGGGAGAAAGGAGAGAGGACGGCAGAGGAGAGGAGAGAGGGGAGAGGAGAGGGGAAGGCTGCATGGGCGACACACTCAGTCTTCTGCTCTCTCTCTTTCCACAGGAGGATGCAATACCCTCTGAAGCCAGCTCTATTAGGAATACATGATGCCCCACAACCCCTCTGCTCCCTCTAACGCCTTTTCTCTCTCTTTCTTTCTCTCTATCCCTCTCCCTCATCTTCTCTCTCTCTCTCCTTTCCCTCTACCTCTTCCCCCACCCTATCCTCTCCTCTTTTCTTCTCCCGCTCCTCCTCCCTCTCACTTTGCAGAGCTTCTGAAATATGTTGAAAGCAGCCCTTGGAGGCTTTTAGAATTGGAAAACAAATGGCATAATTCAGGAGAAAGCTCTACAACTCCTAGCTGTTGGCCATCACAACATTTTTTTATACATTTCTTTTGGGGGGACAAGTTCTACAACTTACCATTTTGCCACCAGCTGAAAATACCACTTACCACCAGCTGAAAATTAAAAGTTTTGATTGAGTTTTGTTTAATTAGATGTAAGTAGTTGTTGTGTACCAACAGCAGTTGACACTCTTTTTAATATATGTCTTTCTACAAAGGCACCCGTGGTAAACGAAAAACTTTCAAATGCTGTTGCTTGTTTCTTCTTTCATATTGAAGTAGAGGGAACGAGTCAGGTCAACTTGGGAATATACAGTGCCTTCAGAAAGTATGAATACCCACTCAGGAACATTCACTGTCTTCCCGGTAAGCAACTCCAGCGTAGATTTGGCCCCGTGTTTTAGGTTATTGTCCTGCTGAAAAGTGAATTTATCTCCCAGTGTCTGGTGCAAAGCAGAATGAACCAGGTTTTCCTCTAGGATTTTGCGTGTGCTTAACTCAATTCCATTTCTTTTCTTTTTTTTATCTTGAAAAACTCCCCAGTCCTTAATGATTACACGTATACCCATAACAGGATGCAGCCACCGCTATTTGAAAATATGGAGAGTGGTAGGCAGCAATGTGTTGTATTGGATTTGCACTTTGTATTCAGGACAAAAGTTAATTGCTTTGCAGTATTACTTTAGTGCATTGTTGCAAACAGGATGCATGTTTTGGGAATATTTGTATTCTGTACAGGCGTCTTTCTCTTCACTCTGTCAATTAGGTTAGTATTGTGGAGTAACTACAATGTTGTTGATCCATCTTCAGTTTTCTCCTATCACAGCCATGAAACTTTGTGTGTTTTAAAGTCACTATTGGCCTCATAGGAAACCGCTTAGGGATTTCACTTTCTGTCCGGCAACTGAGTTAGGAAGGATGCTTGCATCTTTGTAGTGAATGGGTGTATTGATACACCATCCAATGGGAAATTAATAACTTCACCTTGCTCAAAGGGATATTCAGTGTCTGCTTTTTTTATATCTACCAATAGGTTCCCTTCTTTGCAAGGCATTGGAAAACCTCCCATGTCTGTGTTTCAAATTCACTGCTCGACTGAGGGACCTTTTTTGTACGTGTGGGGTACAGAGATGAGGTAGTCACTCAAAAATCATGTCAAACACTTTTATTGCACACAGAGTGAATCCATGCAACTTATTATGTGACTTGTTAAGCATATTTTCACTCCTGAGCTTATTTAGGCTTGCCATAACAAAGGGGTTGAATACTTACTGATTCAAGGTATTTCAGCTTTCAATTTTGTATTAATTTGTAAAAAATTTAATAAAAAACATCATTCCACTTTGACATTATTGTCACGCCCTGACCTGAGAGAGACATTTTATTTCTCTATTTTGTTAGGTCAGGGTGTGGGGTGGGCATTCTATGTGTTGGATTTCTTTGTTTTGGCTGAGTATGGGTTCCAATCAGAGGCAGCTGTCTATCGTTGTCTCTGATTGGGAATCATACTTAGGCAGCCCTTTTTCCCTCCTTCTGTGTGGGATCTTGTTTTTTGTACAGCTCAGTATAGCCTGCAGAACGTGACGGTCGTTTTCCCGTTGTTTGTTATTTTGATTTAGTGTTCTGAGTTATAATAAATACTGAACATGAGCACTTACCACGCTGCACCTTGGTCTCCTTCACCTTATGAAAACCGTCACAATTATAGGGTATTGTGTTTTAGCCAGTGACAAAGCATCTAAATTGAATACATTTTAAATTCAGGTTGGAACACAACAAAATTAGGAAAAAGTAAAGGGGTGTGAATACTTTCCGAAGGCACTTGGCTTGGGTGGTCTAGCGGACTGTGCAGTGACACATTGAGCTGCTGCGGTGGAGTCTGGAACTATCCCTGATGCGTGTACTGTAGTATGGATGGGTTTAATGTGCTACTGTAATGTCTAATGTACGTGGCTTACATTCTTAGGATAAGGAATCAGTATTTACTACCTTGCAGTCCAACCAATGTGCAATAATTGAGAAAATATTTGTTATGCGAGAGGTAGGCTATGTAGCCACTCTTGAAGAACAATGGAAGTTGTTTTCCAAGAGTGGCTACATGTTCTTGATGATAGCTCACACATTAAAGTTCTAGGTTGTCATTCCATTTAATTTTCTAATGTTTAACTGTCTTATCTGCACACGGACCTGGAATGTAAAACTACATCTAATTTGTTTGACAGCCTGCTGCCATAGCAACAGTTCTTTATATACACAATTTGTTAATTAAACCATGAATCGGTTTAATCTCTGTCCACCACTGTTTCCTAATCATCAAAACGCACAATAGAGTAACAGTATGTACTGTATTTTTTTAATGTACTGCAGTCACAATGCTCCTCACAGCTGGCTCTCATAATTGAGATGTCTGAATCTGTGTTTACTGGTACTTGACTTGTATGTAAGCGATGTGCTGCCTTAGCCACTTCATAGGAAAGGAGAACTGGTAATTGTCAGTATGCTGAATTGCCCATCGACTGCTCTGCTCGTCGGACCCTACCCTCCCTCCCTCCCTCCCTCCCTCCCTCCCTCCCTCCCTCTGTTGATCTGACATTTCCCTCCAAAAGGCCATAGATGGAACGTCTGTTGGTTGACACTGGGTGTGGGAAGATTCCACAATTGATGGTATTTCAATCAGTCAATCGTAAAATGAGACTTCTATAGGGTCGCTCTGTTTCCCACTCTGTCTTTTGGTTTTAATGTTCTCTAAAAAAGTATTTATTAGTGTCCGCAGATTACCTGAGATGATCAGGTCTTATATTGATTCACATAAACTGCAGAGGAAATTATTCATTTACACTCTTATTCATGGTCCTTTGAGACAGATGTGGGGGAAAAAAAACATTCTCAAAAACAAATCATTGCAAGATACAATTGGGATCCAAGATAGAATAGGGATCCAAGATAGAATAGGGGTTAGCAAGTTTGTTTACATTTTCTATACTTTTGACCATTTCTGTTTAGTTTGAATGCAGCTCACAATATTTGTGGGGAATAACATCTCAATATCCCATGAGTGTTATTTATCCCCCAACCTAAAATCTGTGTCAATACAATTTCATCTGAGACCAATCCCATTCTCTGGGATGAAAGTGCATCTGCTCTGTGCTCTGGCCTGGTCTTCACTGTCTTCCCTCAGTTAGAGACTAATGTCCAGAGATACCCAGGCGGACCTGGGCAGAGGGAGACCAGGGCAGTGTCCCAGATGGCACCCTATTCCCTATGTAGTGCAATACTTTGGTCAAAAGCAGAGCACAATATAGGGAATAGGGTGCCATTTGGGGGACAGCCCAGGAAAATGCTAGCCGGGGCCTCGTGTCTCCCCATCCCTCTGTCTCTGTCAGTCTGGACCTTAGCTGCCTGGCTGGGAGACTGGCACAAAGCAGAGGGCATGGCTGCGGCCTGCCTGCCTGTGGGTTTAGATCAGCTTCTCCATCCTTCACCACTAATCTCCTGGAGGCAGGACAATTGGCCACAGAGCGATGACATCTTACACAGAGTGGGTGCCTGACTCAGTTTGGCGACGAGTCGCATTTTGAGGGATGTGAGTGCTGCACACACTGCACATGATCTGGCTTTGCGTCAGATCGCTCAATCCCATTGCCACTCGTTGTTGTTTTAGGAACACTGACTGAACAGACTGACCTAGAAAATGGTCCCATTTTTATTCATGCACTTCTTATATGCTTGTTCTCTATACCTGAAGAGAAAACACCATATACTTTAACTCAGCAGTAGACACAATAACCAAGCAAATTCATTAACAGAGCTATGGATGCAAGGTCTGAGCATCCATGATCCCAAAATTATAGTTTTAACCATGTCGTGAGGCTATACAGTGTTTTTCAGAACAGCCTCAATTCGTTAGGGCATGGACTCTACCAGGTCGTAGCAACTGCTGATTGCCCCGTTGAATATCACTCTGCGTCTGTGGCTTTGGGATAGTTAAAGAGTAAAAATTCAAAAGGCACTCGCACCTCTGAGCTCTCTTTGTTGCAGGTGCACGGTAACAGTTGAATAAGATGAGAAAAAGAAGAAGAAACCCGCACACTGCTCTTGCGAGTATCACTGCTCATTTTTAAGCTTTACGTGTCGGCCTCAAGGCCTTCGTCAGAGCTTTTGTGAGTGTTCACAACCCGTGCCCTTATGTAGACACTGAGCACCAGAAGAAAGATAACATCTTATGCCAATTAAGAACTTGCTAACTGAACAGACGTCAAGCAATACGGATAAGGAAGCTAACTGACACGACAGAGATCATACAGCGCAGATGATCAAGGATGACATCCTCTCATTGAAACCTCAGAGTATCAAAACAAATGGAAGAGCCCTTCTGGCTAAATCTTCACAGATTTTTCCCTCGCTCTCTTCAGAGTATTGCAGTTTATGATCCTGCTCATTAATCCAAGCGAGGTTTTTCTTACAGTCTAAAACTAGAAATCGACAGATGGGTGCTATCAGTGACGCTGTTTAATGTACTCGCTATTGTGCCCCTGAACAGTACAACGACACAACAACGTGTTCTATTTCCTCCTGAGTTGAGGGAAGTGTGACTGTTTCATTAGTGGGAGGTAGTAGCGCAGGATCCACAGCTGACTGCTCATGCTTCAACAGATATGTCAGATCCAGAGAGATGTGTTAAGCTACACAGACAAGTTGGGAATCTTTCTCTCTCTCTCTCTCTCTCTCTCTCTCTCTCTCTCTGATGTTCAACGTTTCTTTTAAAAAAAATTATAGTTTGGCCTTAAAATGAGGGACAGGTTTTTTTTGTGTTATTACCTTAAAACTAATCACATTAAATAAATAATCATCTCTAGGAAATTACTTTGTCGAAGGAACAAAATATCCAAGGCTTTACGACGATGGGGAAAACTATTTGAGGTTAAGTGGGTTAAAATCCTCCTATAAGTCACAGAGGATGCATAATTTTCGCACTTTAGCAAGTCCTTATTCATATCAAAAAGATTGATTGAATTTTACATGTGATCTATATTAAAAGGACACTTTTTCTAATATAACAGGCTTTTAAAATTCCATATTGGACTCATTTTGTGGATGACCCATTAGCTTCCCACTGGGCACACACACACTGGTTGAATCATCATTGTTTCCACATCATTTCAATGAAATCCCGCTGAACCAACGTGGAATAGATGTTAACTCGACGTCTGTGTCCAGTTCGTTGTCTTCACAAAATTGTAAGAATACAGAGATTGCTGAGAAGCAGCCTTGGCATACATCATTCAGAAACCATATCAAAGCCATCACCGAAATGAAATCAGATAACAGGCAGAAAGGTCTGAATATCATGTTCGCCCAGACAAGCCAGCTGACACCCATATTCATCCTTGGTAGTGGATTAACTCTTACTACTTATAATTCATGGACTCAAACACATTCCTTCAACAAAGACAAAAAGAAAATTGGAAGAAAATGTGCGTTAGGAAGACTTATTTTCGGCATATTTTATATACAGGTAAATGCAAACAAGTGCAGCATCTTCAAAATCCGCAAACAAAGCAAGCATGTTCAAATGTTATCGATTATATCAATGCAAAGTTTTTGTCACATGAAGTGAGGCTGGGCAGTAAGCAGTGCTGAGCAGTACTAGCACACTGATTCTGTTTGTACTTCACTCAGACACCTGTGATTCGCTCCTACTCCGGTGTGTGTTTGGTTACTCTTAAGAGCAGGATTTGAGAGGCTTAAGGGTAAGGCCTCAAATACAGATGAAAGAATAGTCCCTCTACTCTCTGCACTAACCTGAGTGCTTCCCTTACTGACTGTGGGCTATGAGGATTTCAAAGCAATACAGTCTAGGTTACATAACAGAATGCTGTGAGTCAGACAATGGTCAACGTGACTATATGTTAATGATGATGTAATTTACTTGCTTAGAAGACACCCTCATTTAACTTTTTCCTAATCATCAAAACACAGTTGGTTGTGTGCATCTTGTTAAATGTTGTCAAAAGATACCAGCATTCATTATTTATCTGAGGTGCAACCTGTTAATTTACAATTTTTGACATTCAACATGCGTATAGTGCATTTGGAAAGTATTCAGAACCCTTCCCTTTTTCCACATTATGTTACGTTACAGCCTTATTCTAAAATTGATTAAATACATGTTTTCCTCATCAATTGACATAAAATGCCCCATAATGACAATGCGAAAACAGGTTTTTAGACATTTTTCCTAATTTATTAAAAATAAAAAAACAGAAATACCTTATTTACATAAGTATTCAGACCATTTGATAGGAGACTCAAAATTGAGCTCAGGTGCATCCTGTTTCCATTGATCATCCTTGTTTCTACAACTTGATTGGACTCCACCTGTGGTAAATTCAATTGATTGGACATGATTTGGAAAGGCACACACCTGTCTATATAACGTCCCACAGTTGACATTGGATGTCAGAGCAAAAACCAAGCCATGAGGTCGAAGGAATTGTCCGTAGAGTTCCAAGACAGGATTGTGTCGAGGCACAGATCTGGGGAAGGGTACCAAAACATTTCTGCAGCATTGAAGGTCCCCAAGAACACCGTGGTCTCCATCATTCTTAAATGGAAGAAGTTTGGAACCACCAAGACTCTTCCTAGAGCTGGCCGCCCGGCCAAACTGAGCAATCAGGGGAGAAGGGCCTTGGTCAGGGAGGTGACAAAGAACATGATGGTCACTCTGACTGACCTCCAGAGATCCTCTGTGGAGATGGGAGAACCTTCCAGAAGGACAACCATCTCTGCCGCACACCACCAATCAGGCCTTTATGGTAGAGTGGCCAGACGGAAGCCACTCCTCAGTAAAGGCATATGACAGCCCGCTTGGAGTTTGCCAAAAGGCACCTAAAGGACTCTCAGACCATGAGAAATAAGATTCTCTGGTCTGATGAAAAGAAGATTGAGCACTTTGGCCTGAATGCTACACGTCACGTTTGGAAGAAACCTGGCACCATCTCTACAGTGAAGCATGGTGGTGGCAGCATGCTGTGGGGATGTTTTTCAGCTGCAGGGACTGAGAGACTAGTCAAGATCGAGGAAAAGATGAACAGAGCAAAGTACAGTGAGATCCTTGAAAACCTGCTCCAGAGTGCTCAGGACCTCAGACTGGGGCAAAGGTTCACCTTCCAACAGGACAACAACCCTAAGCACACAGCCAAGACAATGCAGAAGTTGCTTCGGGACAAGTCTCTGAATGTCCTTGAGTGACCCAGCCAGAGCCCGGACTTGAACCCGATTGAACATCTCTGGAGAGACCTGAAAATAGCTGTACAGCAATGCTCCTAATCCAAACTGACAGAGCTTGAGAGGATCTGCAGAAGAATGGGAGAAACTCCCCAAATACAGGTGTGCCAAGCTTGTAGCGTCATACCCAAGAAGACTGGAGGCTGTAATCCCTGCCAAAGGTACTTCAACAAAGTACTGAGTAAGGGGTCTGAATACTTATGTAAATGTAATATTAAATTTTTTTGTATATACATTTGCTAAAATTGAGAAAAAAAAATGTTTTTTGCTTCATCATTATGGGGTATTGCGTAGATTGAGGGGAACACTTTTCATCCATTTTAGTATAATGCTGTAACCTAACAAAATGTGGAAAAAGTGAAGGCATCTGAGTACTTGCCGAATGCACTTTGTGTGTATTGAGCGATCAGAGAAGTTCTCAGTCCTGTGGTTGCACAGCCAGACTGGTAATTGGAAAATCAATGAGGAAAATTAGAAATGAACATAATGTGGCGATATGATAAAGTCAGACATTTGGAAGGTGACTGATGAAGCAGCTTAATTTATAGCAATGTATAAATTAAGAGCTCTTTTACATTTTTACTTTTTATTTTCTTCTGAGAACAGCTCCTGTAAATCTATTTCTGAATATTTGTATTATTTCTATCTAAATCTTTATTTTTGTCAGTGGAATCATATTATAGAGTATGCACATGCAATGTTAAACACAGTTATGTGTACAATGTCCCATACATTGGGTCTGTTAGGTTAACAGTAAGATAACAGTGTTATGCTTCTTTACTCTGCAGGTCCCATTTGAACAACATCTTCCAAGATTGTCCCAAAGGCTGCCAATGTCACTAGCCACGGTGGCCGGCTAATCCTACAGTCTGAGACACACCTGGCTGTCTGAGGTAAGTTTCTGGTTTCCGTGTTTACAGATGCGTAAGTATCTTTTTGTGGAGTAAAACGAAGGTACAACACTGTGTACAGACCCCTCTGTGCATTCAGTGTATGCGTTGTATAATACTTTGAATTTCCCTCTATTTGGGTGGGAAACAGCTGTGAAGGAGCTGTGGCCTATTGCGTGTTTGTGTTTGAGTCTGTTATTAAAGAATGTGAAACAATGTTATGTCTGTTTGGTGCTTTTCATGAAGTCATGTATGCTGTTTCTTAGGCTATGGGATAGAAAAGAAATGTGTTAATTTTTGCAGAATATTAGGCTTAGATATAGGCCAATAGCCTACAGACATTTGATCAGTTAAGGAAATATACAGTTCATGTGAAAATATTCATATCTGGTTAAAGGCTGACATATTTTCTATAAAAATGTGACTATTTGTCAGACAACTATGTAAATGGAGGCATTGTGATTTTAGAGACACAAAGTAACAATAGCCTATCATTAAAGGGACTGCAGTCAATTTGTGACTGGGCTCACACCATCATCATCATCATCATTAGGCTATTCATATAATTCAAATTCAATCAAGTCACACGCACTATTCGATCGCCTACCATTTTTTCATTTACATCAGTGAGGAGAGACACATTGGGTCTAACAACATATATCTAGGGCTATAATTGAATGTTTCTTTTTCATGAAATGGCATTCTAAGTGCCCTGAATAATGGAAAGGAAAATATCGTTGGGTGTTGTGCGATAGCCTATAGACAATTGTGCACAGTGGACGTTGACTCATTACTTTGATGCTTTCTCACAAGAACCTTCTGTACATTAAGCAGACAATAGCACTTTTAATCACTTGACTGGCATTCAGAAAATGATTTACTGAATCAGCTGATGACAATATAACTATATGTAGGCCTGACTAAAAAGCTGTCCACCAACTGCATAATTACTATAAGAACCACATGCATGGGAAGTTGGTTTGAGTAAAAGGTACTGACCGAAAAAAATTACCTTCATAATAAAGAATTTCATGCATCTATGCAGACTAACAATACAATTCCTAATGTGACAAGTAGCCTAAGCATAGGACACGATCCGGTAACAGTATCACTGCAGCCTAATTTAACTCATGGCTGTTTGCAAAAAGGTATTTTCTTTGTAGCCTACAGCATATTACAAGGGGTGTGTAAGAGAGAGTGTGAGAGAGAGCGCAAGAGAAAACGAGAGGGGTGTTGTAACTAAATAAGTGACGAAGACAAGTAAAGAAGATCAAAACTGAGCACAAAAATAAATGTTTTGAGGACCTTGGACAGCGATGGCAGCCATCGCAGAGAAAAGAGCTCACCTCTATCCAGCACCGGCAGGGCCACGCCCTGTTGTTGCTTGCTAGTGGGCTAGCTACAACTAGCTCTCACAGTCTCACATCAGAATTAGATGTTTATCCTTGATCCTCAAATGTAAAATTTCTAAGTTGTTCCAAACATCAAATGTCAAAGTGTTTAAGGTTAAATTTAGGCATTATCTCCAAACTTTTAAAGTTAGGGTTAAAACGCAAAAAAATCTTCAGGTTAGGTAATAACTCCAAATGGTAAGGGTTAAGGTTTGGGAAAGGCTTAAAACAAAAATCTCAAACAACTTTGTATGGCTGGATTCAAACATGCAACATTTGGCACTAGATACAGATGCTTATGCCCATTCACCATCTCCATGCCCTAACAAAACCTAAACCGACTTCAATCTAACAGCGCTCACTGTTGCCCCTAGTGGCCGGTTTCCACGTCATCTCCCGACGCCCTCAAACAGATGGACGTCGAATACTGACTTGTATCATGGCTGCTATTACTCTGGCTGCTATTACCCTGCATGGTAAATCAGACCTCTGCAGTGGCCGTACAGTATTTACTGAGATGCGGCCTCCGCAGAAGTCAGAGCATTCAGGGAGCTGTCATAAGCATCCAATACATTGGTCTGCACCGCACCACTCGTAGTGATTTAGGGCTGATCTCTACAGCCATCCAGCTAATTACAAGCAACTGGCTAAACGAAAAGACAAGACCTTACCTCCCTGAGATTATGGAGTCCGTTTCCTGGTGCTTGACATAGGAGCTCAGCCAATATAGCATGAAGTAAAACGACTACACAGTTTCCCACCTGCATCTCCATCCCAAATCTCTCCATTGCCCCCCAGAAAAATGTACCTATATTTAGGCTATTGTTTATATGTGTATTCCACAACATGTTGAGGTGCTCTGAATTTGCATGCGCAAGCCAAGCGCCACCACTATGTTCAGTAGCATTGTCAAAGCCCTAAAAAAAAAAGTCAAACAAGTACAAACAATGGCCATGATGTGTTTACAATACTGCGTTGGTAATAAACCATAATTTGTTTGACTGAATGGTGATCCTGTTGCTTCTGACAGCCAGCCAGCCACATCCCAGGCAGTTACACCTGACTCATCCTAGCTAGTATAAACCACAGAATAATAATCAAGAATTTTGTCAACATCCATGGCAGTTTGGAATCTGGAGGTAAGCTGTCACCCCATATTAAGTTGACTTTTGTTTGCAGTATGACAGCTTTGATACAGATTATATTAGCAGCTTCTGGGGTATCTAGCTAGGTTTAGCTTGGTACCTACAGTAGCCAGCCTGAAAACAATGACCAGAAACTGCAATCCTTATCAATATTTTTTGCAATAATTTAGGAATCCATGTGACTAAGTGTTATCTAGGCAGACACTTGTTGTTCTCCTTTTGAAATGGAACTCCTGTTCATGAAAATAACTAGCTACCTACGGAGCTAGCTAGATAACAAACTAAAGCTAGCCAGCTACTGTGTAGACTAACAGTGAAATGCTTACTTAAGGGTCGTTTTCTAACAATGCAAAGTTAAAGATTAAGATAAAAAAATATATACAAAATAGTGACCTATCCCTGTTGCCCCAAGCTAACGTTATAAGCAGCTACAGTAGCTAGCTTCATCTGGCTAGTATGGCTTGACCGAACCGGAGTTCGACCATCATCCAATACATTAACAATGCATTAATATGACATTTTGTAACACAGAAAAAAAACTATAAATACATCCCCAGAATGCATTGAATAAAGAGTATTAAATAAAGCTTATTAAACCATTGGTCTTACCGCATGCTGCAGGGCCAGGTGCGCCGGCAGTCATAAAACAACAAAAGTGGCCTTGTGCTCAAGGATGCCGCTGATGAAGGACCTCATCAGGGCATGTAAGTCCAATGTGTCCAGAATTTCTCAGTGAACTTGGATAAGGGTCAGGTGTTTCAGCCTTTTCTGACTCATTGTGCTGTGTACCCACGTCTTTAGCCGGCGAAGGGTTGCGAAAGTCCTCTCCTAGGACATGACAGAGATCGGAAGACAGACCTCTCGTTTGTGGGTGAACTTTGGCCAGAGTTGAAGTAACTTCTGGGACAGCTGCATGGGGTATTTCTTGTGATGTCTCCCAACATGTGGAGTTGGCGCAGCAGGCGGCTTGTGTCTATCTTCATTGGGAGGTGGAGGAAGTCAAGGGACTGTGCATCCAGTTCCTGTGCATCCACTTCCTTTTGCTGCATCTTGCTGATATCCTCGAATCGTCTCTCCACTTCTAATTGCACTGGCAGCTTCATTAAATAGCGCCCGCAAAACACCAGTCTCAACGTTGATCAGTGAAGAGGCGACTCCGAGATGCTGGCCTTCATGGCAGAGTTACATTACATTACATTTTAGTCATTTAGCAGACGCTCTTATCCAGAGCGAGAGTTGCAAAGAAAAAGGCATATCTCAGACTGGCCAATAAAAATAAACGATCAAGATGGGCAAAATAACAAAGACACTGGACAGAGGAACTCTGCCTAGAAGGCCAGCACCCCAGAATCGCCCTTCATTGTTGATGTTGAGACTGGTGTTTTGTGGGTACTATTTAATGAAGCTGTCAGTTGAGGAATGGTGAGGCGTCTGTTTCTCAAACTAGACACTCTAATGTACTATTCTGGTTAGGGACAGTTTGCGCTGTTCTGTGAAGGAAGTAGTACACAGCGTTGTACGAGATCTTCAATTTCTTGGCAATTTCTCGCATGGAAGAGCTTTCATTTCTCAGAACAAGAATAGACTGACTAGTTTCAGAAGAAAGTTAATTGTTTTTGGCCATTTTGAGTCTGTAATCGAACCCACAAATGCTGATGCTCCAGATACTCAACTAGTATAAAGAAGGCCAGTTTTATTGCTTCTTTAATCAGCACCACAGTTTTCAGCTGAGCTTACATACAGTTGAAGTCAGAAGTTTACATACACCTTAGCCAAATACATTTAAACTCAGTTTCACAATTCCTGACATTTAATCCTAGTAAAAATTCCCTGAATTATGTCAGTTAGGATCACCACTTTATTTTAAGAATGTGAAATGTCAGAATAATAGTAGAGAGAATGATTTATTTAAGATTTTATTTCTTTCATCACATTCCCAGTGGGTCAGAAGTTTACATACACTCACTTAGTATTTGGTAGCATTGCCTTTAAATTGTTTAACTTGGGTCAAACGTTTCGGGTAGTCTTCCACAAGCTTCCCACAATAAGTTGGGTAAATTTTGGCCCATTCCTCCTGACTGAGCTGGTGTAACTGAATCAGGTTTGTAGGCCTCCTTACTCACACATACTTTTTCAGTTCTGCCCACAAATGTTCTATAGGATTGAGGTCAGGGCTTTGTCATGGCCACTCCAATACCTTGACTTTGCTGTCCTTAAGCCATTTTACCACAACTTTGGAAGTATGCTTGGGGTCATTGTCCATTTGGAAGATCCATTTGCGACCAAGCATTAACTTCCTGACTGATGTCTTGAGATGTTGCTTCAATAAATCCACTTAATTTTCCATCCTCATGAAGACAGTTATTTTGTGAAGTGTACCAGTCTCTCCCGCAGAAAAGCACACCACAACATGATGCTGCCACCCCGTGCTTCACAGTTGGGATGGTGTTCTTCGGCTTGCAAGCGTCCCCTTTTTTCCTCCAAACATAACGATGGTCATTATGGCCGAACAGTTCTATTTTTGTTTCATCAGACCAGAGGACATTTCTCCAAAAAGTACGATCTTTGTCCCCATGTGCAGTTGCAAACCGTAGTCTGGCTTTTTTATGGCGGTTTTGGAGCAGTGGCTTCTTCCTTGCTGAGCGGCTTTTCAGGTTATGTCTATATAGGACTCGTTTTACTGTGCATATAGATACTTTTGTACCTGTTTCCTCCAGCATCTTCACAAGGTCCTTTGCTGTTGTTCTGGGATTGATTTGGACTTTTCGCACCAAAGTACGCTCATCTCTTGGAGACCTCATCTCCTTCCTGAGCAGTATGATGGCTGCGTGGTCCCATGGTGTTTATACTTGCGTACTATTGTTTGTACAGATGAACGTGGTACCTTCAGGCATTTGGAAATTGCTCCCAAGGATGAACCAGACTTGTGGAGGTCTACAATTTATTTTCTGAGGTCTTGGCTGATTTCTTTTGAGTTTCCCATGGTCAAGCAAAGAGGTACTGAGTTTGAAGGTAGGCTTTGAAATACATCCACAGGTACACCTCCAATTGACTCAAATGATGTCAATTAGCCTATCAGAAGCTTCTAAAGCCATGACATCATTTACTGGAATTTTCCAAGCTGTTTAAAGGCACAGTCAACTTAGTGTATGTAAACCTCTGACCCACTGGAATTGTGATAGAGGGAATTAGAATTGAAATAATCTGTCTGTAAACAATGTTGGAAAATGACTTGTGTCATGCACAAAGTAGATGTCCTAACCGACTTGCCAAAACTATAGTTTGTTAACAAGAAATTTGTGGAGTGAAAAATGAGTTTTAATGACTCCAACCTAAGTGTATGTAAACTTCCGACTTCAACTGTAATTGCAAAAGGGTTTTCCAATGATCAATTTGCCTTTGAAAATGATAAACTTGGATAAGCAAACACAACTTGCCATTGGAACTCAGGAGTGATGGTTGCTGATAATGGGCCTCTGTACACCTATGTTGATATTCCATAATAAATCTGCCATTTCCAACTACAATAGTCATTTACAACATTAACAATGTCTACTGTCACGCCCTGACCAGGGGAACTCTGCTATTTTGGTCAGGGTGTGGTATTTCTATGGTTTATTTTCTATGTTTTGTTATAGCCTTTCTTTGTAGTTTATTTCTATGTTGGGCTCGGGGGTGATTTCCAATCAGACAGCTGTCGCTAGTTATGTCTGATTGGGAATCACATTTAAGTTCCTTTCCCGCCACGATGTTTGTGGGTTGTTGTCTCTTTTGTTTGAGCAGTTAATGATCAGGCATTTTCTTGGTTTTGTGTACGTGTTTAATTCAGTGTAAGAATAAACATGTGTTCGCTCCCAGCTGCGTTTTGGTCCGCTTCCTCATCACCCGACGCCAATCGTTACAGAACAATCCACCGAACCAGGACCAAGCAGCGGGAGGATAAGGAGCGCGAGAGATGGGCTCGCGAGGGGAAGGAGTTCTGGACCTGGGAGGAGATCATGTCGGGGAAAGGACCCTGGCGGAAGGATTCCCAGGTCGAGGAGGTGATGCCAGCCGGTGGAAGGAGTCGCAGGCGGCGGTCGAGGAGGCCCGGAAGACACCCCCAAGATTTTTTTGGGGGGGCTAATGGGGTGGTCCGGAAGGGCAGAGGAAGAGCCCAGACCACTGCTCTCGTGGGGGATAACGGCGAAGGAGGAGGCAGAGATGTGGCAGGTCCTGGAGGACCTGCATAGGGACAGCGTGGAGGAAGAGCCTTGGGTGGCAGAGGTGCGCACGGTATCGCCAGTGCGCCTGCACAGCCCAGTGCGCTCTGTGCCAGCGCCCCACATTTGCCGGACTAGGGGGAGTGTTCAGCGAGGACGTGTTGTGCCGGCTCAGCGCTCCTGGCCTCCGGGGCCCCTTCTCGGTCCGATGTATCCTGCGCCGAGGACGCGCACTGTGTCTCCGGTACGGCTGCACAGCCCAGTGCGTTCTGTGCCAGCGCTCCACACTTGCCAGGCTAAGGTGGGCGTTGAGCCAGAACGGGTGATGTCAGCTGTGCACTCCAGACCTCCAGTGCGCCTCCTCGGTCCAGGATATCCGGCGCCGCTTATGCGCACTGTGTCGCCGGTGTGCGGTCACGGTCCAGCACGTCCTGTGCCAGCACCTCGCCCTTGCCGGGCGAATGTGGTGCGTGTCCACAGTCCTGTCCGGCCCATCCTTGCTCCCCGCACCAGGTTTGTGGTGCGTGTCCCCAGTCCTGTCCGGCCCATCCCTGCTCCCCGCACCAAGTTAGTGGTGCGTGTCCACAGTCCTGTCCGGCCCATCCCTGCTCCCCGCACCAAGCCAGTGGTGCGTGTCCCCAGTCCTGTCCGGCCCATCCCTGCTCCCCGCACCAGGCCAGTGGTGCGTGTCCCCAGTCCTGTCCGGCCCATTCCTACTCCCCGCACCAAGCCAGTGGTGCGTGTCCCCAGTCCAGTCCGGCCCGTCCCTGCTCCCCGCACCAAGCCAGTGGTGCGTGTCCCCAGTCCAGTCCGGCCCGTCCCTGCTCCCCGCACCAGGTTAGTGGTGCGTGTCCCCAGTCCTGTCCGGCCCATTCCTGCTCCCCGCACCAGGTTAGTGGTGCGTGTCCACAGTCCTGTCCGGCCCATCCCGGCTCCCCGCACCAAGCCGGTGGTGCGTGTCCCCAGTCCAGTCCGGCCCGTCCCTGCTCCCCGCACCAGGTTGGTGGTGCGTGTCCCCAGGCCAGTCCGGCCCGTCCCTGCTCCCCGCACCAGGTTGGTGGTGCGTGTCCCCAGTCCTGTCCGGCCCGTCCCTGTTCCCCGCACCAGGCCCACGGCGCGTGTCCACAGTCCGGCACGGCCTGTGTCCGGTCCACCGGTGACCAGTCCTGTTCCGGTCGGCGGCTCCGCTCCGGAGCCTGAGCATGCCACTCCACCGTGGTCCAGTCCGGGCCAGAGGGGTAGGGCTAGGGTGGAGGCAAGGGGAGAAACACGCCCGGGGCCAGAGCCTCCACCGAGGGTGAGGCGCCCACCCGGGTCCCCCTCCTAATAGACTTTAGGTTGGTGCGCCGGGAGTACGCACCGTTGGAGGGGGGGGGTACTGTCACGCCCTGACCAGGGGAACTCTGCTATTTTGGTCAGGGTGTGGTATTTCTATGGTTTATTTTCTATGTTTTGTTATAGCCTTTCTTTGTGGTTTATTTCTATGTTGGGCTCGGGGGTGATTTCCAATCAGACAGCTGTCGCTAGTTATGTCTGATTAGGAATCACATTTAAGTTCCTTTCCCCCCACGATGTTTGTGGGTTGTTGTCTCTTTTGTTTGAGCAGTTAATGATCAGGCATTTTCTTGGTTTTGTGTACGTGTTTAATTCAGTGTAAGAATAAACATGTGTTCGCTCCCAGCTGCGTTTTGGTCCGCTTCCTCATCACCCGACGCCAATCGTTACATCTACACTGCATTTCTGATCAATCTGATGTTATTTTAATGAACAAAATATGTGCTTTTCTTTAAAAAAGGACATTCCTAAGTGTCCCCAAACTTTTGAATGGTAGTGTTTGTCTTGAACGTTTTTTAACCTTGTGTGGTCTATGTGTGACATTCATTTAATTAAATTGTATTTTATTACAAACTTTGGCTGTTATCTCCTCCACAACGCGGTCATCTCTCAGTGCCCTGACCCATTCCCTAAGCACATTGGCACATTCGAGGGGTGCCGTGTGCACTCGCCTGCTGTACCCCCAGCACCCCTACTTCCCGCGGCTATGTGAAAAACCACATTAATGATTCGTCAAGTTAAGGTGACTTTTGGTTAAATCACTGATAAATGGTGCGCTAAATGGCTGCCGACAAACATCATAGACTGATGTCCCACTGATGGCCAGTCAGGTTTCGATGGGCAGTGTAGGAAAAAGCACCCAATTGTCATATTTGTGTAAAAGTAAGGATACCTTTATAGAAAATGACTTAAGTAAAAGTGAGTCACCCAGTAAAATACTACTTGAGTAAAAGTATTTGGTTTTAAATATACTTAAGTATCAAAAGTAAAGGTTGTTGCTAAAATATACTTAAGCATCTAAAGTAAAAGTAAAAGTATAAATCATTTCAAATCCCTTATATTAAGCAAGCCAGACAGCAGAATGTTCTTTAAAAAAAATTAAATACGGATAGCCAGGGGCACACTCCAACACTCAGACATCATTTACAAACAAAGCCTTTGTGTTTAGTGAGTCCGCCAGCTCAGATGCAGTAGAGATGACCTCGGATTTTCTCTTTAAGTGCATGATTTAGACATTTTTCCTGTCCTGCCAGCATTCAAAATGTAACGAGCACTTTTGGGTGTGCTGGTACCCCTTGACTTTTTCCACATTACATCCTTATTCTAAAATGAATTAAAAAAACTGAAATATCACATTTACAAAAGTATTCAGAACCTTTGCTCAGTACTTTGTTGAAGCACCTTTGGTAGCGATTACAACCTCGAGTCTTCTTGGGTGTGACCCTACAAGCTTGGCACACCTACTTGGGGAGTTTCTCCCATTCTTCTCTGCAGATCCTCTCAAGCTCTGTCAGGTAGAATTGGGAGCGTCGCTGCACAGCTACTTTCAGGTCCCTCCAGAAATGTTAGATCGGGTTCAAGTCCGGGCTCTGGCTGGGCCACTCAAGGACATTCAGAAACTCCTGCATTGTCTTGGCTGTGTGCTTAGGGTTGTTGTCCTGTTGGAAGGTGAACCTTCGCCCTAGCCTGAGGTCCTGAGCACTCTGGAGCAGGTTTTCATCAAGGATCTCTCTGAACTACGCTCTGTGAGTCTTTTCAAATCATGTCCAATCAATTGAATTTACCACAGGTGGACTCCAATCAAGGGTCTGAATACTTCTGTTACAAAAAAATTCTAAAAACCTGTTTTCACTTTTTCATTATGAGGTATTGTGTGTCGATTGATGAGGAAATGTTTTAATTTAATCCATTTAAGAGCAAGGTTGTAATGTAACAACATGTGGAAAAAGTCAAGTGGTCTGTTTTTGTTGAGAAAACAAAAATACATTATTATAATAAAGTTAGCAGCCATTTCACCAAAACAAAAATACATCTTAGAAAATTTTGTATTTTACTAGATCGCCTTTTCTGGATAGCTTTCATATAGCCAACAGACGTTTCTCCGTGTTTGCACGCGCAGTGGTGAGAGTGCGCACTGGATGAGATTGTTGTGGCAGAAGAGTTCTTGCAAAAATGTAGCGCTACGCTGTACTGCTTCATTCACAGATGATTGCCTCTTTGTTTTTGTACGCTGTTGTAGCTGATGCCTTATTGATCACAGCCTCGGTGGTGAATGGCCTAAAAAGTGCTACAACGGTTAGTCTGGAAACTCCAAGTCTCAGCGCCGTCTCTAATTGAAAAGTAAAATGCACAGCCGTATTGTCTCAGCTTTAATTCATTTACACGGGAAAAAGGGGTGAAAAGGCATCATAGACAGGTTTCCTATGTGAGTGCCATCACTCAATATGATCTGTGCACTCAAGTTCTCAGGGTATATTGTCTTGTTTTCCAATCCTTTCACCTTTTCTCCCTGACTATTTGTCCTAGCATTGATAAACCGATATCGGAGAGTGGTTTTTCATTTCTTTCACTCAGCCTAGGACTGAATATGGTGCATGCACCTTGTCAAACTAGTGACAGCGTCATGAGAGAATTTAAAGGATTAAAGCATATTATGTTTTTGTCCAGACAAGAAATACGTGATGAGCCATGAGACAATACATGTAGTATTTCCATATTTTAGTATATGCTTTTATATTCATTTGAAAAAACAAGGGTATCTCTGTGAAATCTTAAATGTATTTTATAGCATAAGGAAGTGAAATGTCATCACTCTGGTCAGAGTGGTTGAACACCCTACGTGAACACATCTGGTTGGCAAATAGATAGCCTAGATGATAAATGAAGAAAGGTCAGAGACAAGACATCAAGAGCTTGCATCACAGAACACTTTCTGCGATTTCCTAACAGAACACAAGTGCGTCAGTATCTTAAGTGTGAGGGACAAGTTGTTTCTGTCAAAGAGCAAACAAATACCTGCCTGTCTGACTGCCCTGATAATGAACAGGCTGATGAGCCTGTTCATAACATATTCACTGAGACACGATCCATTCTGCCTGCATGCTGTCAACAAGGTTGTATCCTGCACCTATTAGCACTTTCGACTTAACATGCCCGATCTACATTTGGCTTTCTAAATGCGACCTGTGAAAGCACCCGTGTTAACACCCTGTATAGGGTACTCAGGTGTTAATGTGTCTCCATATGAGATGCGTTGACATCATTTGAATAGCAGGTAATTGCCAAAATAAAGGAAACACTTGAGTAAATGAGGGACACAAAGTATATTGAAAGCAGGTGTTTCCAGACAGGTGTGGTTCCTGAGTTAATTAAGCAATTAAAACATCCCATCATGCTTAGTGTCATGTATAAAAATTCCCAGTTGCCCATTATTTTGGCTATAGGGTATGTCTGTGTGTCTCAGTCACCAGATCTCAAGCCAGTTGATTCTGGAGCAGCACCTGAGACCGTGTTTTCCATCTCCATCAACAAAACACCAAATTATGGAATTTCTCGTGGAAGAATGGTGTCCAAAAGAACTCCGAAAGAGTTCCAGACACTTGTAGAATCTATGGAAGGTGCATTGAAGATGTTCTGGCAGCTCGTGGTGGCCCTACGCCCTATTAAGACCTGTTATGTTGGTGTTTCCTTTGTTTTGGCAGTTACCTGTAGGTCTAAATGGGTTTAGAATAACAATTAAGTACAATTGATCTCATAACACTGTTTTCAATTAAATGCTCACATTTGCTGTATTTCTGACGGCTAAATTTAATCTGGACCGTGGAAGATCTGCATTAGAGTGCAATATACATTTAAAGATATTTTCTGATTGAGCTGATATATGCGGCATTTACAATGAACGCGGTCTCCGCGAATGTGGCAACATTTCCTTTAAACATTGATTGAGCTATGACGCCGATCATCCGCGGTCCAGATTGAATCTAGGCCTAAGTGTCTTCATTTTAGGATCTGCAGGTTAAAGATCCTTGAATCTTTCCGGTTCTGCACTTTCCCAACATGGAAGAAACAGCACTGTTCAAAATGCTCTGCTCCATGCCATCCGAGCTACCCTGCCATGACCCTTTTTAGAGTCAAGCAGAGAGTTCCTTCCTCTTTGACAAGGAGCAACTTTCAAGGAAACATAGTTAGCTAATGAACTTTGTGTTGTCTGTATGTTTCCCCTCCTGTTACTTTCAAGTCCTGCCTGGCATTCCAAAGAAGACTGACTGCCAGCTCTGAGGGGTAATTGGTGGAGGATTTTCTTTGAAGATTACACCTGCTTATGCAGCATTGTCTGTCTAGCTGAAATACACGGTTGAACCGTGAGCCTATCCTGACACACAAAAGCAGCTACTGCAGCAGCAGCAGCACCGCAGCGGAGAGATGGCATTAGGTTTTCAACCATTTGGCAGGTGCTTTTGTAGGAACACATCTGACAAACTCTGCAGCACTTTAACACCACTTTATCCCCCTTTTAGAACAGGGTTTTCCAGCTGCACGAGAGCTAGCCTGTCAGAAAATAAGAGCCCTCATCAATTATCTACAGCTTCTCAGAAAATATTTTGGTGAGGATTTTAGCTTGGTTCCTGAGTACAGGAGCTTCTTGTTTTTTGTTCAACTCCTTTGAGGAATTACTCACATAGTTGTACTTCTGACTGTATTATGATTAACTACAGTGTGAAAAGGATAATATGTTAGTCCTTCAAAGGATTTGTGATTCAATGGATTTATTTCAAATTGTGAGAATACAATTAACTCCTGACCTGGAATGCCTTAGGTTTTAGGACTATTATGAAGTGTGCACTAAACCAGAAAAGTCTGATATCCAGAACATATATAACCACATTTCCCAGAGTTTACTCTTTCACACAATTGTACCAGGTCAATTAGATGAGGAAAGAAAGTAAATAGGGAGCAATGACTTCATTACGTACATTTATATCACCCACTGGTGTAATTAACATGCAATTACTTATCTATTACACCTCTATTACACTGTACTCACTTACCTCCAGCTTTAGTGTGTCCTCATTTGCTCCCTTTCTTCCTCCCCCAATACCCAAATGAATTGGTGATGACAATAAGTGGCTGTCAGTTCAAAGTCCATCCACTTTAGCTTAAACTTCCCTTTCATTTTGTCTTTTGGCGGCATTCATGCATCAAGTCAATGCACTGTGACTCGGCACTGGCAGAGTGGAATCAAGGGTCAAGGTTTTCAATCTTTGGCTGCCCCCTTCGGGATGTCTCAATGCAACACCTCAGCAGCTCCAAAATGGGATTCTGTTCACTAAATCCATCAATGACCCCCCCCCCTCCTATTAGTGCCTCTACCCTCCTGCACGCTCAACACCCCTCCCCTTCCCTTTATTCACCAGGCCAGGCACAGCTGGGTAAATGCCATGCTGTCAGCGCTGCGGCAAAACATTATTTTCATTAGGCCCCATTATATTACCACAGCCGGCCTTGTTAAAATTTGATTTACAAATTTCTCTCAATACTAATTTCCGTTCCGTCTCTCCTTCATAAGGATTAACGTGGTGTTTATTGGGGAGTGTCAGATAATGAGCTCTGACTTGATTAGCGTACGACAGCCGGTGAAGGAGGGGCCAGGAGAGAATCCTTCTCTGCTCATTGATCACTTACTCCATGGCAGCCATATCTGACGCTTGCATCAATAAAACATATGCAGGGAAAAACAACAACGAAAATGAAGTTTGTTGATATTACAGTGTTCATTCTCGGCTCAGCCTCATTCCTCTGAAGAATGAAGTCTTCTCGAGCTGAGTCACTTTAGAACTCATTTACACAAACCGATTTGAATAGCAATATGCAACGGAGGCTGTAATACTTATTAAATTCTATAACTCAAAGATATAATTGAGTAGAAAAGAGAACATGAATCTGTTGATTAAACATTTAAGCCATATGTTAAAAATAAAGTCATAATATAGTTCTTGATGACAACAGTAGCAGCAAGACCATGGATTAAACCTTCATAATATCTGTGATAAGGCCATTTTAGAATTGCATGTTTTATGTGGGGTACATTGATGAGGTAGTCATTCAAAAATCATGTTTATTCTTAAAAGTCTAAGCCGTTTGAGGGGGGGGGTTTAGTACCCCTTTTGGCCTCTTGCCGTACTATAGCCCAGAGAAACGCATTGAATAACACATTCATAAATGGCAAAAAGACAGTCAAAATAAATCATAAGAAACGTTTAGGAATATATATATATATATATATATATATATATATATATATACTGCTCAAAAAAATAAAGGGAACACTAAAATAACACATCCTAGATCTGAATGAATGAAATAATCTTATTAAATACTTTTTTCTTTACATAGTTGAATGTGCTGACAACAAAATCACACAAAAATAATCAATGGAAATCCAATTTATCAACCCATGGAGGTCTGGATTTGGAGTCACACTCAAAATTAAAGTGGAAAACCACACAACAGGCTGATCCAACTTTGATGTAATGTCCTTAAAACAAGTCAAAATGAGGCTCAGTAGTGTGTGTGGCCTCCACGTGCCTGTATGACCTCCCTACAATGCCTGGGCATGCTCCTGATGAGGTGGCGGATGGTCTCCTGAGGGATCTCCTCCCAGACCTGGACTAAAGCATCCGCCAACTCCTGGACAGTCTGTGGTGCAACGTGGCGTTGGTGGATGGAGCGAGACATGATGTCCCAGATGTGCTCAATTGGATTCAGGTCTGGGGAACCCAGCCACATGAGGTCTAGCATTGTCTTGCATTAGGAGGAACCCAGGGCCAACCGCACCAGCATATGGTCTCACAAGGGGTCTGAGGATCTCATCTCGGTACCTAATGGCAGTCAGGCTACCTCTGGCGAGCACATGGAGGGCTGTGCGGCCCCCCAAAGAAATTCCACCCCACACCATGACTGACCCACCGCCAAACCGGTCATGCTGGAGGATGTTGCAGGCAGCAGAACGTTCTCCACGGCGTCTCCAGACTCTGTCACGTCTGTCACGTGCTCAGTGTGAACCTGCTTTCATCTGTGAAGAGCACAGGGCGCCAGTGGCGAATTTGCCAATCTTGGTGTTCTCTGGCAAATGCCAAACGTCCTGCACAGTGTTGGGCTGTAAGCACAACCCCCACCTGTGGACGTCGGGCCCTCATACCACCCTCATGGAGTCTGTTTCTGACCGTTTGAGCAGACACATGCACATTTGTGGCCTGCTGGAGGTCAATTTGCAGGGCTCTGGCAGTGCTCCTCCTGCTCCTCCTTGCACAAAGGCGGAGGTAGCGGTCCTACTGCTGGGTTGTTGCCCTCCTATGGCGTCCTCCACGTCTCCTGATGTACTGGCCTGTCTCCTGGTAGCGCCTCCATGCTCTGGACACTACGCTGACAGACACAGCAAACCTTTTTGCCACAGCTCGCATTGATGTGCCATCCTGGATGAGCTGCACTACCTGAGCCACTTGTGTGGGTTGTAGACTCCGTCTCATGCTACCACTAGAGTGAAAGCACCGCCAACATTCAAAAGTGACCAAAACATCAGCCAGAAAGCATAGGAACTGAGAAGTGGTCTGTGGTCACCACCTGCAGAACTACTCCTTTATTGGGGGTGTCTTGCTAATTGCTTATAATTTCCACCTGTTGTCTATTCCATTTGCACAACAGCATGTGCAATTTATTGTCAATCAGTGTTGCTTCCTAAGTGGACAGTTTGATTTCACAGAAGTGTGATTGACTTGGAGTTACATTGTGTTGTTTAAGTGTTCCCTTTATTTTTTTGAGCAGTGTATATACTAAACAAAAATATAAATGCAACATGCAACAATTTCAACAATTTTACTGAGTTACAGTTCATATAAGGAAATCAGTCAGTTGAAGTAAATTAAATAAACCCCAATCTATGGATTTCACATGACTGGGCAACATGTAAAGATGTAAAGTGGGAGCCAGGCTCACCCACTGTGGAGTCAGGCCCAGCCAATCAGAATGTGTTTTTCCACACAAAAGGGCATTATTACAGACAGCTGTCCGGTTGGCTAATCTCAGCTTCTTGATATGCTACTCCTGTCAGGTGGATTGATTATCTTTGCAAAGGAGAAATGTGCACTAACAAGGATGTAAACAAATTTGTGCACAAATTGGAACATTTCTGGGATCTTTTATTTCAGCTCATGAAACATGGGACCAGCACTTTACATGTTGCGTTTATATTTTTGCTCCGTATACTGTATATATTTTTCTACTCATATTTATCCCCTTTTTTGGGTAGGCACAAACCTACCTTCAAACTTCCATTCATCGTGTTCGTGAGAATCTCCCCTTTCCACAGCGGCATCACATTAGTTTGTAGCCCAAACGGTTTGGACGCCACAAACAGAAGTTGGCACATTGATGGGAACAACTTCAGAGGAGTCCCCTGATACTTGTGGGGATCGTAGAGCAAAATGGAGACCTCCATCGTGTTCATGAGAGTCTCCCGTTCCATAATGTAGGACAAACCGTTCAGACGCTATAGACAGTTTCGTAAGTGGACCGATTTTTGGGATGTCTCATGGTCTGACAAACACCCCTCTAGCTCTGTCACCTTTCACCGCAGACGTGGAAGGGCAACATTGGCGGATGCCGATATCTGACCGATATTGACAGATTTTCATGGGGATTTTTTTATTTATTTCTAAGGGATTTGCACTATTATTCCACACAGTGAGTAAGTTATGTGACTTGTGTCGTGTCTTTGGCATCATTAAACTGAAGATTAATCTTTATCAAAAAATCTCTGTAATTATTATTACGTGATTAAACTACTTAATCATGTAACTGTAATTAACTAGGAAATCGGGGCACCAAGGAAAATATTCAGATTACAAAATTATAATTTTCTTAATATAACTTTCAGATATTTTAATATCTGATCACTTAGTCTTCTGATTAATGAATTATTCTTTACCTCACGTTAGTCTCATTCCAAACGTCGTAAATTGTTGGTTATCTGCACGAACCCAGTCTTCACTATGAGTCATCCATACATCAATTGTCTTAAAATCATTTATTTACTAACTAAGTACTCACAGAAATGCATAACACAAACAAACAATGTAGATATGGTTACAAAGAAATGATAGGGGAATGTGCCCTAGTGGGTTAAACCGGTATGGCGGCTTGTTAGACAGAGGGACTGATAAGGGCACGAAAGATAAGAGACACTACAAAGTTGATAATTATAACAATTGAAATACTAATCCTTTGCACATGAACACTCACTCATTCGGGAATAATTGCAATCAATATATATATTTACGCTCAGTGTCTCGTCGGGATCTCTGTTGAAAAGTTTGTTTCTGTTGGAAAGTTTGTCTGCCCCCTCTCTCTCTCTCTCTCTCTCTCTCTCGTGGTTAGAATGGGTAGTTCAGAGTGACATTCATTCATGTCGTTATAGAAAAGATGTTTCGGCAGTTGTCGGTCTTCGCGTTCAATGATACCGAATTCCTAGCTGCAGACTAGTAATTAATATCAAAGACTTGTTCTTATTCTGTCGGTATTGATAGTCTAAGAGTTTAACCACGTGGGATGGTTAAAAGATTCAGCAATCTACTTAAACCTTATTTCTCTCTATGATAGAAGTACTGGTCTCGTCTCAACCCTTAGCCCCCTCGAAATTGAGGTAAGCTCAGTCTCCTGATAGAAAACCCAGGTGGGAGTTTTATTCAGAACATAGAAAGGGCTGTCTCATGACGCCAGGTCCAGTCTGTGCCCCTGGGATGTGCCAATGACTTAGTGAAACTTTAAACAGAAATACAATTCTCTCACATTAACATCATTACACAGCATCACGTCATTTCACAAATAGTATCATCTTTACTCATTCATTTTATACAATAGTTAGATGCTCTTGATAGTATCACTGATATTTAATAAGCTTACGTATCGGCCTAACGGCCTTCGTCAGAGCCTTCGTCAAAAGCTCGTCAAAAGCTCTGACGAAGGCCGTTAGGCCGATACGTAAGCTTATTAAATATCAGTGATACTATCAAGAGCAGTGTGCGGTTTCCTTTTTCCTTTATCCTGTTTCAACTGTTGCCATGCACCTGCAAAAAGATTGCTCAGATGTGCGAGTGCCTTTTGAATTTTGTAATACAATAATTAGAAGTAAGCCTCATAACTGAGGCTATTGTATAAACAGCGTTATGGTAATGTGGCCGTATTGTCTCTCATGAGTTTCACAAAATTGTACCAAATGGACCAGTTCGTAGCTGGATTCTTCACCGATCTTTTATACATTCTCCAGAACATAAATATTGTTTGGACCTCCAGTTCTGCGAGGTGGAAGAAATTCCTTTGTTCTCTCTATGAAAACTCACTCTCTCTATACTGTCTGGCCATGAGGTAGGACCTGAGGTCGCACCAGCCTGAGTGTAGGAGAGACAGAGAGAGGGGGATGGTGCAGAGGGAGGGGGAATAGTGCTCGCTGTACCCAAAGAGTGCAACGTCATGACACTTGTTAAGCACATCTTTACTCCTGAACTTATTTAGGCTTGTCTTAACAAAGGGGTTGAGTACTTATTGACTCAAGACATTTGTAGCTTTAAAAAAAAAGTAATTTGTGAAAATGTACAAAAACATAATTCCACTTTGACATTATGGGTTATTGTGTGTAGGCCAGTGACCAAACATCTCAATTTAATAAATGTTCAATTCAGGCTATATTACAAAAAAAATGGAAACAGTCAAGGGTTATGAATACTTTCTGAAGGCCCTGTACACCTAATACTCTGGCTGAATACAATCTAATGTCTAAGCATTTGTAATTAGACCGTTTTAGCTCCTCCACTCCCACATACAGAGCGGTGCTGGTTTGTAATGGCTGTTCCCTGGATGATTGCATGTTGAAGGGGAAGAAGCCAACCCGCTCAACAACTCACAATGATTCTGTATCAGAGCCACAGCTAAGGACATCGCTGGGGCTGCTATACTGTCTGTTTTAATATGGCTGCTCGTTTACTAGTTTAAACTGATATTTACACTATTGGTTAAAATATGACCTTATGTTCTTTTTATGGTCTACCAAAGGGGTATTCAATTCTTACCCTACGAGGTCTGGAGCCTGCTGGTTTTCTGTTCTACCTGATAATAAATTGCACATACCTGGTGTTACAGGTCCAAATCAGCCCTGATTAGTGGGGAACCATGAAAAAAATGCAGTAGAACGGGCTTTGAGGTACAGAGTTGAGTTTGAGGGGTCTACAGTATGAACGTTGCTTGTTGATTAACGTTGAGCCTTTTTGTGGCCAACTTATTGACAGCTACAGTAGCATAGCACATTGCAATCTGATTTTGTTGCTTGCTCTAAGAGATAAGGTGACTTGTTTTGTTATCACAGTCATTTACCACGTATAATGGCATTAGTGTTAATACATCGATTGACCCTCTATTTCCTTTTAAGAATAACATAAGAGTAATGCTGTCTGCAGAACTACTTAGAGGGCTTTAGCTTATGTTGATGTTAGTCCTGGTTGTCTATGGAAATGGGGACATCCATATACCCTTCTATGGTCCTAATGAAGATATAATATGTCATTAGGTAGCATGCTGCTTTACTGCTGCTCGGAAGCATACAGCTAGCACTCATTCCTTAGTTCTCTGATATTTCCAGGAAAATGTGTCCATTGTCCTTCAGAAACAGAACATGATTCCAAACAAATAAAACCAGTGGACTCAGTGGAGAAGAAAAATAAATCTTGAGGATGCGTTTGCTCGGATGTTTTGAGCAATACTCCATGTCAACATCACAGGTTTAGACTTCATCCAATTCACTTGACCTCAGCAAGTGAATGAAGTATGGTTGGTGTCTTCAAAAGTCAGATCAAGGGTCCTTCAGCAGACTTGGAGAGGAATACAGGCACACTGTTCAAACGCTGCCCTGCTGGTGTTTCTAAACTCAGAAGTATATGACATATACAACATACACATTAAAGAGGACCTTGCTTGTCCTGAGTATAATGGAGAGGCAGCATCATTCTCAATCTGACTGGTTTGTGATTGCTGTCTGCTTATTATTACTATTGTCAGAGAGAGACACAGAGAGAGAGAGAGACAGACAAAGACAGACAAAGACAGACAGAGAAAGACAGAGGGAGACAGAGAGACAGACAGAAAGAAAGAAAGAAAGAAAGAAAGAAAGAAAGAAAGAAAGAGAGCGAGAGAGAGATACAGAGAGAGACTGAAATACAGAGAGCGAGACCGAGAGGGACAGAAAGACATAGAGAGAGACAGAGAGTGAGACAAAGACAGACACAGACAGAGAAAGACAGCGAAAGACAGAGAGAGACCGAGAGGGACAGAGAGAGACCGAGAGGGACAGAGAGAGAGAGAGAGAGACATAGACAGACAGAGAGAGACAGCGAGTGAGACAAAGACAGAGATGGAGAAAGACAGGCAGAGAAAGACAGACAGAGAGAGACAAAGACAGAGAAAGACAGACAGAGAGACAGAGAAAGACAGAGACAGACAAAGACAAAGACAGAGAAAGACAGAGAGACAGACAGAAAGGGAGACCTATTTAATTCCTTCTGTATTCTCAGAAAACATGGCTGTCTAATCATATCCCTCAACATGACCAGAAAGGCAGAGAGAGAGGCAACAACGGCCACAGTAATGATCAGAACCAAACTAGGTGCAGCTCTAGGTTTCTACTCTAATAAGCATAATTTGGTTTCAGCCACGCGAGAGCAGAGATAGGTTGCTGGAACCAAATCATGTTCTGTCATGGAACACATTCATCATAACGTACCGTTAGGATTATACTGTTCCCTGAAGGAGGGCAACGATGTACGACACATCACTATGGGGAAGTCGCATTCTTGCGACTTCGACTGAAGAACTACATTTACACCTGAGAAGGCCAATGAAAACCATACCCCAGTGGAAGCCTTGCCTTTCAAGGTCATAACCCTGAGCAGCACGGGTCCAAACAGGTGTTGTACCACGTTTTCCTCTTTCAGGGAACTGTAGTTATACTCATACCAGTATGTTCTCTTTCAGTCGGTACTCTCGATTAAACACATCACTCTTGGCCCAAAGCTGACCCCAACAGATACCAAATGAAATGGTCCATGGCAGACTGCCCAGACCTCCAACCCGCAAAACGCGGTAGCATTGGCATTGCGCAAACTGCGTGCTGCCTAATGACAATCTCCTGTTACTTGTCCGCCTGCCGCTAACTCTAGCAGGCTTGTAACCACTCATGCATGTCGCACGTGGCTAGTTGAACAGGGCAAACTCTTAATTGAGACAATGCTGAAACATCAATCCATGGGCAAGTCAGTGCCACATTTTCATTTGTGTCGAAATCAAAATGAAAGAAAAAGCGAACAGCTCAAAAGCTAATGATCTGATGGACATAGCCAGGACTTTCGGGGCGAAGGTTGCCATAGGACGCAATGTCAACTATGGGTCTCCAGAGGTGAACTGAGTGGAGGAAGGGTGTACGGATAACGCGTGGAGGTCCCCAACATGTTTAGCCGTGGCCAAAGCCACGAGCAGGGACGTCTTGTAGGAGAGGATCTTCAGATCCACAGCCTCCAGTGTTTCAAAGGGGGCCTCACACAGAGCATCCAAAACCAAAGCTAAATCGCAAGACGGAGCAATAGGTTTAGAAACTGGCTCACACCTTTTATGAACCGCACACCACCAGGGCATGAGGCCCTGGAGTGGGGCCTTCAATTCCCACATGACACTCTGAAATAGCCGCCATGTACACTTTCAAAGTGGAGAATGAATGTCCCTGCTCAAAAAGCTACTGTAGGAACATTAAAATGTCTCCCAGAGAATCTATTTTGGCACAAAAGCTTGCATGCCTGCCACTTATATGCTTTTGTGGACTGAGTAGTAGCAATCCCCTCTAGCCATCAGATTGGACCTTCCAGGGCTAAGCCCACTGATCCCAAATCTCTGGCCGAGGGTGCCAAACCATGCCTGGGACAACAGATCCCAGCGCAGTGGGAGTTGCCATGGGACCCCGCACGATAGGCAAGTGATCTCCCCGAACCAAGGTTGCTTTGGCCAATAGAGAGACACAATAATCAACAACAAGCCCTCCAGGAGTGGGCCAAATCAGCTCCAAAGGGAAATGTGTAAAGGAGGGTCTGACGCCACCGGTGCTCCATTGCGTACAGTTACCAATGGAGCACTTGGGTCCCTCATTTGGAAAACAGACGACAATGCACGTTTTCCTGGGCTGAATGAAGATCTATGTCAGTCCCGCCGAACCTATCCATTCCTGAGACAGAGAGCCCCACCTGGATAGCAGATCTGCACTCGAGTTGAGGCAACTGGGGACATGGGTCGCCGAAACGAGAGCATGTGCTCACCACAGGAGGTTAGTGGCACATTAATTGGGGAAAACGAGCTCCTGGTAATGACTGGACCGGAATCATTGCAATGGTTTCCAGGTGTTTGATGACATTCCATTTGCTCTGTTCCGGCCATTATTATGAGCCGTTCTCCCCTCAGCATCCTCCACTGGTGCTCACTGCTCCCCAGCAATAAGGAGCCAGCCAAGTTTAGGAGGGAGAGAGACAGGGTCTCTCCCTGTCTGTTGATGCATGCAGCCAATGACATATTGTCAGTTCTGACCAGCACAAGCCTGCCTGAAAAAAGCAGGAGGAAGCGCCTAAGCGCCAGATACACTGTTACAAACTACAAGCAGAGCCAGAACCCGGACACCGTTTCTGGGAACAGAAAAGTGAGATACGCGAGTCTAGCTCGAGACTAAGAAACAGAATGCACTGAGACCTAGAGACTGAATACAGGACAGTTGCATGATGTGTGTAGCTTGCTCCCTCTAGTCTGCTGCCACCAACCAATCTACTGTAATAGTCGGCTCGTGAGCATTCTACATTTGTGGACTCTGAGGTGCTTGTCGAGGGCACTAAGGTGTAGAATGGGAAGCAGTCCCGTCCCTTTTCAGAACATCCGGTTAGCTCGCGGTAGAAATTGGCTAACTGCACTCTGGAGGGGAGTTGCGGCCAATCCACCACCGCTCTCACCTTTCCAGGATCCATCTGTATGTTGCCTGCAGTTATGATGTATCCAAGGAAGGAGATGGTGGAGCGATTGAATTTGTATTTCTCCGCTTTGATGAACAGCTGGTTCTCCAGAAAAAGCTGGAGGACTTGTCAGACATGTTCTTGAGCCAAGCGGGAAAAAACGAGGATGTCATCGAGGTAGACGAACATGTCACGGAGAATGTTTTTAACCAGGGCCTGGAACACAGCAGGAGCGTCAGTCTGGCATCAGCCAGGTATTCGTAGTTCCCGCTAGCCGTGTCAATGGCGGTCTTCCACTTGTCCCCTTCCCGTATCTGTACCAGATGGTAGGCGTTCCAGAGGTCCAACTTGGAGGAAGATGGTAGCCCCCTGGAAGCCCCCCTAACCGTGATGTCATTCAGGCCCCGGTAGTTGACACACGGGTGCAGGGTTTTGTCCTTCTCCCCCGCTGGCGGATAGATACCCAATGCAGCCAGGGAGTCCTCAGTGTACGTCTCCATCGCCTTGGTCTCTGGACCCGACAGGGAATAAAGCTGCCCCCGAGGTGGTGTAGTTCCCGGGAGAAGGTCGATGGCGCAGTCATAGGACCGATGCGGAGGAAGCGAGGTGACACAGGCCTTGCTGAAAACCTCCCAGAGGTCCTGGTATTCTGCGGGAACGGTGGAGAGGTCCGGGACTTTTCCCAAGCCCGCAGGAAGACCGGGGCAGGCTGTGCCGACTTCAGGCAATGAGCGTGGCAGAATGTGCTCTAAGCCTTGATCAAACTCACAGTCCAGTCAATAAGGGGATTGTGTGTCTGGAGACATGAAAACTCCAACACCACGTGTACCTGAGGGGATTCGATGAGTAGAAACTGGATCGACTCGCTGTGGTTGTCTGACACTCGCAGGTTGATATACGAACCGTGTTGTAGGTGACTCTGCTAAATGATCGCCCATCCAGCACTCTGACGTCCATGGGAATGGAGAGGGGTTGAGTGGGGATTCCCAGCTCAGACACCAGGGTAGCGTCCATAAAACTCTCGTTGGCCCCAGAGTCAATGAGCACCCGGAGAGATTTGGACCAGTCACCCCACAGCAGGATGGCATGGAGAGGGGTACGGGTACATTCTCTGTAATGCCCATCAGCGTACTCACAGCTCCTGATGAGCCAGGTCTTTTTACAGGACAGGTAGAAATGTAATGACCTGTAGTCCCACAATACACACAGCTGTTGGTGAGCGAGGGGGAGTGGGAACAGATGTCCTCTCTCTCCTACGTTCCTGTAGTCACCCATCGATCCGGATGGTCAAGGCAATGAGAGAGTCGAGATTGATGGGCAGCTTCTGGGCTGTGAGCTCGTCTTTCACCTCCTCCGATAACCCGTGAAGGAATGTGTCGAGCAGGGCTTCCAGGTTCCAGGCACTCTCGGTGGCCAACGTGCGGAAATCAACCGCATAGTCTTCCACACTACTGGAGTCTTGGCGTAGCCGGAGTGGCTTCCGAGCAGCCTCTCTCTCTGACAACAGATAATTAAACACTTTCTTCACCACCGCCATAAACTCCTCTAGACTGAAACACACAGTGGCTTGTTGCTGCCACACCGCCGTAGCCCAGGCAAGAGCCCTCCGGGACATCAGTGTTATAAGGTACGCTACCTTAGAGCAGTCCGAGGGAAAAGAAGAGGGCTGTAGCTCAAAGATGAGGGAGCACTGGGCGACAGGTCCCTGAATCTCTAGCGAAACATTCCGGAGGAGGTAAGCAGGGTTCTCGGGAAGCCGTGGTGGGAGGTGGGGATGCGCTGCTGACAGTGGGGTTACTGAGAGGCTGGGAGGTTACGATAGTGGCTGGCTGTCTAGTAGACAATCCGCGGACTTGCTCCAGCAATGTATTTAAAGCACGGCCGTGGCATTCCGCCAAGGTCTGGAATCCTTCCGTAAGACCTCGAAGTAACTCGTCATGTCTCCCAATGGTGGCTACTTGGGAGGAGACTGCGTTGCGGAGCTGGTCCGAATCTGCTGGGTACTTATGGCTAGTTCATACTATCACGACTCATGATAAGACCCAGATGCAGACAGTTCGAATCACAGATGTTTATTGTCCATACGGGGGGCAGACAAAAGACAGGTCAAGGGCAGGCAGAGGTCCGTAATCCAGGGCAGTGTCAGACAGGTACAGAATGGCAGGCAGGCTCAGGGTGAGGGCAGGCAGAGTGGTCAAAACTGGAAAAACTAGAAAACAAGGGCTAGAGAGAAACAGTACGGGAAAAACACACTGGTAGGCTTTACGAGACAAGTCGAACTGGCAACAGACAAACAGAAAACACAGGTGTAAATGCACATGGGATAATGGGGAAAATGGACGACACCTGGAGGGGGGTGGAGACAAGCACAAGACAGGTGAAACAGATCAGGGTGTGAGAATTTGACTTGGTGAAAAAGTTTTTCCATGTGGTTTCTTCTTTCACAGAAATTATGACCTCTTCCTAAATATTTGGTCAAATTATGAATTTTGTGTATGGTTTCCTCGAAACATGGGGTGACTCAGCTAACCCTTTGGCTCAACTTACCCCACTCTCCCCTACCGAGAGTACCGACTGAAAGGGAACTGTAAATTGCTGTACCTAGCCTGGGTGCCCTGTCTGTTTTTGCTTTAGAAAACAAATCTAATTTGTGACTATATGTTACTCCATATAGTCACAAATGCTATAGATATGGTGACCAGGCTACAAATGTATAGGAGTGATGATGTGTAGGAGTGATGGATACTGTGGTTTAAAGAGGCAACATAATGACCTACCCAATCAAAACTGTATGTGAAGATATGAGGGTGAGTGTAATTACATTTCTATCATAAGTAAAGAGACTTGAAGTGAGGTGCATACCTCTCATTTGGAAAGAATTCTATGTACTGTACAGTGTGTCTTTGTACATTGTCAGAGTAACATCACACCATAGCCTCATGTTCTCAAACAACTCATTATAATGAAGTAAATTAAGTATATTAATATGAAACTACTGTACAAAATGCCATGCAGACAAAAACATATTGAAAATGGGAGCTTTAATTGGAGATTTGCCAAGCATAATTAATTGGAGCTTTGCCAAGCATCCATTACAAATCCAGTATTTCCACATATTTTCTTCACATCATCTCAAAGTTCTTATTATGATGAAACATTTACTTCTTTTTCCCTGGGACCATCACAATCTCATTGCCAACTTTTCCCAGGAGAGCCTGGAAGACTGCATGATGGATCGAAGAGTTCTATCCTGGTGATGTTTGGAATCCTGGGAGATGGTGGCGGGATGCGCCCCAAATGGAACCCTATTTCCTATATAGTGCACTACTTCGACCCTGCCCTTGTCAAATGTACTGCACTATATTGGGAGTAGGGTGCTATTTGGGACGCTAGGGGGGTGAATAGGGTGGTAATTGGCCGTGTGATCAGATTCACATGCTCTGTGGTTTGAGCCGACACACTGATCCGGTCGGCTTTGCCTGGGAAAGGAATGAGTGCCCTGGGAAACCTGATGCTGACGGAGAGGATATTGACAGCGTCCCTCACAAGCACATTGGTATGACTAATGGACATGGATCGGAGACCATGTTGAGCACTGAAGCCTATATATAACGTGAACTTCCACAGGAGTGAAGGCCATCTGCCAGCCAGCCACCTCAGCAGTGGTCTGAAACTATGAATGACAATGACCTAGATAGAGGGACAGGGACTGAGCTTCTGCAGAAGGGGTCATCAGGTAATTGACTAGTGGCGAAGAACCTGTGATTCATCAAGATTGTCACAGACTCAGAGTGCGAGTTAGATCATTGCATTCGGGGGGTCTCTATTGAGTGAATGTGTGCATGCAATTTTTTTTTTAAGACCTAATTTAAAAGGTAAAAATGTTTTACCTTTAACATAGCATGAACCCAACCAGTCATAATATTTTGATCTGATTGTCAAACAAATCACATCAAAAAGTAGGCTACCTGTGCATGTTCGTCCACTCCAAGGTAATTCCAGCCTACAAACTGTATGTATACTCGCGTCACTGCTACAAAACACCAGAAAGTGTGCCTAATAACGTTCAGTGATTGCCATTGATTAGGCCTTTATTAATTGATGTATCTTGCTGACAAATTGACCATTTTTGTACCCTAAAAAGTTTGGACACCTGAAATAGGGCTGAAACGGTCCCGGGAAAAACGGGATGGTCACCCTAACACACACAGTCAAATTACTAGACTAGGCCATAATGTGTATTTAATTGAGCTTCAAATAGGCCTACCGGTATTTGTATTTGTATTTATTACTGATCCCCATTACTCGGATCCCCAGCTACTTTTCCTGGGGTCCAGCAAAATGAACCCTCCTGTTGTGTTCGTTTCATGTTAATTAATTCTATGTTCCCAGTCCAAAATGACTGCCCCATTGTAGCTGACTATAAATCCATAATAATACATATATTATCACCTAATGTTCTGTTAGATCTTTTTTTTAATCAAATTAAGTTATTGTGAACATTACAAGTTTTGAACTTCTATTTGATATTCATTGACTTGAGCTCATACAACTCATTTTTGAGTAAAAAAAAGCATAATGTATGGATTATTTTGACTATAACAAATACTAAGATGAAACATATTGTGATATTTATCACAGACTTACTTTGTGTCAAAGTTTAACAAGGACTCTCTCCTCCTCCCCAGTGTCATGATCAAATATACAGTTGAAGTCGGAAGTTTACATACACCTTAGGCAAATACATTTAAACTCAGTTTTTCACAATTCCTGACAATTAATCCCAGTAAAAATTCCCTGTCTTAGGTCAGTTAGGATCACCACTTTATTTTAAGAATGTGAAATGTCAGAAAAATAGTAGAGAGAATGATTTACTTCAGCTTTTATTTCTTCCATCACATTCCCAGTGGGTCAGAAGTATACATACACTCAATTAGTATTTGGTAGCATTGCCTTTAAATTGTTTAACTTGGGTCAAATGTTTTGGTTAGCCTTCCACAAGCTTCCCACAACAAGTTGGGTGAATTTCGGCCCATTCCTCCTGACATAGCTGGTGAACTGAGTCAGGTTTGTAGGCCTCCTTGCTCGCACACGCTTTTTCAGTTCTGCCCACAAATGTTCTATAGGATTGAGGTCAGGGCTTTGTGATGGCCACTCCAATACCTTGACTTTGTTGTCCTTAAGCCATTTTCCCACAACTTTGGAAGTATGCTTGGGGTCATTGTCCATTTGGAAGACCCATTTGCGAACAAGCTTTAACTTCCTGACTGATGTCTTGAGATGTTGCTTCAACATATCCCCATAATGTTCCATTCTCATGATGCCATCTATTTTGTTAAATACACAAGACCCTCCTGCAGCAAAGCACCCCCACAACATGATGCTACCACCCCCGTGCTTCACGGTTGGGATGGTGTTCTTCGGCTTGCAAGCATCCCCCTTTTTCCTCCAAACACAACAATGGTCATTATGGCCAAACAGTTCTATTTTTGTTTCATCAGACCAGAGGACATTTCTCCAAAAGTACGGTCTTTGTCCCCATGTGCAGTTGCAAACCATAGCCTGGCTTTTTATAGCGGATTTGGAGCAGTGGCTTCTTCCTTGCTGAGCGGCCTTTCAGGTTATGTCGATATAGGACTTGTTTTACTGTGCATATAGATACTTTTGTACCTGTTTCCTCCAGCATCTTCACAAGGTCCTTTGCTGTTGTTCTGGGATTGATTTTCACTTTTCGCACCAAAGTACTTTCATCTCTAGGAGACAGAATGTGTCTCCTTCCTGAGCGGTATGACGGCTGCATGGTCCCATGGTGTTTATACTTGCGTACTATTGTTTGTACAGATGAATGTGGTACCTTCAGGCATTTGGAAATTGCTCCCAAGGATGAACCAGACTTGTGGAGGTCTACAATTGTTTTTACTGAGATCTAGGCTGTTTTCTGTTGATTTCCCCATAATGTCAAGCAAAGAGACACTGCGTTTGAAGGTAGGCCTTGAAATACATCCAGAGGTACACCTCCAATTGACTCAAATGATGTCAATTAGCCTATCAGAAGCTTCTAAAGCCATGACATAATTTTCGGGAATTTTCCAAGTTGTTTACAGGCACAGTCAACTTAGTGTATGTAAACTTCTGACACACTGGAATTATTATACAGTGAATTTTAAGTGAAATAATCTGTCTGTGAACAATTGTTGGAACAATTACTTGTGTCATGCACAAAGTAGATTTCCTAACTGACTTGCCAAAACTATAGTTTGTTAACAATAAATTTGTGGAGTGGTTGAAAAATGAGTTTTAATGACTCCAACCAAAGTGTATGTAAACTTCCGACTTCAACTGTATGATCAAGAGCCTCACATACAGTATATCGTTTGGTCATTGTGCTGCCACAGAAAGAATTGTGAGCAAGGCCTCAAAAAAGCTTTATATATGGGGGAAAGATTCTATTGGGAAAAGGTTCCCATGGGGGTTGCCATGGAAGCCAAGAAGGGGAGTGAGTTGTGTGTGTGTGTGTACTCAAACACATAAGCATGTGGGTGTCTGGGAAAGGAAGTCTGTCCATCTGGTGAATGGGCATGTGCCTGAACTCATTTTTAGACACTAATTGTAGTCTCATCCATTCATTTCTAATGACCGATCATTTTTGATCAGGAACACCGCAGGTGTACAAAAGTTAAATAAAACACCCAAAATGTAATGAATATCATCAAAATGTATTTTGTGCGTTCAGATGCCCTGTGTGGACAAAATCATGGAACCTTGTGACAATCAGATTAAATGAACTACATTTTTCAGACAGAAAACTTGTAAATCGGTCCAATTCAACCGGAACGCAGCAAGAGGGTTAAGGCAGTTTATACAATTGTAAAAACATTACAAAACATTCAGACTGTCTGCCCTAAGGCCCCTACTCCACCACTACCACATATATACAGGACAAAATCCATGTGTACGTGTGTGTATAGTACGTATGCTATTGTGTGTGTGTGTGTGTATGCGCCGATGTTTGTGTTGCTTCACAGTCTCCGCTGTTCCTGTTGTTTTTTAATCTGTTTTTAAATCAAATTTTACTGCTTGCATGAGTTACTTGACGTGGAATAGAGTTCCATGTAGTCATGGCTCTATTTAGAATTGTGCGCCTTCCATAGTCTGTTCTGGACTTGGGGACTGTGAAGAGACCTCTTGTGGCATATCTTGTGTTGTATGCATGGGTGTTCGAGCTGTGCGCCAGTAGTTCAAACAGACAGCTCGGTGCATTCAACATGTCAATACCTCTCATAAATACAAGCAGTGGTGAAGTCAATCTCTCCTCCACTTTGAGTCAGTAGAGATTGACATGCATATTATTTATGTTAGCTCTCTGTGTACATCTGTGTACATCCAAGGGCCAGCCATGCCTTGCCTTGCCTTTGACCTTGACAGTTTACAATCAACGGTAACTCCAAGCAGTTTAGTCACCTCAAGTTGCTCTATTTCCACATTATTTATTACAAGATTTAGGGTTTAGTGAATGATTTGTCCCAAATACAATGCTTTTAGTTTTTGAAATATTTAGGACTAACTTATTCCTTGCCACCCACTCTGAAACTAACTGCAACTCTTTGTTAAGTGTTGCAGTCATTTCAGTCGCTGTAGTAGCCGACATGTATGGCGTTGAGTCATCCGCATACAGAGACACTCTGGCTTTCCTCAAAGCCAGTGGCAATTCATTAATAAAGATTGAAAAAAGTAATGGGCCTAGACAGCTGCCTTGGGGAATTCCTGATTCTACCTGGATTATATTGGAGAGGCTTCCCATTAAAGAACACCCTCTGTGTTCTCTTAGACAGGGAACTCTTTGTCCACAATATAGCAGGGGGTGTAAAGACATAACACATAAGTTTTGCCAGCAGCAGACTATGATCGATAATGTCAAAGGCCGCACTGAAGTCTAACAAAACAGCCTCCACAATCTTTTTATCGTCAATTTCTCTCAGCCAATCATCAGTCATTTGTGTAAGTGCTGTGCTTGTTCAATGTCCTTCTCCATAAGCATGCTGAAAGTTTGTTGTCCATTTGTTTACTGTAAAATAGCATTGTATCTGGTCAAACACATTTTTTTCCAAAAGTCTTCTAATGGTTGGTAACAGGCTGATTGGTCGGCTATTTGAGCCAGTGAAGGGGGCTTTACTATTCTTAGGTAGCGGAATGACTTTTGCTTCCCTCCAAGCCTGAGGGCATACACTTTCTAGTAGGCTTAAATTGAAGATGTGGCAAATAGGAGTGGCAATATTGTTCGCTATTATCCTCAGTAATTTTCCATCCAAGTTGTCAGACCCCTGTGGCTTGTCATTGTTGATAGACAGGTTCTTTGCCGGTAGCCAGTGATTTAGTGGAATACATATAGGTGGGTATACTCTGATTGCCGGTCACGGTGAAAAAGTAAAGCTCATTAAACTTTCAATACATTTTTCAGAAAAAGGTGGGTAAACCCAGAACAGGTAGCTTACATTCAATATAATACATGAGTTGAATCAAAACATGTTTAACACGAGTTATCCATAATTCATGAGTTAATGCTTGGAGTTCACAGATCGTGTGACATAAAACGCTACCTTTCCTTACGCTAATGACATTTATGACAGTGTTATTTGTAATTATTAAGCATTTAACATTTGTGTAATTCAATTGTTAAATACTTAATAATGACAAATAACACATTGAAATTAACCCTGTACGAATCATGGATCTTGGAGAACTCGGAAAATTAATTGTCAGTGTAACTATACCTATGTAACATTTCACTATTTTTTGCCGTGAAAACAGTTCTCATGGGCACACAAATCCAAATAATGTAGGCATATTACATTGCGACATCGAATGCTTCTAATCGAAAGGGTCAACTATAGGCCTACTGTTATTAACGTACTTGTGGGATGGATTGGATGCGCATTGGTGTCTAGCTGTAGGCTAGTTGTCTAGTGATATTGTCGACCATCATCAGCTGATCCAGGAAAGAAAACAAACATTGATAGAAAATCATAAAGCTAAATAAATGGTCTACATTTACATTTTACATTTACGTAATTTAGCAGACGCTCTTATCCAGAGCGACTTACAAATTGGTGCATTCACCTTATGATATGCAGTGGAACAACCACTTTACAATAGTACATCTATATCTTTTTTTGGGGGGGGGGGTAGAAGGATTACTATATCCTATCCCAGGTATTCCTTAAAGAGGTGGGGTTTCAGGTGTCTACGGAAGGTGGTGATTGACTCCGCTGTCCTGGCGTCGTGAGGGAGCTTGTTCCACCATTGGGGTACCAGAGCAGCGAACAGTTTTGACTGGGCTGAGCGGGAACTGTGCTTCCGCAGAGGTAGGGGGGCCAGCAGGCCAGAGGTGGATGAACGCAGTGCCCTTGTTTGGGTGTAGGGCCTGATCAGAGCCTGAAGGTACGGAGGTGCCGTTCCCCTCACAGCTCCGTAGGCAAGCACCATGGTCTTGTAGCAGATGCGAGCTTCAACTGGAAGCCAGTGGAGTGTGCGGAGGAGCGCCACAGACGACACGGAAAACACCAGCGCACTTGAAAAACAAAGCAATGAGTGCTCTAATCAGCTGACTGACAAAACGAAACAATGACAAATCAACGGATAAATATAATGCATTGGAATAAAGGCATGGGCTATTTCTATCAAGGACTCATGGCAAACAAATGGCGAAAATGAGGAAGTACAAAGGGAAATCGACGAGTAAAGGAGCTCAGCTTAGGCAAAAATGTTGCACTACTGAGTGGACTGCTCAGCCACATAGAAATAAATGGTTTAAATCATGATAGAGCAACCTGGTCTCAGAGCATTTCATACTATTCTGTATGTACATCCGAGATACTCCTTTAGTATGATATGTTAGGTTTTATATGGTATGTACTCATTTCTGGATGTCCATTACCCATTTTGTATGATATGTTACGAATTACAATTCTAAGCTAGCTACAAAGTATGTTGAAACTTGCTCGTTGAACAGCTCATTCCAAAATCATGGGCATTAATATGGAGTTGGTCCCCCATTTGATTCTATAACAGCCAAGGACAGTAAGGAATTCCACTAGAGGTTAGAACATTGCTGCGGGGACTTACTTCCATTCAGCCACAAGAGCATTAGTGAGGTTGGGCGTTTAGGCCTGGCTCGCAGTCGGCGTTCCAATTGATCCCAAAGCTGCTCGATGGGGTTGAGGTCAGGGCACTGTGCAGGCTAGTCAAGTTCTTCCTCACCTATCTCAACAAACCATTTCTGTATGGACCTCGCTTTGTGCATGGGGGCATTATCATGCTGAAACAGGAAAGGTCCTTCCCCAAACTGTTGCCACAAAGTTGGAAGCAGAGAATTGTCTAGAATGTTTTTGCTTTAGAAAACAAATCTATTGTTCATTGTCACTCCATATAGTCACAAATGCTATAGATATGGTGACCAGGCTACAAATGTATAGGAGTGATGATGTGTAGGAGTGATGGATACTGTGGTTTAAAGAGGCAACATAATGACCTACCCAATCAAAACTGTATGTGAAGATATGAGGGTGAGTGTAATTACATTTCTATCATAAGTAAAGAGACTTGAAGTGAGGTGCATACCTCTCATTTGGAAAGAATTCTATGTACTGTACAGTGTGTCTTTGTACATTGTCAGAGTAACATCACACCATAGCCTCATGTTCTCAAACAACTCATTATAATGAAGTAAATTAAGTATATTAATATGAAACTACTGTACAAAATGCCATGCAGACAAAAACATATTGAAAATGGGAGCTTTAATTGGAGATTTGCCAAGCATAATTAATTGGAGCTTTGCCAAGCATCCATTACAAATCCAGTATTTCCGCATATTTTCTTCACATCATCTCAAAGTTCTTATTATGATGAAACATTTACTTCTTTTTCCCTGGGACCATCACAATCTCATTGCCAACTTTTCCCAGGAGAGCCTGGAAGACTGCATGATGGATCGAAGAGTTCTATCCTGGTGATGTTTGGACTCCTGGGAGATGGTGGCGGGATGCGCCCCAAATGGAACCCTATTTCCTATATAGTGCACTACTTCAACCCTGCCCTTGTGGGGGCATTATCATGCTGAAACAGGAAAGGGCCTTCCCCAAACTGTTGCCACAAAGTTGGAAGCAGAGAATCGTCTAGAATGTTATTGTATGCTTTAGTGTTAAGATTTCCCTTCACTGGAATTAAGGGGCCTAACCCGAATCATGAAAAACAGCCCAGACCAGTATTTCTCCTCCACCAAACTTTACAGTTGGCACTTTGCATTGGGGCAGGTAGCGTTCTCCTGGCATCCGCCAAACCTAGATTAGTCCGTTGGACTGCCAGATGGTGAATCATGATTCATTATTGCAGAGAACCTGTTTCCACTGCTCCAGAGTCCAACACTTGGCATTGCGCATGGTAATCTTAGGCTTGTGTGCGGCTGCTCGGCCATGGACACCCATTTCATGAAGCTCTCGATGAAGAATTTGTGTGCTGATGTTGCTTCCAGAGGTAGTTTGGAACTCGGTAGTGAGCGTTGCAACCAAGGACATACAATTTTTACGTGCTACGCACTTCAGCACTCGGTGGTCCAGTTCTGTGAGCTTGGTGGCCTACCACTTCGCGGCTGAGCCATGGTTGCTCCTAGATGTTTCCACTTCGCAATAACAGCACTTACAGTTGACCGGGGCAACTCTAGCAGGGCAGAAATTTGATGAACTGACTTGTTGGAAAAGTGGCATCCTATGACGGTGCCATGCTGAAAGTCACTGAGCTCTTCAGTAAGGCCATTCTACTGCCAATGTTTGTCTATGGAGATTGCGTGTCTGTTTGCTCGATTTTAAACACCTGTCAGAAATGGGTGTGGCTGAAATAGCCGAATCCACTAATTTGAAGGGGTGTTCACATACTTTTGTATATATAGTGTATGTTCCCGAATTTACAAAACATACAATATGTTTCAAATCGGCAAAACGTACAATATGTTACAAATTAGCAAAACATATGATATGTTAAGAATTCTAGCTAAGTGGCTAACGTTAACTAGCTCGCTAATGTTAGCTAGGCTATGGGTTAGGGTGAAGGTTAGGGCTAAGTTTAGGAGTTAGGTTAAACTGTAAAGGTTAGAGGAAGGGTTAGCTAAAACGGTTAAGGTTTAGGTGAAGGGTTAACTAAAAGGGTTCAGGTTAGGGTTAGGGGAAGGTTTAACTAACATGCTAAGTAGTTGCAAGCAGCTAAAAAGTAGTAAGTAGTTGAAAAGTTGCTAGTTAGCTTAATTGCTAAAGATTCAAACTCGCAACCTTTGGGTTTCTAGACGTTCCCGTTATACACCCACCCATCCACTCAGAGCAACCACCTTTTGTTTTTTCCTTAAGTAACCATCTGTCTTATATAACCATACTAAACGTAACATAAATGGACTGTCCCGGATTCACGTACAGAATAATACAAAATGCTCTGAGATGGTTACTGGTTGGACAGAGAGGTTGGGGTGTTCGTTTCATTTCGAAGCTTTTATTTTACTATTTACCACTGTAAAACATATTTGCCACTGCATTTTAAAGACATAGAAGAATGGTTAAATGAGCATTTAGTGACCACCTAAAGTTTGAGTTTTGTTGCATTTAGGGGAGCTAACGTATCATTCATATTCCAATTTTTACTTAAGAGGCAATGCATCTTCATAACAGAAACAATCTTTGCGTGTTCTCTTTTATCCTCTGTTTTGGCATCCATAGATTGGGTGGTGAGATAAATAGCATCTAATGAGAATTTGGTTCCATTCTCATTATTTGCCAATTCTGTAGCATGTTCCTAAAAAACTGAATGGTTAGAAGAAAATACGCTTCTTAGTAAATACTCCATTTTATATTTTATTGTAAAACTGGGGGGGGGGAAAGAAAAATTACATCCCAGGCAACACAATACAATATACAGTACAGTATGTCATATCCTTACAGTCAATGCTAATTAAAATACATCACTGGTGAGCTGGGTCTTGTCTGTGGGTAGATAATATGAGGTATAGACACTGGTTCCATACATTTCAGTTCAGATGAAGCAACTCAAAAATATATTTAAAAAAAATCTCTGAATATTTTAATATATTATTGTACAGAGGCAATTTTTGGGTGGGGAAAAAAAGCATAGGAGTCATTAAAGGGAAACTCCACTCAAAAATGATATTTTGGTATTTTTTTCATTAATCCACTGTTGATACAGTCCCAAAATGTTTTGCATGTCAGCAGTCAAGTTTTCAAGATAAAGGAATTTCAAGAAGCAAAGTGTCACGTGCCACATCATCATGATGATGCAAAATGCATCATATGATTCAAAACGCATCACCAAGTGGACAAATCAAAAGAAAATACTAAAATATCGTTTTTGAGTGGACTTTCCCTTTAACAATTGGAGGAGAAGTAATACATTTATACACCCAGACTGTTTTAACATCTTAGGAAAAATCTACTCACAAAACACATACATCATACAACAGTTATTGCCTTAACAATGAGAATGTGTTGCATAGAGATAAACCAGCACGGATACAGCTACAAGCCTTTAAGGTTGCCTAGGTTGCCAAAGATCTTAGAACAGCACACATTTATACTCTAATTTAGGCCTCTTGTGTTGTTGATATTTATAAAACATTTGACATATCTGCTGATTTGAATACTCTTAGTTGAGCCTATATGAATTCATATCTGATAACTATGTGGTTTTTAGTGCTTAAAGAACTGTGTAGCTCTGTTAACAATGTGAGATTTAGAGGCAGGCGTATCTTGCCGTTCCTTAGCCAGTTACTGAGGGATGGTAACTCAAGCCCCATTTATACCTGGTGCTAACATGCATCCTTTGTCCTGATCACATTCTAATTGTGCCCACAATTTTAGGCAGCAGTAGACGATTAAAAGATGCATTGTGATCTGATTGTTATCAGATCTTATAAATGTAAACAGACAAGATAAGGACAAGATCAGGACAAGATCAGGACAAGATCAGAACGAAGGATGCATGTTAGAGCCAAGTATAAACAGTGATAAAAATGGATGTTTCAGCCACGTATCAGCACAATGCTAATATATTGTTAGTGTTTAGTCAATGTCACTATACAATACAGTTTCGTCCTAATAGTAAAGAATGTCTGCTGACTGGATGGGTTTTTTCTCAGTCATAATACTGGCGCTCTAGTTAGCAAGAAGTCCCCCGTTGAGACTGGTCATTGTCGTAACTGCTGAAGAAGAGCTATGTTGTCCTGGGGCAACCCAAAACCCATTACCACTGGACACATCCTGACTCAACTCAACAGAAAAAACATAAAGTGCTGCTGTGTTCGCCATTGGCGGGTCTGCACCACTCTTCCGAGCATTACAAATGGTACTCCTCATTTAGAAACTACTCTTGCCTGGTTTCAGACAGAAAGCTGCACTGGATCGATTGGGCTTTGGATGGAAGAAGAGTATTGTGAAGAGAGTCAGATGTGACAAAGGGATGTCTGCAACGTTTTCAGACCTGTGCTGTCCAGGTGTCAGGATGACGTACTGTATGAGAAACTGCTGCACAAAAGAGCCATATCCAGAGGCTCAGATATCAACAAACTCGTAACAATTTGATGTAACTGTAGCTCTAACAACCTATGTAATGAACGTTGAAATACATATACAGCATCAGTTTGGGGTTATATATCATAGTTTGTCCTCACATTAGCAACAAACATATGCGTTTGATGAAATTTGTCCCTGAATATTCACATATTTTATGTTCAAAGTAATTTATAATGTGACACAGCTGCACGTTTTTTTTGGTCATTTTATTAGATATTATTTTACAAACCATTTCCCTCATAAACAAGAACACACCAAATGCATAAAGAAAACTGGACTTGTTTGAATGTGTTCTAAACAAGAACAATTTATATCTACAACAGTGTCTCTAATGTCAATATCATACCAAGAGGTTCAGGTTTGCAGCCATGGTCTTGGTTAGAGACCAGGTATGTAATATATGTGACATTTTCACCAGCAACTGTACTGTTTGTGATCCTGTGTACTTGAAGGCCGGGATTCAATCAGAGGCGCATTGATGATAAGCACATTGCACTAGCAGCAATGCACCTTTTAAAGGCAATTTTCCTGACGAGTGGGGATATTGCATTCACTATAAATGATGCAGAAATTACCTTGTTGACAAGCAGAAATTACCTTGTTGATAACGCGCCTTTGATTGAATCCCAGCCGAAATGCTCTTAAACAATATTAGTGAGATGAGCCTCAACTCTCAGTACATGCATATGGAACACTCAGTTCTGATGATGCCTTTGGTGGTGACTCATATGAATTATTCTGAAGTTACTCTGTAATGGTGGCACAATAAGTACTTTGGTCTGGGTGCCTGATGCTTTTTGATGGCAATTACTGAAATGTTATTTTTCCATGACCGTAAAATAATTGGGCTTCAAATTGGGCTTTTTGAATATATATATTACACATCTCTGCCTCACTCCTGGAATACACACATATTTCTCTCTCAATACAACAGTGTTCTAAGAAATGTCATCAAGCCTTTGCTTCTGTGTCAGATTGAGCAAAGGCAGTTACCGTAGCAACACATATCTAAATCGCAAACATAAGCAACACATCTGTTAATCTTGGTTTGTGTCTTTTTTTACAGTCTTGTTTTGCTATTACTTGCTCGTCACATACAGTACTAGCCAACATTAGGGTAACAGGCACAGCTACTCCTTATGAGGGAAAGCTGTTTTTCAGTTGTCGAGCAGTTGAAGAATGGAAACTAAGCTATAGGGAAACTGGATACACAGGACTTACAATACCTCCATGCTGATGAACAAGACCCTTACAATGCTAGACTTAGTGGACAGAGGACTAGGAGGTCACTGGATCAAAACTGGAAGTAGGCTTACTGTGTGAGAGAGGGTGGGGGACATACTATACCATATATATTCTTTGTACAATAACATGTTATCCACCGATGGGTTTTCTACTGTATGCTATTAGATACTGTTCTTAGCTAAGGGATGGAAAAGTATTCTCTTTGGAAAGTAACAGGTCATGACTAATACGGTACAACATGTTTCAAGCCAACCTGTATGTGTTAGTCAGCATGAGAGCTTTTACAGAAAGCGTACAATAACATGGACAAGGACAAAGGCGAGTAACAGGGTGCTGTGGTTTTGAAAAGGACCGCAAACACATGTATACACTAGAGGCAGACAGACGTCTTGTTGGGACTATTTGCAGTACTGGTGAACGACAAACATCTCGAAACCAAAAAGCGTTAGTCTAAAAAAGTGAGCGTTGTGCATAGTTAAATTTTCAAAATGTCCTCATTATATCCCTCCTGTTATCTGCAGTGTTACAAGGAAGTGCAATGTACAACTCCTCTTAGTTAAGTACACATAGATCACAGTTGCACTAAAGGAACTCACCACCCACCTTCTCCCCATAAAAAATACCATAATACGATTTTCTAAATATTTTTTTTCAATTACTATTTTTTGTGTACTTTTGTTACAATAATCCAGGCGTGTTCCTCGCGCTCAGTCCCAGGGTTGAGTCCACTTATGTCCATATATATCTTAAGTGTTTTGGCCTGATCTCTCCCTCTCTTTCTCTCCCTTTCCCCTTCTTCCCACTCTCTCATACCTCTCCCACCCACACCACTGTGTTCCCTCTCTTGATGTCTGACACCTCACAGTGGGGCGTGTTCAGTTTGCCGTTCAACACAAAGAGGGATTCCGCTGAGGGAGTGACCAAGTACTGGCCAAACAGTCCGCTGGACACCACCACCCTGTTGGGCCCCCCCCAGGGCCAGGTGTGGTGTGACAGGGGCTCCTTGAGGCTTCTGAGGACCTCAATGTGCCCTGTCGCCAGGTCAGAGAAGAGCAGGTCTGTGCCTGAGCCAGAGGCAGCTACCACAGTGTACTGGTTGGACTTAGTGAAGGAGGGCTGGAAGATCAGGTCGGACACAAGGAGAGAGGTGTCCAGCTCCCGGCTCAGACCCAGCACCCCCTGGAAGGACACTGTCTGAACTCTGACCTTGCCGCGCTGCTGGTCAGGGGTGATGATGTAGCGGCCGTCCGGGGACACATAGGGCTGGCCAGTGATGTTGAGGTTGGGCCCAATGACAGTGTCGGTGACACTGTCGATGAGGAGCTGTGGCTGGGCTGACGAGGGGTCCCTGCTCTGAGACTGGCACTGAATGAAGTAAAAGCCACTCAGGTGTGTGTAGGCCATGCTGACGGGCACACAGCTGTAGTTCTTCAGGCTGATGGTTTTGACTCGGTGGAAGGTCTCCAAGTCAATCTTATGCACCGCAGGTTCAGATTTGAGGAAGACGAAGCCAAACCTAAGACGACAAAGTTCAAGGGAAAGGTTAATGGTCTTTTTTGGGTGATTACGGTGTGGTTAGGATTCTCATTAAATTATAATTTGCTCTTTTCTCCTCCATTTGAGAGAGATCGCAAAGATGAGTTGGTGAGGTCACCAGTGTTAAAGGTTAACGGGCCTTCTGTACCTGACGTGTGTGATAATGAGGTTGGTTGGGGGGATGAAGAAGTCATCAACCCTCTGGAAGGGGGTATGGATGGTGTGGTGCACCTCTCCAACACTGGCCTGGGGAATCACCTAGAACAGAGCAGTCAAAGGAGAACATGAGAACAGGAAATATACAAATACAAGTGTCACCTATCCGGCAAGAGAACATAAAAAGAAAGCATGGGTTGGAGCGTTTACTTAAACATAACAGCGAAAAACTTCGAAGGCAATGTTGCCATATACTCTGAGCTCCAAAAGTACTGGGAAAGTGACAGACTGTCAGCTTTAATTTGAAGGTATTGTCATCCATATCGGGTGAACCATTTAGAAATGACAGTACTTTTTGTACATAGTCCCCCCATTTTAGGGGACCAAAAGTATTGGGACAGATTCACTTATACAGTACCAGTCAAAAGTTTAGACACACCTACTCCTTCCAGGATTTTTATTTATTTATACTATTTTATACATTTTTAAATAATAGTGAAGACATCAACACTATGCAATAACACATACAGTTGAAGTCGGAAGTTTACATACACATTAGCCAAAAACATTTAAACTCAGTTTTTCACAATTCCTGACATTTAATCTTAGTAAACATTCCCTGTCTTAGGTCAGTTAGGATCACCACTTTATTTTAAGAATGTGAAATGTCAGAATAATGGTAGAGAGAATGATTTATTTCAGCTTTTACTTCTTCCATCACATTCCCAGTGGGTCAGAAGTTTACATACACTCAATTAGTATTTGGTAGCATTGCCTTTAAATTGTTTAACTTGGGTCAAATGTTTTGGGTAGTGTTCCACAAGCTTCCCACAATAAGTTGGGTGAATTTTGGCCCATTCCTCCTGACAGAGCTGGTGTAACTGATTCAGGTTTGTAAGCCACCTTGCTTGCACATGCTTTTTCAGTTCTGCCCAAACATTTTATATAGGTATGAGGTCAGGGCTTTGTGATGCCACTCCAATACCTTGATTTTGTTGTCCTTATGCCATTTTGCCACAACTTTGGAAGTATGCTTGAGGTCATTGTCCATTTGGAAGACCCATTACCGACCAAGCTTTAACTTCCTGACTGATGTCTTGAGATGCTGCTTCAACAAATAATTTTCTATCCTCATGATGCCATCTCTTTTGTGAAGTGCACCAGTCCCTCCTGCAGCAAAGCACCCCCACAGCATGATGCTGCCACCCCCGTGCTTCACGGTTGTGATGGTGTTCTTCGGCTTGCAAGCCTCCCCCTTTTTTCTCCAAACATAACGATGGCCAAACAGTTCTATTTTTGTTTCATAAGACCAGAGGACATTTCTCCAAAAAGTACGATCTTTGTCCCCATGTGCAGTTGCAAACCGTAGTCTGGCTTTTTTATGGCGGTTTTGGAGCAGTGGCTTCTTACAGTACATCATTACTTTAAGACATGAAGGTCAGTCAATGCGGAACATTTCAAGATCTTTGAAAGTTTCTTCAAGTGCAGTCGCAAAAACCATTAAGCGCTACCACAAAACTGGCACTCATGAGTAATGCCACAGGAAAAGAACACCCAGAGTTACCTCTGCTGCAGAGGATAAGTTCATTAGAGTTAACTGCACCTCAGATTGCAGCCCAAATACATGCTTTTCAGAGTTCCAGTAACAGACACATCAACTGTTCAGAGGAGACTTCGTGAATCAGGCCTTCATGGTCGAATTGCTGCAAAGAAACCACTACTCAAGGACACCAATAAGAAGAAGAGACTTGCTTGGGCCAAGAAACACGAGCAATGGACATTAGACCGGTGGACATCTGTCCTTTGGTCTGATGAGTCCAAATTTGAGATATTTGGTTTCAACCGCTGTGTCTTTGTGAGACAAAGAGTAGGTGAACGGATGATCTCAGCATGTGTGGTTCCCACCGTGAAGCATGGAGGAGGAGGTGTGATGGTGCTTTGCTGGTGACACTGTCTGTGATTTATTTAGAATTTAAGGCACACTTAACCAGCATGGCTACCACAGCATTCTGCAGTGAAACGCCATCCCATCTGGTTTGCGCTTAATGGTACTATAATTTGTTTTTTTAACAGGACAATGACCCAAAACACCTCCAGGCTGTGTAAGGGCTTTTTGACCAAGAAGGAGAGTGATAGAGTGCGTCATCAGATACCTGGCCTCCACAATCACCCGACCTCAATCCAATTGTAATGGTTTGGGATGAGTTGGACGGCAGAGTGAAGTAAAAGCAGCCAACAAGTGCTCAGAATATGTGGGAACTCCTTCAAGGCTGTTGGAAAAGCATTCCTCATGAAGCTGGTTGAGAGAATGCCAAGAGTGTGCAAAGCTGTAATCAAGGCAAAGGGTGGCTACTTAGAAGAATCTAAAATCTATCTTTTTTGGTACTGTACATGATTCCATATGTATTATTTCATAGTATTGATGTCTTCACTATTATTCTACAATGTAGAAAATAGTCAAAATAAAGAAAAACACTATTGGCATTCTCTCAACCAGCTTCATGAGGAAGTCACCTGGAATGCATTTCAGTAGGTGTGTCAGTAGGTGTGTCCAAACATTTGACTGGTACTGTATCTGTATTAAAGTAGTCAAAAGTTTAGTATTTGGTCCCATATGCCTAACACACAATGATTACATCAAACTTGTGACTCTGCAAACTTGTTGGATGCATTTGCTGTTTGCCCATTAGAAATGAATGGTAAATTATGTATTGTGTCGACGTGGAGTAAATTTAATTGTAACTAAGAGTATAATATTTTTCCAAACACTTCTACATTAATGTGGATCCTACCATGATAACGGATATTCCTGAATGAATCGTGAATAATGATGAGAAAGTAACAGATGTACAAATATCATACACCCCAAAAAATGCTAATCTCCCCTGTTATTGTAATGGTGAGAGGTTAGCATGTTTCGGGGTTATGAAATTTGTGCATCTGTGACTTTCTCACTCATCATTATTCATGATTCATTCAGGACTATCCGTAATCTTGGTAGCATCCACATTAATGTAGAGGTGTTTAGAAACATATTCTATTCTTATTTACAACAAAAGGGACTCCAAATTGACACATTACATTTTTTGCCATTCATTTCTGCTGCTGCCTAAGCGGAGATGAGATATGATGATGACTAAGGAATGAAGAATTATAAAGTACTCAAATAAAACTAAGTAATGTACACAACTGAAATATTTTTTTCTTTTATAGTAATTTCCTATTTTCTATGTGGACCTGACAAAGACTATGGAATATTTTCAATGTTTTGGCAATTGAATGTTCACTATTTTTGGCTTTGGCGTTTACATTAATACGCTTTAATAATTTTTAATGCCATTATTTCATCATATACTTAAAGTAAAAAATCTCAAACAAAATTGAAAACCGTGATAATTTTTTTAATAATCTAACCGAAACCGAACTGACCTCAAAAAGCACTAATCGCTCAGCAATAGCTTACAGTCTACACTTTATCCTCATAGTCATCGTATCATTTCAAATCCAAGGTGCTGGAGTAAAGAGCCAAACACAAAAACAAATGTGTCAGTGTGTATTGGGCAGTGTGGTTAAACGGATGATATATGGCCTCACCTCAAGTCCTGATTGGCTAATGGTTGCTTGAGAAGATACACACACAGATAAAGCTGCTATCTCACAAGTCAAAGGCGGTCGTCTGACTCATCCATTTCTCATTGGACGATCTATCCATCCACTTTATCGGCCCCACCCAGTATGTACATGACAAACGCTTCATCGGGTACTCTACATTATCAGGTCACTGTCAAGGACTTGTGGGCTGTTTATGTAACCACTGCATAGCTTGGCTTGTTTAAGGAACCCCAGTACATATTTCATGTAGAAGGTATTTGAATAAAAGGGAAAACAACTAAAGACACTAATCTGAAGTCTGTGCCATCCCTTTAAAGCTCTAGAACCATCACATTGTCAGTGGGGGACCTGATTTTGTATTTTGCAGTCTTCCTATGAGCGAACTATACTGACAATTAAAAAAAGAAACGTTTTAATGCAGCGCCCTTTGACACTGCAGTCAACAGAGCTACGGAGCCCCGGATGTAACAAAACAGAGGGTTTTTAGAGAGAAACCTTGTTAATAAAGAAGGTCATTAGAAATGTTACATTGTTACAAATGGTGTAGAGTTAATGAGATCACACGTCATGTAAATCGTGTCTAATTAGGAAGTTATGCTCTCACAGGCTCACATCATAGAAGTCATGTCTAATTGGGAAGTAATGCTCTCACAGGCTCAGGGTGCTCTAAACTTCACACCACCACCCTGGCACATATTGATCATATGCACCATGTTACTGTGTTTTACCTCGGCTATTATTTTCTCTCCTGTATTACACCTATTGTACTTTAATACTGAAGGGAAATTGGTTTGTACTGACTGAGTACCTTTTATATTGAACTGCACTTGCTTCAAGGCAGACTGGTGGATCTCAATGTTATTAAGAAATGCTTTATATATATTCTACACTGTAGGTCCCCACTTTACAAGAATATTACACTGTTCTTACACTATATTATGAGGGTAAAGTAATGTGAAATTGTACTATAAATCCAAGTTTATACTAATATCCAACTCCTGAGATAGACCTGCGTCCTCTCCAGGGGGTGTACTTGTACATCAAGCTGCCTCAGAAACAGGAGATAGGATCGTACTTCTATGAGCCGTTCCGGCTCACACAAGCCAAGTCTCGTGCAAACCTACTTACTTACTAATATCCAACTAGCAGGCCTCTACTGGCCAATTCCATTATCCAAGTATCTATTACAGTTGCATCTTTTGATCATGCTGAGGTTTCAACATATTGCAGCGTCTTGCCACTGTTATATGTTGTAAGCTCATGTCACCATGTTTCTAAACCCTAGTTTCATAGGTAATTATCTAATGATCCTGTAGCCAAATTTCAACATATATACTGAACAAAAAATATAAATGCAAAATACAACAATTTCAACAGTTTTACTGAGTTACAGTTCATATAAGGAAATCCGTAAATGGAAATAAATTCATTAGGCCCTAATCTATGGATTTCACATGACTGGGCAGGGGCACAGCCAATGGGTCTTTATTACAGACAGAAATACTCTTCATTTTCATCAGCTGTCCAACTCAAATCAAAGTTTATTTGTCACGTGCGCCGAATACAACAGGTGTAGACCTTACAGTGAAATGCTTACTTACAGGCTCTAACCAATAGTGCGAAAAAAAAGGTGTGTGTGTGTGTGTGTAGGTAAGTAAAGAAATAAAACAACAGTAGAAAGTAATTTGAAAATAACAGTAGCAAGGCTATATACAGACACTGGTTAGTCAGGCTGATTGAGGTAGTATGAACATGTGGGTATGGTTAAAGTGACTATGCATATATGATGAACAGAGAGTAGCAGTAGCGTAAAAAGAGGGGTTGGCGGGTGGTGGGACACAATGCAGATAGCCCTGTTAGCCAATGTGCGGGAGCACTGGTTAGTCGGGACAATTGAGGTAGTATGTACATGAATGTATAGTTAAAGTGTCACGAAACCGACGGATGGTGGCGCCCCACCTCGACCGGGCGGCGCTCGGCGGTCGTCGTCGCCGGCCTACTAGCTGCCATCGATCCTTTTTGTTTCACTTTCTGTTGGTTAGGTCTAGGTAGGCACGCACCTGTTTTGGTTTAGTTATTAGTAGGGGGGTTATTTAGTTTAGCGAGGTATGTCTGTGTTTGTGCGTGATTATGTTCCTTGTCAGGTTTGTGGAATCTTGAGAAACGTGTGTTTTTTTCCCTCTGCCTGTGGTTGTTTTGTGTTTTATCACCGCAGAGGTATTTATGGGCTGCGTCCCTATTTTGGACGTCTAATAAGGGTTTTGGAGCGTGGTATCTGTTTGGCGCCCTGCCCTGCCGTGTTTGGACTGTCTTTATTTTTGTGCATACGGATTAAAGTGTGTTCAAGAATTTACTGTCTCCTGCACTTGACTCTACCTCTCCTGCTTCCTTGAGCCAGCCCTGACATAAAGGGACTATGCATATATGATAAACAGAGAGCAGCAGCAGCGTAAAAGAGGGGCTGGGAGGGGGGGTGGGGGCACACAATGCAAATAGTCCGGGTAGCCATTTGATTACCTGTTCAGGAGTCTTATGGCTTGGGGGTAAAAACTGTTGAGAAGCCTTTTTGTCCTAGACTTGGCACTCCGGTACCGCTTGCCGCCTGGTGTAGAGGTCCTGGATGGCAGGCAGCTTTGCCCCAGTGATGTACTGGGCCGTATGCACTACCCTCAGAAGTGCCTTGCGGTCGGAGGCCGAGCAATTGCTGTACCAGGCAGTGACGCAACCGGTCAGGATGCTCTCGATGTTGCAGCTGTAGAAATGTTGAGGATCTCAGGACCCATACCAAATCTTTTTAGTTTCCTGAGGGGGAATAGGCTTTGTCGTGCCCTCTTCACGATTGTCTTGGTGTGTTTGAACCATTCTAGTTTGGTTGCTGGTCTCAGGTGATCCCACAGGTGAAGAAGCCGGATGTGGAGGTCCTGGGCTGGCGTGGTTACACGTGGTCTGTGGTTGTGAGGCTGGTTGGACATACTGCCAAATTCTCTAAAACGAGTTTGGAGGAGGCTTATGGTAGAGAAATTAACATTAAATTCTCTGGCAACAGCTCAGGTGGACATTCCTTCAGTCAGAATGCCAATTGCACACTCCCTCAAAACTTGAGACATCTTTGGCATTGTGTTGAGTGGCAAAACTGCACATTTTAGAGTGGCCTTTTATTGTCCCCAGTACAAGGTGCACCTGTTTAATGATCATGCTGTTTATCATCAGCTTCTTGAGATGCCACACCTGTCAGGTGGATGGAAACATTCGGGGATCTTTTATTTCAGCTCATGAAACATGTTGCGTTTATATTTTTGTTCATATATATTGTAGCCTAGGCCTTTATTTCCTGCAAAGTAGGAAATAGTGGAAAGTAGTTCACACGCCCTGAAAGTAGTGGGCGTGTGGAAATGAGTTGAAAGGAAAGTAGTGGGTTTATGGAAAGAAGTTGGGTGTGTCGAAAGGAAAGTAGTGGGCGTGTGAAAATGAGTGGGTGTGTCGAAAGCTATAGGTTAGATGGTTTTGACTGAGCTGTGTTTTTTTCTTACTGCGCAATTACTGTACATTGAGCTTCCATACCACAAGAGTTTGGACTTCTGTTTTGAAGCCAGAGGATGAGTCTGAGTCGTATTTCATTGTTAGTTGTACACAAATAATTGTAAAATTTCAGATTTAAAACAGACAATTTTTTAAAATTAAAATGACTGATGATTGGTGTACTGTTGGTTGTATGCCCGTGCTTACTGTGACTGCCACCCATGCCGTTGCCTGAGAATAGTGGTTGGCAAACGGTGTTGTTGCCATTCATGCCCTCCCAATTGAGTAGTAGACTGTATGTATGTATCAAGGTGACATCTAGATGGTTATCAATAAGAGTTATTTCTTGTGTAGGCTGTTATCCTAATTGAAATAAAATAATGGGAGGAGAAAAATAACTGTGTTATAGCTGCCCAGTGGGAAGCAACTCCGTTCGGCAGGCACATCGATACAACACTGATGCACTAGTCATTCGCACTGGCTTATCGACTCGTCGTGCATCCCAATCAGCCACGCAAAATAGTCTTGATTGGCAACAAATCTGTCCATACTGGGCCTCAGCTACCCATACTTGGTTTGTTCTGCTGCTGACCTCTTAGGCCTACTAACAAACACTCAAATTGAAGCCTTTCCTGTTCCTGACAGTGAGATGACACATACAACTCAAAAGGGAGACACTAGCTACTACGCTAACGTTAAGCACTGGTAGCTTCTGCCAGCAGGACGAGTGCAACGTGCGCTCGCACGGGGGACATTTTCCAAGATACAGTCGTTTTGAAATGAGCTAGTTTAACGGGCAACTCTTTTCAATAACATGAGAGGAAATAGACCTAAAGTCAAATAAAAATGTAAAAACGAAAAAAAGGCAATCTGAAAGGGGACTTTTCTCACAGGATGGAAAAAGAGCAGGTGCTCGGGCACTCTTAGACCTCTTTCGGTGCATCTGCTTGGTATCGCACATTTCTCTCTCTGTGGTCCTCTGTAGCTTGGTTGGTTGACCATGGTGCTTGTGATGCCTGGATAGTGGGTTTGATTCCTTGGACCACCCATACATAAGATGTATGCACGCATGACTGTAAGTCGCTTTGGATAAAAGCATCTGCTAAATGACATGTATATTATTATATTACCTCTGCCTCAATTGCTGTCTCTGAATAGCCAGCATTGGCGCGTGCAGACGTCAACAGCGAGACCCGTCTGACAGTTAGAAAGGCTGTCCCTCCCCTTTCAACATCCCTGCGCCTTCATTTGTTTTATCTAATAAATTGACAATCTCACTTGGATGTTTGCTTAGAGATATTGAGCTAGTAAAAAAAAGAGGTGTTTAAATGTTGAATTGGAGAACGGAGTACTGCCGGTGCTCAGGTCAATTACTTGCATTCCAAGTAATAATGACATTATCAAGCCATTTATCTGCTGTGTGATCCATATGCCCTACAGTCAGTTATGCAGATTGCCTGAAATTGAATTTTGGACTGAATGATTCAAGCCTCATTTTGTAATTATTCATTACTATTGAGCGACAACAGAACGCCAGGCGTGTTTGAGTAGTTCTGACAATTCACCCGAATGCTTATGCAGAGCCGTTTTGAGAATTTACAACACTTTGAAGTATATGAACAGAAAATCACTTTGTTTGAGATAGAAAAGTGCCTTTCAAAACTGCCTCGCCTCCTCTTTATTTGAGACCCATTGCATCTCGGTTGGTAGTGAGAACATATTAGGATTTCACAATGAGCTCAACCTGACAAGTGCTCACGTCCTCTCCCTTGCTAATAAGGCTGTTAGCGAGGGAGAGTATTGACTACTGACAGACAGAGCACCTCACAAGATTTTAATAGGATTCCAAAGGAAGAGGAAAAGAACAATAAACATGTTGTGGCCATTGCAAAATGAAAATGTAGTCCCTCAGCAGTTGTAGTAAGCTGTGCTGCTGTCCTCGGTTACCTCAGCCCTATAAATACTATTTAGTATTTTATTAGTTCCCAGCTCCCATTGGCAACCCCCCCCACAGGGGGGCCTGTAATCATCCCTGAAGTCTCCAACACATCCTCTCCAAAGGGACTGGATCCCATGTCTACAGTGCCAAAGCTGTAAATTGTAGTTTGCTGACTGGTAAACGTTGTAAAACATACATAGATTAAATACTCACACAAATGAAATACTTGCTCATACACGCATGCACACACACACGAATGGACAAAAATACACAAGTGCACACCAATAACTCCTTACCTTTAAGGTTGGGTGGGACTTCTGCATGCTGCCCCAGCTTAGCACCCAGACCTGGTCATGTGACTTGTCATAGAGCAGCTTCACCGGGAAAGGATCTGTCTCTACCGTCTTGAGAGAGAGAGAGAGACACACAGAAGCGTCACACCCTGATCTGTTTCACCTGTCCTTGTGATTGTTTCCACCCCCTCCAGGTGTCGCTTATTTTCCCCAGTGTATTTATCCCTGTGTTTCCTGTCTCTTTGTGTCAGTTCGTCTTGTATGTTGAAGTCAGCCAGCGTGTTTTTTCCCGTGCTCCTGCTTTTCTATTCTCTTCTACTAGTCCTCCCGACCCCCCTCCCTTCCCCAACCCCACCCCCAGTGAAGCGCGACAGAGGCATGTGTTCAGTAATGGGAAGCCAGCCTATTTATTTTCCGCTGGTCAGCTATGTGTCAACAGCACTCCCACTCCGAGACCCTCAGAGGAGGGGGGACTCTGCCGCTGCCACTCACATGTCAGAGAAGGGGAATGGGGGGTGGCAGAGTGCACCAAACAATGAGACATACAGGCAACTGACCGCTCGCCACATCCCCCCGTATACTCCTAGTTTGTTACAGACACATCTCACTCACTATCAGCTCACTGTTCTTTTACAGCCATTTTATTTTTACAGCATTTCTCCAGCTAAAGAGTTATATTACATTTTTTATAATGTTCAGTATCTAATATCATGCAGCGTGACAGTAAACGAAAATGACTTTCGTATCTGTGAGCTACATGTTGCTGTTGTTGAGTCAACATATGAGCACAAGAAGGGTGTTCTTTCTATCTCTTTTAAAAGCCTCCCAGAAACGTCTCCGTAAAGAGTGGAGATGGCTGAGATAGAGGGTGAGGTACAGTAGGGAGAGAGAGATGGAGGGAGAGAGGAAAGGGATGATGCGTTAACCCCCTTCCCTCACGCACACCAGTGAGGGTATGGCGAAGTGTGACAGAGCTTGGCGATTGGGAAACTACTAGCTTATCTGTTTTCAGCCCTCTTCTTTCCTCTCCCTCTGTTTGCTCGCTCTTTCTCTCTCTCTACCTATTGGTGACCTGTGTAAAAGCCTCGGGGGACCGCTCTCTAAACAGCTCATAGAGAAGATTAATAATACCAACCAACCTGCACCACATTCTGGGCCTGGGTGTCGATGACCAGCAGGCGTTTCTGAAGGGGCTGGGTGACATAGATGTACTTATCCCTCACACTGACCGCTGAGGACCACACACAGTGTTCCGGAGACACACCTTCACTTTTAGGGCACATCTCCTCCTGGAGAAAGAACGAGATGGAAGAAGAGAGAGAATTGAAGAATGAAAGACGGGAAGAAGGGAGGAAGCAGAAGAAGACGATGACGAAGAAGAAGAAGCAGAATAGAAGGGAGAGTGGCGAATCCACAGTTAATCACATAGCTTCCACACACAGGATAGGGCCATCACGCAGCAGAGAAAATGCTGTTTACAGCAGCAATGGACTAACATATGCCGTATTAAGTTTGTATTGATCTGTAATACAATTACAGCAATCTGTACAACTTAAATCCCTCTGAAAAACAAGCCACTTTTACCAACTTAAGCCCATTACTTTGGGAGAGCAATGTTCTCTAGTACAGTATATTACAGACGTGCAGGGTTACTGTGAGCTATTGACTTGGGGTCTTTGACTAATGGACATTCATAATCCCATAACATTTAGTGAATGGAGGGCACAGATACTGGCAATGGGGGGGTGGGGGGGTGGGGGGGGGGGTGTGTACATCTGTACAGTGGATTCGGAAAATATTCAAACCCCTTCCCTTTTTGCACATTTTGTTACGTTACATCCTTTAAATGTATTAAATTCCTTTTCCCCCTCAATCTACACACAGGTTTTTAGAAAGTGTTATCAATGTATTAAAATAAAAAACAGAAATACCTTATTTACATAAGTATTCAGACCCTTTGCTATGAGACTCGAAATTGAGCTCAGGTGCATCCTGTTTCCATTGATCATCCTTGAGATGTTTCTACAACTTGATTGGAGTCCACCTGTGGTAAATTCAATTAATTGGACATGATTTGGAAAGGCACACACCTGTCTATTTAAGGTCCCACAGTTGACAGTGCATGTCAACTGTGGGACCTTAAACCAAGCCATAAGGTCAAAGGAATTGTCCGTAGAGCTCAGAGACAGGATTTTGTCGAGGCACAGATTTGGGGAAGGGTACCAAAACATTTCTGCAGCACTGAAGGTCCCCAAGAACAGTGGCCTCCAACATTCTTAAATGGAAGAAGTGTGGAACCACCAAGACTCTTACTACAGATGGCCGCTCTTTGCCTGAATGCTAAGCGTCAATTATGGAGGAAACCTGGCACCATCCCTACTGTGAAGCATGGTGGTGGCAGCATTATGCTGTGGGGATGTTTTTCAGCGGCAGGGACTGGGAGTAGTCAGGATCGAGGGAAAGATGAACGTGGCAAAGTACAGAGAGATCCTTGATGAAAACCACCTCCAGAGTGCTCAGGACCTCAGACTGAGACGAAGGTTCACCTTCCAGCAGTACAACGAACCTAAGCACACAGCCAAGACAACGCAGGAGTGGCTTGGGACAAATCTTTGAATGTCCTTGAGTGCCCAGCCAGAGCCCAGACTTGAACCCGATCGAACATCTGACCTGAAAATAGCTGTGCAGCAACGCTCCCCATCCAACCTGAGGATCTGTGGAGAAGAATGGGAGAAACTACCCAAATACAGGTGTGCCAAGTTTGTAGCATCATACCCAAGAAGACTCCAGGCTGTAATCGCTGCCAAAGGTGCTTCAACAAAGTACTGAGTAAAGGGTCTGAATACTTATGTAAATGTGATATTGAATTTTTTATTTAAAAAACTATTTTTGCTTTGTCATTATGGGGTATTGTGTGTAGATTGCTGAGGATTTTTATTTATTTAATACATTTTAGAATACGGATGTAACGTAACAAAATGTGGAAAAAGTCAAGGGGTCTGAATACTTTCCGAATGAACTGCATATCTGTAAGAGTGAGGCTTCTTCCCTCTGGTTTAGTATATATTTAATATCATCTCAAGTCATAAAAAGTCCACAAATACCTGAATCATTAACCTCTAAAACATGTACAGTATGTACTCACATAGCTGGCCATGATCCTCTCGGTGCACTTGATGTGTCTGCGTATCTCACACTCGCTGGGCTGCAGCACCGTGATGCCCTCATCAGAAAACACATAGAACATGTTCCCTACGCTCAACCCTGGGGAGATAGGACATACAAATTGGTTCAGCTAACATTCAAGAGCCTTCCAGAGCCTACACACCCTGTTAGCGACTCCTGAGCTGGTGAATGACTGGCAGTGTTGTCAGCCATTTTGACAGCACGGTCAGTCTCTGTAAACAGCATGTCTAGCGAGTGAATTGTGAGACTGTCTTCACAAAGTTGATAGCCGCTATGAGCGCGAGAACATTTTGCAGGCCAGTTACCTGACCGTAAACAACAGCTGTTAACTCGACAACCGCCATTCATGCTTTGGAAAAGCACATTGTGTGGGGATGGACGGCAGGTTCACATCATATTGAATAACGAGGTGAAATCAACACCTTGAGCGCTGCTGACACAGTCATGACCGTGACGCGAAGGCCAGTGGTACAGTCTGCATCGGGGGGTGCAAATTATTCAAACAGTGGGCCTGTCTCACACTCTCTAAACAGCCAAAAGAGTTTTTCTCATACACACGTTTTGGTTTCACAGCTAGATTATACTGTTCTGAGGAAGAGTTACATGTGCTGAAATGTTGAGGCAGGCCTGTAACAAAACTGTGTGTATATATATTTCCATGGTTAAGTCTTGTGAAATAATGTTTTCAGCAAGAACACATACACACCAATCATCATTCAGGAAGATATAGTCAAATGGAAATTAGAGGAAAATCTATGTGGTGTTTTACAAATGATGTTTTACTCTTGTGGATTTGTGTTCTAAACAAGCATTTCGCTACACCCGCAATAACATATGCTAAACATGTGTATGTGACATATACAATTTGATTTGACATAATGCGTATACACTGCATATAATGAACCTATTCACCCTACAAAACATAGGCATTCAGAAGAATGTTGGTCAATTATAGAAGTTTTTTTTTTTTTTTAAACAGAAAAAAAGACATGGTGAAAAGTGTTATGCAACAGTAGATTTTAGTACCTTCCTCCCGCCACAGTATGTTTGCAACTGCAGCATCACCATCAGAATGACAGAAGAGCGACAGAGAAAGGGAGACAGAGGAGGGAGAGAGAGAGAGAGAGAGAGAGAGAGAGAGAGACCATGTCAAGTCATATCAGAAAAAGTGGGACAGAAACACGTTTAGCAAGAGTGTTTCTTCACAGAGGCAGATATTCTGTATTATCACAACATAAATGTATTCTAGATTTTTGAATTGCATTTGAGACTATCTAAACCCAAAGGCTGTAAAAATGTTTTAGATATATATATACTGTACATACAGATACCATACAATGAATCAGATACAGAGTCACATGACCTGGACTCGAGTCAGAATCGAGTCACAAATATGATGACTTACAACTCGACTTTGACACCAATGACTCGTGACTTAACTTGGACTTGAGCCTTTTGACTCAAACTGACTTGTTACCCTCCCCAAGCCCAAATATTAAAAATTGTGCAGCAGATTACAGTTTGAATCGGACAGCAGCCAATCAAATTGTGCCAGCTGAGAAAAAGTTGCACGTGGCAGTGCAGAGGAACGTCGGTGGGTGAATTCAGACGGAGCCCTTGGAAAGATGATACCCCAAATTATTATTTTCGGATATAAAGACTACGATGTAGTCAACAAAAAACGGATTGCAACTTGCAAAACATGCAGGAAGAAAATTACAGATGGAGGCGCAACAACTTCCAACTTTGTTCGACATTTGAAGCTGCACAAAGAACGAACGGTAAATCGTGGCTAATATAGCCGACAGCTATATATAAATTTGCTAGTGTAGCATGTAGGCTAGCATAACGTTAAATCAATGAGCCTCCACACAGTCAGTCAATGCGGGAACGTGATCATTGCACCCAAGATTGTGCTACAACTGGCCAGGCAGTTGATAACCTAAATCCTGCCTGATGTTACTGCTGTTCCTAAAACCATTGACATACGTTAGCCTACTGTAACCACACACAGAGAGGGTGTGTGTTTGTGTGTGTTAAGGGTTGGGCGATTGTGTACAAGCCTACATCGCCCGATTGCGGCCCTTAGCGATCCTCGATAGTCGATCCCTATGGGGGGGGGGGGGGGGGGGGGGGGGGTCTTTCTCATGGCTACTCATGTATTTCCATGGAAATATAAAGTTTATTTGGAAAGTAAAAAATATATATATTTTTTAAAAGCATTCATGATTTGTGTAAATGTAATATACTGACTATTACTCTTGTTAAAAATATGAAATGGTATTACATTTGGTGAAGAGCACATTATGACTTGTTCAGGACTCGAAACTCAAAGTTTAGGACTTGGGACTTGACTGCTAAGACTTGAGACTTACTTGTGACTTGTGAAACAATGACTTGGTCCCACCTCTGCTTTCTACAGCTTCATATTTTTGGTTAATTGTATGCAGATATTGCAAAATGCTAATTACTGTCTACATTTTCATTGCCAAAATTGGCTTTTGAAAATCCCGGAGGCATTTTTCCATGTTCTACTCTCAGCCACTTACGTGTCTTTCTGGCTGAGTCCTCCACAAACAGAGACGATATGTCCTCGTCCACCCCCACCTCGTTCTTAGCAATGCAGGTGTATGCGCCTGTGTCCTCATAGCGTACACTGCCAATGTGGAGCTCGCTCCCATTCGCTGTGTTAGAGATGAGCAGAAAAGACAAGTGTTAGCTCAGCCCCACGTTCCTACACTGATACACATTTACCTTGGCTGTTTCCTCCTCCCACCTAAAAATGCACACTGTCCTTTCCTAAGTGAATAAACAAAGAGAATCTAAGTAGCCACCTACCTGCGCACCCAACTTCTCGCTAATAGAAGCCACTGACGCCAGGAAACCCTTTTGACGACGTCACAACAACACTTTATCAAAATATACTTTGACTGAACCGTCTCTGTTCTGTTCCCAGAGATCTAGAGTGTCAGGTGAAGGTGATGTATCCCAGGACACAGTGAGTGCTATCATCAGAGGCATCCTCTCTGACTGTACCACGTGTGTGTTTGTGTGTGTGTGTGTGTGTGTGTGTGTGTGTGTGTGTGTGTGTGTGTGTGTGTGTGTGTGTGTGTGTGTGTGTGTGTGTGTGTGTGTGTGTGTGTGTGTGTGTGTGTGTGTGTGTGTGTGTGTGTGTGTGTGTGTGTGTGTGTGTGTGTGTGTGTGTGTGTGTGTGTGTGTGTGTCAGACGTATCAGGTAAAGGTGATGTGTCCCAGGGCACAGTGCTTTCATGAGAGGCAGCAGAGGTATTCCTAGCTCTCTGACACTAGTACTCAGTATTTTTTGGGGATCTAAGGCATGCTCTCACACTCTCACACATCCCTCCCTCCTCATCCTCACACTGCTGCTGTTGCTGCATTGTTGCCTTGATCACAAGGCAATCTTCACAACGCCGCGGAAGGAGTGAAGGACGCCGGTGTCAGACAGCTGCTTTCAACACGCCGTGTCAAAGATCATGTGCCAGTCTCTCTTCCACCTTCCTCCCCTTCATCTCTGCCTCCCTCTTGCTGTCCTCTTTGATCTCCCTCTCTTGAGCTCTCTCCATGTATCTTCTAAATGTGGAGTGGCAGGCAGAGGCAGTGGAGAACTTCTCAGTGCTACACAAGACCTGACTGAGCCATGGCCTGAGACTAAAACCCTGGACTAATATAAACAAACTTCCACAGGAATGCACAGATAATGCAATATACATTTTCTTAACTAGGCAAGTCAGTTAAGAATAAATTCTTATTTTCAATGACAGCCTAGGAACAGTGGGTTAACTGTCTTGTTCAGGTGCAGAACAACAGATTTTTACCTTATCAGCTCAGGGATTTGAACTTGCAACCTTTTGGTTAACTAGTCCAACGCTCTAACCACTAGGCTACATGCCACCCCATTTAGATCAATGTAGATAACAAAAGTTATACCACCTTAAAAACAGTCATTTATGTTACACTATACCTCATGTTAGTGAAATGCACAGTTAAATGGATGATGTTTTTACAGTAGTTTGTGTTCAAATTCACTTTTCTATCTACTCTTTAGGGAGGAGAAACGTAATGATGTAAAGTGTGGGCCTCCCGACATTAAAAACCAGACACGGTCGTAATTGCCTGTTATCCATAATTATGCCTTGATCAATTTTAATGCATAACCACTCAATTAATAATTCTCCTATAGTTAGGCATTGATTTCTCACTTAAAATGTTGTTTTTGTGTTGAATTAATAACAAGGGAATAGAGATATTATACTGTGATTTCAGACTTGTAGAACTGTGTGGCGCCAGAGGGTAAATGGAAGGTTTCAGTGTGGTGAAATGTTGAGAATATGTCAGATAGAACATATACAGAGCTGATATATATATCAATATTCCAAAAGACAGGGGATAATGTTGGTTCTACACAATGCATTTCTATCTGATTTCAGCAGTGTTATGCCTTCCTAAATAGCCCCCACGCAGCTGTCCATTCAGCACCATCAGTAGCACTATGCAGTCATGAACCTTGGAGAGCACCTATTCTTAACAGCTGAGCCTCTTGAACACTCCCATTGTAAATGGGGGGGATCCTGGCAGCATAGCTAGGCAGTTTATCGACAAAAGCTATGTCAAAAAAAAAAAAAAAAAAAAAAATTGTGACGTCTAATGGAAACAGCAGCTATAGGAGAAATGTTTTGTAAAGATCAACAACATTTTTATCAGTTCAGTAAGGGGTGGATTTTTCTTTTGTCTAACTTTTATTTTGTCTAACTTTCTTTATTGCGACAAATGATGGAAACAGTGCTTTTCGAATAAATGATGATTGCTGAATAATCCTGAAGGGACGCAGGGCACGTGAACCTCCACTCCAAATTTGTTTCTAAATGCCTACTGCTCGTTAAATCTACTGTTCAACTATAAAAAGAAAAAAGTTTCTTTGCAGAATCATTATCCTGACTTTCAAGAATGCCTGAATTGCTTCGCCTTGCTTTTCTGGTTGGCTGGATGCAAATTTCACCATCCAATTATTGTAGATCTACAGGAGTGCAAGGTTCACCATGGCACGGACCGTGGTGGTACGTTGGCACATGAGAATTATTACAACATGGCAAATATCAGTAAAATCTTGCATTCTATCAATTTTGGCTTTTGCAGGCTACCTGATACATGAAACAGATAGGTGGGAGGGCATACAGTCTGTCGTCAATTTATTAACGCGGAATTTACCTAAACTAATGAAGGAAATACTTCAACCACTTCATTTTTATTTCACATTCTAGATTTTTGGGATGTCATTAGCTCCAGCTGTTTTTATCGACACAAACGCACCGCAGCAGTCAATTGTCGCATCTATTTTCTATGCAAACCTAAATGTCAACAAAAAAAATCACTTGACAACTTAATGGGAACATAGCTAATGAGGACTGTAGCCTCACCTTTATAATGGCAAGAAAGATTGTGAGCTCTAACATTAGCCTCTGAGTTTGAAATCTATTCACTGATGCAATGTTGAAAAAATTCATGGCAAATGTGTAAAGAGTGTCACTCTCTAAAACCACCGTATTCTGCAGACTAAGGTTTGAGCACTCTGTTAAACCTTTACTAGATATAAGAGTATCATCAGATCTATCCCAAATAACAATTAAATCAACATCCTAGAATCCAGCTTCACGGATTTGCCAACTCTAAACTGAGCTGTGAGAGTTGACAGATCCGTGAAGCTGGATTGCAGGATGTTAATGTATGGATGAAGCTTTCAGAACCTCCCTTGTTTAAGCTTGCATCTGAAGCCTGAAAACAGGCTATTATCACAGGTAATGACCCACACACAGCCTATAAACTGGCATCTAACGAGGGTTACTCCATAAAAGACGCTCACTTCTGTCCCCTCGGAAATTGAAACTTCCGTTTAACTCCCCCACGTGGCTGGCTGCCGTAGGTTTCATTTTCACACACTGTTGTTCCATCTATTTCTTTCATCTTCTAGGAATGGATATTTACTCTTCTAAAATCAGTGGCCTAAGCAATCAACCGACAAAATAACAATAGTCAAAACGGTCACCATAAGCTTAGATTTGGCAACACAGAAGGGTGTGACACAGATTGGCATCTAGTATAGCAACACCTCCATGGTTCCCTGCATAATAGTGTGTCTGGTAAACAGCAGCTGCTATGACGGTAATAACAGGGTGCGTCTCAATTGGCACCCTGACCCTTATATGTTACCTATGGGCCCTAGTCAAAAGTAGTTCTCTATATAGGCAATAGGGTGTCATTTGGGATGCACTCAGTCTTGCCAGTGTGGGCAGCAAGGCAGCCTGGTGCCTTACCGATGAGGGAGAGCTGCTTGGAGGGTCTAGGCTGCAGGTCCATGCCGTTCTTCAGCCACAGGATCGTAGGGTCTGGGATGCCGTCGGCGTGGCAGTGCAGGCTGGCAGACACACCAGGCTCCTGTGCCTGTGTCTCTGGGTAGACCAGGATCACTGGGGGAACTGGATACACAGAAACACGCACACATGCACAGACACACACATGCAAAGAGAGAGACACACGCACACAGCCACAAGAGAGAGGAGTCAGGGAGGAACACTTACAATGAAACATTGATAGGAGTGGCAGGATGGTATAGAAACACACACACACCAGGCACATTGGGCACACCGGGCAGAAAGGATTTTGTTTCACACCAGTACCACACGCATAGCTACATGCACTGCATTACAACATAGTCCAGCATGAGAGATGTTTATAAGAGACATGTTTACATGTTTATAAGACCAAATAAGATCACAATTGAAATACATGGTAACTGTCTTCCAAGATAACCTGCCTTCCAGGAAGAAAACTTTTCTCTCCGTCTTCAGCTGAAGCCAGGTCTTAGATGCAGCTGTATCGTTTTTCAATTAGCCTAAATCCTGCCGTACAACACAACACAATCACGCCTATTGTCCCTGTTAATTGAAAATCATTTCAGGCTATTTTTCTCTATTCATATCTGCGCATGCAATGAATCAAAGCTCTGAGGATGGCGATTATTATCTTTGATTTGATACGGTACAGACGGCTCTCCCAAGGTCTTCAATGAAGAGGCAGGCCCGGTAATCACACGTCATCTCAGCGGGAAAAAGACTTATGCAAATGAGTTTGTCGAGCAGTGTGCTTTGATAAATGTCTGCAGCATCTGCGCTGCTTGCTGCTGGCTAGTTGGTGTACTGTAGCTAAAACGGTTTACATGCTCAGGGTGGAATCAATTGAGTATGGTGAATAGAACGCCATGGTTACAGGCTTAATTTGCTTTCTATGATAGAATGTTGGACATGTTGGAATCAATGCCATGTTTGGTGCTGTGAATGCTGTTGCTTCTAACTTTATCAAAATATTTGTTATCTATTCAACAAAAAAAAGGAACGTAAAATTGAAAGCAGCAATGATCGCAAACTGCAACTATTACACGTTTTGTCAGGGCAACATCCTGGTGACCACGTGCCAAACTAAAATCGGACCATGAAAGGACAGTGAAATGTCAAGTATGTGCCATTACTAACCATTCACCTGCAGTACATGGGTCTGGTAGAGCTCTTCATATCCATACGCATGACAGCTGTAGTTCCCCATATGAATGGTTGTCACCTTGGTGATGTAGAGGGAGCCGTCATCACCAAAGTCCTATTGGGAGAAGAGGAAGGTGGCAGTGGAGGATGGTGAGGAAGGGAATAAGGGAGGGGAGTGAGGTGAGGGGGGGAAGAAAAGTTGGGGACGGATGGAGGGAGGGGGAAGGGAGGGCACACAACAGGGGAGCATGGAGTGATGGGAAGCATATTAGACAATGAATCAACGCGGTCCCTGGGTGTTGGGAGGGGCGTGGGGATTTGAGCCCCGTCGTCACGCTCACTCAGTCTGATAAATAGGAAGGGTTAAAAATACAAAGAACATTAGTGTGATTAATGGAGCCAGTTGTTGTTTTTCCGGATGCACAACTCACCTGGGGTTTTAGCAGGGGCTTAGGGAGGATTAAGAAACTAAATAGTGGTGTCCCGTATGTGGCGGACAGACTGTGTGCAAAGCTACCTACCTGGAAACACATCTCTCTCTGAACACAGACTAAAGCCTTGGAGTTTCTTACCACAAGCTATTGTCCCACTACGTGATTTTAGATAGAACATTTTGCTTCTCTCTTAGCTAACGAGGTGGGAGTGGATGAGGACATATCATCTCTAGCAATGCTTTTAGGTGAGGAAAGGCAGAGGAAATACTTAGGACAGACTTTGTAGAACATAGCAAAACAGTAGAAACTGCTTTAGAAATGAATTACTGTATAGTACAGCACCTGTAGATCAAAGGAGGTTGGTGGCACCTTAATTGGGGAGGGCGTACTCATGGAAAAAGCTGGAGCGGAGTGAGTGGAACGGTATCAAATACATCGAACACCTGGTTTCCATGTGTTTCATGCCATTCCATTTGCTTCGTTCCGGCCATTATTATGAGCCATCCTCCCCTCAGCAGCCTCCCTCTGTGAGGTAGATATTAAACCGTTTCTATAGTATGTAGCCCTATAGGGCATATACTTAAATGTGTAATGGTGATTCTCATTATGTTGTCCAGTACAGGTTTATTTGAGATGCTTTTAATTAGCAAGATATGGTTGTACAGTATGCGGGTGGACCTGAGACTATAAATGCAAATACAATCCTCTCAAAGTGAAATTAAACAAGAGATGCCGAACACCTTGTTCACACTGCCATTTGGGTCTCAAATGATGGACCTCGTAGAAGGAAATGTGTTATAATAAAAGATTTCAATATTTAAGACAGTGGGCGGAATGGCTTTACACATAGTTAGTTAGTTCCGCCTTAGTTTGTAAAGAAGCTAAATATTGTCTGATAAATGTTTCCTTTTGCTTTGTCTTTGAAACGCAAAACCAACCCCGATGCTTCCTTCTATCTCCCCTTCCCCTTTACAATACACACTAATAGTTGTCCATTGTAGCCATAATATCGTTTGTGGATTTTTCACAGCATTCCCAAACGGGCAAGTTTGACATGCTAATTAACATGTGTTATAGCATAGTTGTTTGAATAGAGAAAACGCACTACTTAATTTCATTGCTGAATTATTCCCTTGTGTTTCAGTGAAGGTTGGTCTGTCTGGAACTACTGGAGGCGATGAGTGAAACAAATTGTTTTCTTTCTCTGCAGTACATAGGCTGCTATGACACAGGCAGTCCAATTCTTATCCTTTTCCACAAATTATTTGACCAATCAGATCAGCTGAGCTCTTTTGCCAATAATTGGCCACAAGATCAGAACTGCGCAGCCTGTGTAAACGCAGCCTGTGTAAACGCAGCCGTATGGTGCCGCCCTCTCCTTGAAGGCAATCAAACCAGAGGGGAACAGATTTTATCTTTCCCAAAACACAACGCAATTACTTTGGAGAAAAGTAGCCATTCAATATGTAAAATGTCCCATTTACTAGTGGGAGAGAGCGAGAGAGAGACAGAGAAAGAATAATACTGCTCTACCTTTACGCTGTAGCAGAGTGCAGACAAATGGGTCTGATTCCAGCATGGGCAAATTGCCACTCAGCCAGCGAAACGTTTCATATGTCAGAGTGCCTTTTGGGTTGGAATTTCAATCACAACTAAATGTAATATTTGTTTATTGATTGCAAAATGAGATCATTTTCATAGTAAAACAGAACAACTCAGTTGGCCTGTAAATGAATCTACTTTACGCTGACCTGAAGCGACAAATCACACACACGGTAACCCAACATAGCAGGCGTAGAAAGACGCCTGAACTGAGTTCCCACTTCTGTTTTTCAGGGGAAACAGAAGTTGGGTTGAAAATACTGGATCCCTGAAGAGCGGCAACATCCGCTTTCTGCCAACGCCACTAAAGGTGCACACACGGAGACCAAAGGCCTTCAGTAAGTATGCATTATTTCCTTTGTTCTTAATTAAAATGCACCGGAAGTCCACAATAGGAGGTAACTGTTCCCTTGCAGACTGTATGCATTATAAGAGCATAAAGCTGCCTAAGAATTACATGGGAACACATGATGCGGAGTGGCACTTTGCTTATTGTGCACACCTGCATGTTCTTGCACATCAGACATTACTTTGTGAACATGAAGGCATGAAAAATAACCTCAAAGTAATAGCTATTAGTGGTAACTGACAACTGTAATTATCGTCACACACTTTTTACCACTGAAAACCCTAACTCCATGGCAACAGTAGCAGTAGCATGTTGCACAGAGGACCTTTTTTTCTCTCTCACTTCCTTGTCCTCCCCGTGACACCGCCTATACACATGCCAGTTGACCTGCATGTCATTGTTTATTGTATCTCCGAGGCAACATATAACAAGGCAAATTCGTTAACATGCAAATAGAGAATTCTAAATCAGCTGGTGGATTAACAGAGTCCCCCACTGTCAGCTGTGCAGGTGAGCTAAACAACTCGCCGGCGCCGCCACTCCATAGTTCATTAACCGCATGTAGCCAATTCCCATGCTATGCTATGTTTGGATTTGCTCATATTTATTTTGAACATGGTTTGTGCTCTTTCAGATCAGCACGACGCCTGGCAGAGTGCCAATGAGACCCACATGCTACTGAGACCCAAATCATTACATAATTTCTAATTCGAATAAATGATAGCTAACAAGTGATGAAAAACACAGACCTGTTTTTAATTGGAAATGAAGAAAAAAAACAAGCTGGGAAAATAAGATGAATTAATGGCGTTAATGGGAATTAGCATTTCTCATTTATTTTCCGTGAACCTTTATCTAACGTTATTGATTATTCTTTGATTTCTTTCAACGTGAAGAGCCCCTGTTGAGACACATTCTGAGGATAATCAAATATTAACCAACGTTCCAATTATAAAAAGTTTTTTCTAAAAACCCGCCACATCAAAGTTTACAATGTTGGACACTGGTTCACCTTGTTTCACCTTGAAAAGCCCATGAAGTTGAAAGACACTCTTACTCATATCTACAGTTTCAGAGTGAAAGCCTATGCACTTTTGGGCTGTAGGACTAACCTGTTTCAACCCTGCTCCCTTGGACTCTGGCTCATACTAGCATGACTTAATTCATGTCAAAACATGATTTTTTACAAGGTCCTATAACTTTCCATAAATTCCCTGGTTCCAGAAATCCTGGCTGGAGACTATTGGATTTCCTGCTTATTCCCTTCTTATTCTGGGAATCCTCCAACCAAGATGACTGAAACCCTCTGACTCAGCCAATACTCACATTGATGTCCTCCAGGTCCAGGAAGTTGAGTATGATCCCATTCCTCTTCCAGATGATTGGTGGCCGCAGCGTTCCCTGGATGGCACAAGACAGCACGGTGCTGAGGCCCACTGTTACCGTGGAGACACTCACTCTCTGGTCCGCAGCCAGGCTCAGCTGAACAACCTCTGTTGTCAGGGTGGGGCGAAGAGGGAGAGAGATAGAGAGAGCGAAAGAGACATACAGTTGGGGAGTGAGAGAGAGGAGAGAGAGGGGGAGAGAGAAATAGAGAAATTGGGGGTGAGAGAGAGAAGAGAGAGAGAGAGAGAGAGAGAAAGAAAGAAAGAAAGATAGAAAGAAAGAAAAAAGAAAGAAAGACCAATAAAAGAGATAAGCTGGTGGAACTGAACCAAAGACAGACTTTATTCATCACATCACAGAACACACAGTAGGGGATACAAACACAGCTGTGTGAGAGAGAACTGTGTCTAATCTGAGGACAAGAGCAGGACATTGTGGAAGTATAATTTCTCTCATTAAGGAAGATTTACATTCAGCTGACTAGCAAGTCCAATTTGTTTCACCTTTAAGGAAAATCAAGAAGCACTGTTCCAGAGTGTCCCCAGGGCCCATATACAGGAAGGATGAGAGAGGGATGGAACAATGAGGGATGACAGGTAAGAACGTAATAAATACACTAAATGTACAAAACATTAGGAACACCTTCTCTTTCCATGACATAGACTGACCAGGTGATTCCAGGTGAAAACTATGATCTCTTATTGATGTCACTTGTTAAATCCACTTCAATTAGTGTAGATGAAGGGGAGGAGACAAGTTAAATCATTTTTTAAGCCTTGAGACAACTGAGACACGGATTGTGTATGTATGCCATTCAGAGGGTGAATGGACAGTCAAAAGATTTAAGTGCATTTGAACGGGGTTGGGTAGTAGGTGCCAGGTGCACCGGTTTGAGTGTGTCAAGAACTGCAACGCTGCTGGGTTTTTCCACACTCAACAGTTTCTTGTGTGTATCAAGAATGGTCCACCACCCAAAGGACATCCAGCCAACCTGACACAACTGTGGGAAGCATTGGAGTCAACATGGGCCAGCATCCCTGTGGAACGCTTTCGACACCTTGTAGAGTCCATACCCAGACAAATTGAGGCTGTTCTGAGGGCAAAAGGGGTTGCAACTCAAAATTAGCAAGGTGTTCCTAATGTTTTGTACACTCAGTGTATGTCTGAATGGCCCTGGATCAAAATTGGTTGGGGTCTTTAGGAAGAGTATAATTCATTCAATAAACAAAGATTCCCAGACACCTGACAGAAATCTAAATAGAGCCGACCATGCATGAACTCCTGAGCAAATCCCTGTTCCCTTCCCACTCTGAAATGGATTGGATGGAAACAGTTGGCTCTCCTCCCCCGTGTGACCTATATGAAATTACAATGTGCCAGCCTCTCCTGCTGGTCTATACTTTCCTTACAGTCGGTATTGCTACAGTACATGACTAGAACAAACACTACTGGATATGTAGGTGAATCCAATCGTGATCAAATCCAGGTGATAAAAATAAATAGGTTTGACAGGTTTGAGACACACAATATTGCTTCCTCTAGTTGACTCACCCTAGTTCATGTTCAGACTATAATACCTTGCATTTAGAAGGAGCTTGGCGAAGAGCTGCTCTGCTACGCTAGTACATACTTGTGACAAATCTCCCCTGCTTTTCTCGCAGAATCAATTCACGATGTTCTGATCCACCTCTTATAAAGGCTTATGTAAACCCTATTCATCAGGCTCTGAAAGCAGAGAGCAAGCGGAGCCCAAACACAAACTGCTTGAGAGGGAAACATTTACTGTTGCCATCTAATGATATCATTTAGTCAAGAACTACTTAGATTGCTACATTGCTTGCTGTTCCTTCGTTCAGTTACAAAACATACCAAAAGAGGTGAAACACTGAATTTATAGTAAAATAACCAAGGGTTACTTATTGGATTGGTGAGAATAGGAGAGCAGGTCTAATAGTGTGCCTTTTGGGGGCCCTAAGTGTGTCACGCCCTGACCTGAGAGAGACGGTTTATTTCTCTATTTTGTTAGGTCAGGGTGTGGGGTGGGCATTCTATGTTTTTGTATTTCTTTGTTTTGGGCTGAGTATGGTTCCTAATTAGAGGCAGCTGTCTATCGTTGTCTCTGATTAGGAATCATACTTAGGCAGCCTTTTCCCCACCTGTTTTTGTGGGTTATTATTATTTCTGTGCGTGTTGTGTGTTCGCCACAGTTGCGTTACGTTTCTTTCTGTTTACCTGTTTATTGGTTTGGTTCGGTTTTCTTCAAATAAAGATGTGGAATTACCGGCACGCTGCGCCTTGGCTCATATATGACAGGGAATTTGAAGATAGAGAACGTAACAAAGTGAGATAGACGTCTTAACGTTTATTTTCTGCAATTCTACACATTTTGCCATGGGGTGTAAAGAAAATGTTGCAGGTTTTCTGCAAATCTATACATGTTGCCATGGGGCAGAGAGAAAGCATGTGCAGTTCTACAGCACATTTCATGCAATTCTACCCATTTTGCCATGGAATGGTGAGAAAATGTTGCAGTTTCAATGCAAATTCCCTAATGACTTATGCCATGTTAATATGATATCTGAGTGAGAGTGACTAACAAAACCAATGGTGCCTCCTGGAGGTCAGGGCCCCTGGGCACATGCCCTGCATGCGCGGTCGGTATTTGACCGTGATTAGGCAGAATGCAAGTTTAGATAACTGGCTAGACTAACTCCCAATCTAAAAAGTGTTAGCTGACATGGCTAATTGAGTGACTGTCAGTGACTGACATATCAAGAGTAAAACATTTCTAAATTGTACCTATTATTTATTCTACTATTCTTACTCTCAATTTTAAGTTGAGGACCCCGACTGAGTTCCAAAATAAAACAATATTTGTTTTTTTGTTAGGACACGTTGCCACGTCCAGGTAGGGTTTAATCTACCCCACAGTAATTGGGGTGACATGGTGGGCTATGAGATGTAGGCCAATGCAGAGCAGAGTACATTGATTTGACATGGCTGGCTAGGGAGCCTACTCCTCACTACAACTGGTCTGTCATGTACACTGCATACCTTAATGTTACTGGTATCACAATATGCAGAAAGAAGGATTGTGCAAATGACTGAGTAGTCAGTTTCCCTTTTTGTTCTCAGATGTTACATGTACAGTATATGAGTAGAGAGTAAAGTTGTTGAAAAGGACATATTCATTTGCAGGGTCTTGAGAGATGTCTCTAAACCGAAAGCAAAACTGAAGTGAAGAGGAAATCCGTCAACTCTTGAAGGACAGTGAAGATTGATAAAGCGGATGGATCATTGTTAAAACCAACACATTTCAGCCTTCCAAATTCAGCCATGATATATACACTTTGACACATAAGCGGAATCAAATGTAAAATTCAGAGTGCACTAAGATGGAGGTTATTGTATTGACAAAGCAGAGTCAACCTGGCAACTTTTCAAACCCACTCCGTCTAGAAATTCAGCCTACACTGTTTTGTCTGGCACAAAAGCAATACAAAGAAAACACCCACACAAAAATGTCCTCCATGTTAGAACAGTGGTGGTTTCATCTTTTGTTGGCTCTGAGCAATTCGATGTGAAATAAATCCTGATGCCAAATGGAGATTTTGACTCCAGCTTTGGAGATTGTTGTTCCCTAAGGAGAAGCCTCTCTCCGTCCAATTTTTTACCAGCAGACTACACAGGCAAAAGCCTCGTCTTCTGAAGAGCAGAGCATGTGTGACAAAGGCAGACAAATTACATATCCACTGGCCATGCCTGCACGGTTCTCCCTGCTGGAAAGGCTTGACATGACATTATCTGCTTAATGATTCCTAGGCTTTATAACCCACCCAAAAATTGCGTGTGTACGAGTAACTTTCCTGCGACTCACAAACTATTGATCCATCAGTGGTAACTGCTAGCGCCTGCTATATGCGGTATAGCCAACATGAAGGATGGTCGTTTCTGGCCTCCGCTCCAAAAAATACACACAGAAATATAAATGCAAAGTACGAATAAGCTCTCCCTGGGAAAAACGAATGTGGGCCTCTGAATGCAGCCCAGAAATCTCGTCCCCTTTCTCCTCTATTACCTGGGGCCTCATGTGCCTAAATAAGACATCCCTGGAAACAAAACAGGGGGAAGAGAGCTTGGCTGTCTGCGAGGTGGGGGTACACAGGAATGAGAGTCGAGGAGGGAGCATTAGACTTAAGAATTCGGCCTAAATGTTTGATTGGTCTCCATAGCTCCACCTCCCAAGCTCTCTGATGCTTATGGCATTCTGATGGAGTTGTCAGTGTTGTGGCTAAGGCAATTTACAACCAAGCTTTAACTTCCTGACTGATGTCTTGAGCTGTTGCTTCAATATATCCACATAATCTTCCTCCCTCATGATGCCATCTATTTTGTGAAGTGCACCAGTCTTTCCTGCAGCAAAGCACCCCCACAACATGATGCTGCCACCTCCGTGCTACACGGTTGGGATGTTGTTCTTCGGCTTGCATGCCTCCCCCTATACCTCCAAATGTAACGATGGTCATATTGGCCAAACAATTCTATGTTTGTTTTATCAGACCAGAGGACATTTCTCCAAAAAGTACGATCTTTGTCCCCATGTGCAGTTGCAAACTGTTGTCTGGCTTTTTTATTGCGGTTATGGAGCAGTGGCTCCTTCCTTGCTGAGCGGCCTTTCAGGTTATGTTGATATAGGACTCGTTTTACTGTGGATATAGATATTTTTGTACCTGTTTCCTCCAGCATCTTCATAAGGTCCTTTGCTGTTGTTCTGGGATTGATTTGCACTTTTCGCACCAAAGTATGTTCATCTCTAGGAGACAGAATGCATCTCCTTCCTGATCGGTATGACGGCTGCGTGGTCCCGTGGTCTTTATACTTGCGTACTATTGTTTGTACAGATGAACGTGGACCTTCAGGCATTTGGAAATTGCTCCCAAGGATGAACCAGACTTGTGGAGGTCCAATGCTACCCCACATTTTGTACGTTTGCCCACTGACAAAGAAATGATCAGTCTATAATGTTAATGGTAGGTTTATTTGAACAGTGAGAGACAGAATAACAACAACAAAAATCCAGAAAAACACATGTCAAAAATGTCATAAATTGATTTGCATTTTAATGAGGGAAATAAGTATTTGACCCCCTCTCAATCAGAAAGATTTCTGGCTCCCAGGTGTCTTTTATACAGGAAACGAGCTGAGATTAGGAGCACACTCTTAAAGGGAGTGCTCCTAATCTCAGCTAGTTACCTGTATAAAAGACACCTGTCCACAGAATCAATCAATCAATCAGATTCCAAACTCTCCACCATGGCCAAGACCAAAGAGCTCTCCAAGGATGTCATTTTGCAATTATGTTAGCTCAGCTGAAAAATGTCATCCTGATTAAAGAAGCAATACAACTGGCCTTCTTTAGACTAGTTGAGGATCTGGAGCATCAGCATTTGTGAGGTCCATTACAGGCTCAAAATGCCCAGAAACAAATAACTTTTTTTCTGAAACGCGTCAGTCTATTCTTATTCTGAGAAATGAAGGCTATTCCATTAGAGAAATTGCCAAGAAACTGAGGGTTTCGTACAATGCTGTGTACTACTCCCTTCACAGAACAGCGCAAACTGGCTCTAACCAGAATAGAAAGAGTAGTGGGAGGCCCCGGTGCACAACTGAGCAAGAGGACAGGTACATTAGACTTTCAGAGTTTCAGAAGAAAGTGCTTTGTTTTTGGTCATTTTGAGCCGGTAATCGAACCCACAAATGCTGATGCTCCAGATACTCAACTAGTCTAAAAAAGGCCAGTTGTATTGCTTCTTTAATCAGTATAACAGTTTTCAGCTGTGCTAACATAATTGCAAAAGGGTTTTCTAATGATCAATTAGCCTTTTAAATTGATAAACTTGGATTAGCTAACACAATGTGCCATTGGAACTCAGGAGTGATGGTTGCTGATTATGGGCCTCTGTACGCCTACAGTATGTAGATATTCCATTAATAATCAGCTGTTTCCAGTTACAATAGTCATTTACAACATTAACAATGTCTACACTGTATTTCTGATCAATTTGATGTCATTTTAATGGACAAAAAATTTGCTTTTCTTTCAAAAGTTACCCCAAACTATTGAACGGTGGTGTATATCTTTTTTAAATTTAACCTTTATTTAACTAGGCAAGTCAGTTAGGAACAAATTCTTATTTACAATGACGGCCTACCCCGGCTAAGCCCTAACCCGGACAACGCTGGGCTTTTTGTGCGCCACCCTATGGGACTCCCAATCACGGCCAGGGTCTGTAGTGACGCCTCTAGCACTGAGATGCTGTACCTTAGACCGCTGCGCCACTCGGGAGCCCCACAATATATAGAGAGACTCAGAATAGATAATTTCAGGTTATACAGAGTCAAGCTAGATCATTTCAGGTTGTATAGAGTCAGGATAGATCATTTCAGGTTATACAGAGTCAAGCTAGATCATTTCAGGTTGTATAGAGTCAGGATAGATCATTTCAGGTTAGGTAGATAGATTAATTAATAGATTCAGGATATCAACACCTGAAAAGGAATTTGTTTATTTTGCCATTCTTGATACTTGCTACCTATTCTCCAATGCTGCCAAAGCTGCTTAGCAATGGGCTTTAAAGCAATCAGGTTTAAAACAGCTCTTAATTGGTGCTCTGTTTCCTTTTGCTGGGCCACATCATTGTGACTGCATGGTTCCCTCAGTCCAATCCCTAACTGATAGCAATGTGCCACTACTGCAATATAATATCTGAAGAAAAGCAGCCACATTGGACCTAAAGTTCAAACATGCATGCACACACACAAGCACGTGCACACGCACACTTTAATGTGTCTTTTCAAAGCGGGGAGAGGCTCTATGCAGATATGCCTCCCCTGAGATCCCTCGGTGACTACAAACAATCCCTGATGTGTTGCTGTACATGCCTGGGCTGTGCAGGTGGGAACTGATACATATGGTTGTTCTATTATCAATTAAAAACAGACAATATTTGCCACATCCAGTAAAAGGACTTGCAAGGACTTATAAGGTCTTGCAATTTCACACCAAGGCAAAGTGCTAAAATACATAAATACACCAGCTAATACATTTTTGGTTCCAGGAACGGTTGGGTTAGGTAGAATTTGTATTTATTAAGGATCCCCATTACTCAGACCTGGGGTCCAGTAACATTACCTCTTACTCTGAGAATGTTGCATACCGAAGCATTCCAGGAACAGTCTAACGACTTGTTAACTCCAACAAGTTCTAAAACGTTCTATGGAACATTCATTTATCTTAAAACCATAGACATTAAAACCAGTAGATAGTGATAGTGATACGTCATCCACGTATTCCTATGGAAAACTTGGCTCATGAAGCCAGAAGTATTAGAATTTGAAGCGTGCCATATTGCTGAATGGGGCTGAATGGCACCCCCAAAGAATTGCTAAGGATCATGGTGAAAGTGTTCGTAACTAGAGAAGGATTGTGGTTGATGTAGTCGTTTTCATCCTGCCTGAGAGAGTCAACCTTAATGTCTATAGAACCTCCTCGTAGCCTGCCGGGCCTGTGATTGGTCAATGTCAGCACGTGGTCCTGTGTGACGACAAATGTCATAATAATAATTTACATAGGCTTTCTAGGGCACCGCTAGGTTGCTACGCGGTAGCTGACCAGCAAAGCTTGTGACTTCACGCTCCAGAACGGACATTGGGGGCCTGCTTAATAAAACCCAATGGGACCCAGTAGAAAGAGGTCTCCACATGTTCTTGACATGCTTTTTGCTATAGCTGAGATTGTATGTGAATAAACATTTTCCAGCACAACAACCTGAAGTTATTACCACTGGAATAATACATTCACTTCTGTCTCTCTCAGTTTTTCTTTAGTGCTCTCCCTCTCTTTCATTCTCTCTCTCTCTTTCATTCCTTCTCTCACTCTCTTTCTTTCATCCTCTCTCTCTCTCGTTCTTGAGTTCTCTCTCTCTCTCTTTCATTCTCGCTCTCTTTTTCATCCTCATCTCTTTTATTCCTCTCTCTCTTTCATTCTCTCTCTCTCTCTTTCTTTAGTTCTCTCTCTCTCATTTTATCTTTGTCTCTTTCTTTAGTTCTCTCTCTTTTATTCTCATCTCTTTAATTCCTTTCTCTCTTTCTCTCTCTTTCTCTCTCTCTCTCTTCAATTTGAGGGATCTGAATGTGTCAATTTGCGAGTGTGCTGGTAATTCATGGAGGGAAAGAGAAGATGAGCAATCAGCAACCCACTCATTAATCACACACAATCCAGACCCTTAATCTCCTCCACAGGTAAAGATGAATCCCTCCATTGCCTCTCACTCTACTTCTCCTGTCTCACTTTTATTCTACTTCTGTCTCTCTCTCTCTTTTGTATGTTTCTATCTTTCTCTTGCCACCTCTCTCTTTGCCTCTGTCTTTGCCTCTCCTCCTCTCTCTCTCTCTCTCCCTTTCTCTCTCTCTTGCTCTCTCTCTCGGTCACTTTCTCTTTAAATGTGCCTCAGTGGCTCTAACAAAACCAAGGCGGAGAGACTGACTGCGGCTCCCTGGCAGCCCTGAACTACAAGGAGAATGAAGCTTTTTATAATCACTAAGAATGGGAAAGGTCTGGATGATGAGAACAATCACATCGTTAAACTACATTTAAAAGTTTAGAAATAAGGAAAGATTTCATTGATTGGGCAGGGCCTACATCTCTAAGTGAGCTCTGTAATATAGGCACAGGAGAATCTGCAATGTAAGGTCAATAACCTACTACATCGCTGCTAGTCTGCTTATTGGTTTATTAACAAAAATAGCAATTTACATTTACTTGTAAATCGGTATCTAAATTAATAATAGCATGATGTTACTAGGTACTAATCTCTCACTTCGAATGCTCTCGCTAGATTTCATGGAAAAATATAATTTTATGGAAAAATAGGATACAGAATGTTCAGACACACGCAATTTGACATTTACATTTTTCAGTCCATTATACTGTTTGTGAAACGGAGACAAGAAAAGCTTTGTAATTTGGGAAGTATAAGTTACTGAGGATAACTGAGGAGAAATTCTGTCACAGCCAATTGCCATTATTTGCTAAAGAAATCCATAAATCCTTATGGAACTCAATTTCCTGAACCATAAAAAAACAATAGTTTCCAGTCACATATTGTTTAATGGACTGAACGTTTGACTGAGAATGGGTCTCTTTCTCATGTACATAAAAAATTCACAACCAATAGTTAATGTGAAACTTACTCTATTATAGATTAAGTATGTGATGGCAAATATTCAGCGGTCTGGAAAAAAAGAGGTTCAGATAATGCACTGAACAGTTGGCCACTTAATCCACTTAATAAACAGTACAGTTTTGTACCATTGGTATTTGCTTGTAGTATGAAGGATAATTTTAACCTTGGACGCAATATCTTCATCTTACAATAGTTGAGGATAGGCTTGTTTCCTAAAATGGAATCTGAAATTCCATTTCCACCAACAGGTTTCTGTGCCAATGACCCATAAACCAATAAACAAAACATACAGACTTCGAGTGCTTCAACATGGTTAGCGTTTTCAACGCTACAATCTGCACTGTTTGGACGCTGGAATTATATTTTGGACGAATGTACGCAGGTAGCCTACAGGATACGTTTGAAGTAGCCTATAATCAGATTAAAACTTTATGACTGGTTGTGTTAATGCCACAAATAAAAGATAATACATTTTCAAAGTGAAATGACAAATATTTAGGCTATAGGATATTGAAGCGTTATGAATTCTAGGCACGCGAGGAATAGCCACTCAGATTGGAGAGAAGGCAGAGCTCAGCATCCTGAATAACTGGGCTTGCTGGAAGCATATGTGGCCACATTATTATAGGATGACTTGGTGATCGACAACAGACAGCGCATCTCAGTATCAGAACTTAAAATACAGTCAGACTGGCATGCTACTTTCTATACCTAATAAACTGTTAAGAGTAGAATGGAATGAAACATTCAAATCACGTTTGCACTGTTATTCAAATGACATTTTCACTGCAGTTTACAGCCTAGAGTAGAACATACTCACTTGAAAACAATGCAACTATTCATTGCAATGGGGTGTTGGAGGCTAGTCTACGTAGGATAGTATTGTCCCTAAACAAGATCAATAGGGCAGCTTTTTGAGCTGCCTGTCTCATGTCTTCACTGTTCTTTCATGCACAATGATGCACTATGTCCTCTCCACTTATAATGAAAATTGGTGCAGCTTTGAAGGATTTTATTTATGGTATGATTGCTACTTAGTATATTGCAGATCTGAACAAACGTTCCACCTACCACTATTGTCACTATGAATGGTGGATAGAGAGCAGGATAGACCGTTAGACTGGTAGACTATATTGACCTGTGTGGGATAGTTAGTGTGTGGAAAAACATAGTGCATAAGGGAAGTACCAAAACAACTCGATATAGTGGAGGTGCATGCAAGCAATGAGGAAATTTGGCGAGGATGGAAGAAATTGTATAATAAAACCTGCAAAAGGGCTAAAGTAAACCCGGGAGAAAAATCTCTCCCTCCCCTGTGCCAAATAAAAACCACAGAACTCTCCCCAAAGCAACAAAAAAAAGATAGACAACCTTCACTTAATACTGACCTCCAAGCCGTTAGTGAGGAGCTACGCATTCTCTGAAACTAATCTCCAACTTAATTTGGCTAGATCAAGCCTGATTCATTAAAGACCAACATGCAATCTGGATATTCTTTAAGGGCTCTATTTCATCTGTAAAGCAAACGCATTACAGATTCTGCAATCGAAATGTAAAGGTAATTTACGATTGAGCCGACATGCAGCGTTTACTGTGAATGCGGTCTTCACCAACACATGAACATTGCCTTTAAATTTCAATCCCGATGTAATGCTGAATTTCCATGATAACGGATTGAATAGAGCCTAAATCTTTTAAAAACAGCCAGCCAGAGGCATTTTCTTATTAAACAATGCTAAAGCCTTTGACGGGGTAAATAGCTTTTCTTGTTTTAAAGCCTTAAGGAGGAGGTAAGAGGGATTAATTGCCTGCAGCATAAATCTTTTTTATGGGTGCTACTGACTGACCTGACCTAGAGATGTTATTGGCTACCAGCTGAATGTAGACCCAGTAAACACACACACATACACATACACACACACACACACACACACACAGCATCTCTTCTGCAGCTCATTAAATGGGGTGTGTTTGAAATGTCTTCCATAGCGTCAATATTAGGCCTTGGTTCTTCTCAGAGTGTAGGAATCACATTGAGCCAGACAGTGTTTGAACATGATTTGCAACTTTTGAATCGAATTTCATTCTGCGTGTTATTCATAAAGCTAGGGGCCGATTCAGTCAGATCCGCTTTAGCCGACATCTTCATAGCTGATGATTTGATGTGTCGGTGGAACTGCGTTAGAGCTGTCAAATCCACAATCGACTCACAGTATCATACCTTAAGCGGACATTGCCATTGGCTGCACAAAGATGCAATAAGAGAAATCCAATGCAGCCTTGTTTACACGTTGAAACACTGAAATGTGAGATGTAATCTACTCCTCACTTCGGATGATAGAAATTCTCATTTTTTCATTTAATGATTTTAATTTGAACGTCATTATTTTTTATATAGCCTACACTTTCTGGTTCTGAACTTCTAACGCGAGTTGGACGGGTGTGGCTTCGTGACAAAGATCGCTTGACAGCTCCAACGCAATTCCACCTCCGACACAGCCAAAACATCAGCAATGCGGGTATCTGCTATCACCGGTTAACACTTGATCTGATTGAATCTAGGCCTAGAAAGGAGGATGGTGAAAGCTAAGTATGTGCGGGGAAATAGCTAAGCGTTGTGCAGTAACGTCACCATGAGACTTGAAGTACTGTTGTTCAGCCTTGGCTTTTAACTGACGATCAATGGTATTGATGGGGACGTTATAGTGTGTCTAGGTTTTGGCCTTTCTAGGGAGTTTTTCCTAGCCACCGTGCTTCTACACCTGCATTGCTTGCTGTTTGGGGTTTTAGGCTGGGTTTCTGTACAGCACTTTGATATATCAGCTGATGTAAGAAGGGCTATATAAATACATTTGATTTGATTTGTTATAGTACTGGGAATACTGGTTCAAATCTGTGGTCCACTGTAACAGAGACTTTGGTAAACCTAGTGAGAACGCACTACCGTAATCACCAGACATCTATCTCTGATCAAAATAAAAGAGGAGGCAGTAAATAAAAGGCATTAATGCTTTAATGTTACTAGTTTTTAAGGTCCGTTGCATTCAGGTGTAATACATACTCTGCATGGCCAGCCCATAGATCTGTACACAGATAAAATAATATACTTCTATGGGAGCTAATGAATGCTGTATCACACTGTGATAAAGTGAGAGCACTTATCTTGCATTAGACTCAGGCAGCTTAACTTTTTTTTCAACGAAATACTGAGGGAGTTTAAGCAGTTTTGCTATAGGTACAGAAAAAGAACAAACATGTGACACTGATATTGCTGTAAAAGGTGGGGTTTCAAATGAGTTGTTGCTATGCTAGCACATTAGCTAGCAAGTGTAAACATTACGTAGCATGTGTGAGAACATTCCATTCAATAGCACAACATGTGTGTCGCTGCAAGCAATAGCCTCAACCATTAGTGTAAGTCAGTAACCAACATATGTGTCAGGCCCTAGTTCTTGTCATGTAATAGGATGTCAGATCCCAGTGAGCTCAATAGAGACTTGGGGAGAGGCTGCGGTCACATGTCACTGGCCTTGGGGCAATTGTCACCCTCACCGCTCCATGGCGACACTTATCGTAGATGGCAGGGCAGGGGGGCAGACGGTGGGTGAATACACAGTCATGGGGACTCGGATTGGAGACAGTAAATGGGGCTGACAATGCTCAGCTGTCCCAGTCCATGTGACTATGACTTTCCTCACCAGTGGACATTTCTGTAATGCATGTCACTGCCATGGTCTGTGTGACACACTGATGGGGAGTCAGGTTGGATTTACGTGACAATTAATAATCAGTCATCTGACTGATATGCCTGTCCCTAGCTGTTTCCTCTGTTGGAGGACAGAATGGAAGGAAAAGAACATTCCATTTCCTCTCAAGCAATAATCACAAAGTGCAGTTTGACCTTGTCTGAAGTGTTTTTTTAAAGCGAAAAATGTTGGTAACATCCTTATTACAGTGAAATTACATATGTTATTACACTGTAATTACATATGCAATTACACTGTAACAATCATTGTAATTAATTGTAATAATTCATAGTTACACTGTAATAACTGGTGGTAATTGCAGTCTGTAATTACAGAGGTGTTAACAACGAATGCTAGTTACCATGCTTGTTACAAATGTTAAAGTTAAAGATAACATCCCAACACACCATATTTCAGCCTGCACAAACCACGTGACAAGTGTTAGCCAATTGAAAACTGATTACTTCTGCAATAAAGAGCTCTGGAGTATGATGCCCAGAAAAACGGTTCACAAATAGTTTACATCAAAAAATACATTCAAATGTTAAACCATTTCACTGTGCATTGGGTCAATTACAATGGGTCAATTATTTTAATCATCAATTAAACATTTGTAAACACATTAATAAACAATTACATTTAAAATGATGATAGTCATTTGTGATTGCTAAATTGTAAGCCTATTATTAAGCTTGGTTGAATAATGGTTTATAAATGCACTTAAAATGGTCATAAGACAAACTAACTCCATCATGTAATCTTGCAAGTGTTTCACCGTTGAGGAACATTCTCAATTTTGACTGGGATGCATTCGTGCAATTATTTATTTATCGCAGGAATTAAGGCATCATGTCAAGATCTGCACATCTGCGCAAAACCCTAGAAAAAATGACGGCCGCAAACGTGCCCAGATGTTGACATCGATATCATTTGAAAAGCGCGCAAAGAACAGGGTCAAGAAGAAGGTCAGTGTGCAAGTCCAAACATGAAAGATTGCCACGAAAAAAAAACAGTGTTGTAGGTCAAAAATATCAACACTGTAGAGCAAAAGTACGTTTTCCATGCAATTTATTAGCATTTTTGGATACATTAATTCTGCTGGATGATTTAGCATAGGTATCTAGCTAGCTCTATTCACTAGCTAAATAGCTAGCTAACATTAGCTGGGCTCGATGGTTGTATGTTCTCTTAACCTTCTCAGGGTATCCGTACTCAAGGGTATTACGTGAGACACACCAAGCATGTTAACGTTAGCTAGCTAGCTAACGTTAGTTCCATTTCAATGTATCTAAACACAAGCTAACTTATTAGTATTAGCAAGCACTATTAATGCTAGCTGGATAACACAACAACTAACTAGGGGGGCTAGCTAGGCCAAGCTAGCTATATGCCTAAACTATAGAAATCATGATGATAACTTGGGGTAATATACAGTGTCCATGCTACATTTTCATACATTCTTCTTTTCTACCGCAGATTCTCACAAGGTCACCGACTCCAGGATGGGAAATGCTAACAAGAAAGAACAGATGAAGACAGAGACAGTTGTCAATTTCCATCGCTCAAAGTGGAAGAAAAAGACCATCTCAATTAGCTATCTAGGCTATTCACCATACTTTAGGCTACAGGTTTGAGTCACCACTTACTGTTGAAGTCGGAAGTTTACATACACCTTCGCCAAATACATTTAAACTCAGTTTTTCACAATTCCTGACATTTAATCCTAGTAAAAATCCGCTGTCTTAGGTCAGTTAGGATCACCACTTTATTTTAAGAATGTGAAATGTTAGAATAATAGTAGAGAGAATGATTTATTTCAGCTTTTATTTCTTTCATCACATTCCCAGTGGGTCAGATGTTTACATACACGCAATTAGTATTTGGTAGCATTGCCTTTAAAATGTTTAACTTGGGTCAAACATTTCGGGTAGCCTTCCACAAGCTTCCCACAATAAGTTGGGTGAGTTTTGTCCCATTCCTCCTGACAAAGCTGGTGTAACTGAGTCAGGTTTGTAGGCCTCCTTGCTCGCACACGCTTTTTCAGTTCTGCCCACAAATTTTCTATAGGTATGAGGTCAGGGCTTTGTGATGGCCACTCCAATACCTTGACTTTGTTCTCCTTAAGCCATTTTGCCACAACATTGGAAGTATGCTTGGGGTCATTGTCCATTTGGAAGACCCATTTGCGACAAAGCTTTAACTTCCTGACTGATGTCTTGAGATGTTGCTTCAATATATCCACATAAATTTCCATCCTCATGATGCCATCTATTTTGTGAAGCGCACCAGTCCCTCCCGCAACAAAGCACCCTCACAACATGATGCAGCCACCCCCGTGCTTCACGGTTGGGATGGTGTCCTTCGGCTTGCAAGCCTCACACTTTTTTCCTCCAAACATAACGATGGTCATTATGGCCAAACAGTTATATTTTTGTTTCATCAGACCAGAGGACATTTCTCCAAAAAGTACGATCTTGGTCCCCATGTGCAGTTGCGAAACGTAGTCTGGCTTTTTTATGCCGGTTTTGGAGCAGTGGCTTCTTTCTTGCTGAGCGGCCTTTCAGGTTATGTCTATATAGGACTCGTTTTACTGTGGATATAGATACTTTTGTACCTCTTTCCTCCAGCATCTCCATAAGGTCCTTTGCTGTTGTTCTGGGATTGATTTGCACTTTTCGCACCAAAGTACGTTCATCTCTAGGAGACAGAACGCGTCTCCTTCCCTTTCGGTATGACAGCTGCGTGGCCCCATGGTGTTTATACTTGCGTACTATTGCTTGTACAGATGAACTTGATACCTTCAGGCATTTGGAAATTTCTCCCAAGGATGAACCAGACTTGTGGAGGTCCACAATTATTTTCTGAGGTATTGGCTGATTTCTTTTGATTTTCCCATGATGTCAAGCAAAGAGGCACTGAGTTTGAAGGTAGGCCTTGAAATACATCCACAGCTACACCTCCAATTGACTCAAATGATGTCAATTAGCCTATCAGAAGCTTCTAAAGCCATGACATCATTTTCAGGAATTTTCCAAGCTGTTTGAAGGCACAGTCAACTTAAAACCTGTTGTGGATAGTGGGCGGTATTTGCACGGCCGGATAAAAAACGTACCCGATTTAATCTGGTTACTACTCCTGCCCAGTAACTAGAATATGCATATAATTGTTTGATTTGGATAGAAAACACCCTAAAGTTTCTAAAACTGTTTGAATGGTGTCTGTGAGTATAACAGAACTCATTTGGCAGGCCAAAACCTGAGAAGATTCCAAACAGGAAGCGCTCTCTCTGACCATTTCATGGCCTTCTTGATCATCTCTAACCAAAACAGGGGATCTCTGGCATGACGTGACATTTTCTAACGCTCCCATAGGCTCTCAGAAGGCGCCAGAAAGCTGAATGGTGGCTTTGCAGGCCCTGGCTGAAAAACATTAGCGCATTTTGTAAGTGGTCGATCTGAGGACAATGAGACTGGAGGCGCGTGCCCGAGCTGACACCATGTTTACTTTCTCTCTCTTTGAACGAAAACAACCACTCCCGGTCGGAATATTATCGCTTTTTTACGAGAAAAATGGCATAAAAATTGATTTTAAACAGCGGTTGACATGCTTTGACGTACGGTAATGGAATATTTAGATTTTTTTTGTCACGAAACGCATCGGGCGTATCACCCTTATTTACCCTTCGGATAGTGTCTTGAACGCACGAACAAAACGACGCTATTTGGATATAATTATGGATTATTTGGGACCAAACCAACATTTGTTATTGAAGTAGAAGCCCTGGGAGTGCATTCTGACGAAGAACACCAAAGGTAATCAAACTTTTCTAATAGTAAATCGGAGTTTGGTGAGTACCACACTTTGTGGGTGTCAAAATAGCTAGCCTGTGATGGCTGGGCTATCTACTCAGAATATTGCAAAATGTGCTTTCACCGAAAAGCTATTTTAAAATCGGACATAGCGAGTGCATAAAGGAGTTCTGTATCTATAATTCTTAAAATAATTGTTATGTTTTTTGTGAACGTTTATCGTGAGTAATTTAGTAAATTCACCGGAAGTGTTCGGTAGGAATGCTAGTCACATGCTAGTCACATGCTAATGTAAAAAGCTGGTTTTTGATATAAATATGAACTTGATTGAACAAAACATGCATGTATTGTATAACATAATGTCCTAGGATTGTCATCTGATGAAGATCATCAAAGGTTAGTGCTGCATTTAGCTGTGGTTTGGGTTTATGTGACATTATATGCTAGCTTGAAAAATGGGTGTCTGATTATTTCTGGCTGGGTACTCTGCTGACATAATCTAATGTTTTGCTTTCGTTGTAAAGCCTTTTTGAAATCGGACAGTGTGGTTAGATTAACGAGAGTCTTGTCTTTAAAATGCTGTAAAATAGTCATATGTTTGAGAAATTGAAGTAATAGCATTTCTAAGGTATTTGAATAACGCGCCACGGGATTCCACTGGCTGTTGAGTAGGTGGGACTGGCCCAGAGAGGTTAACAAGACATTTTTGGGGTGGTTTAAAACGAGTTTTAATGACTCCAACCTATGTGTATGTAAACTTCCGACTTCAACTGTAAATAGTTATTTTATGTTATTGAGTAGGTCTATATCTTATTTTATTAATTAGATTAAACAAACAATGAATATCCTTATTATTTTGTTAGAAATGTAAGATATTTTAATTTTTATGTTGCAATAAAGTTGGCTAAAGTAGAAGCGGATATTTGGTTTGTTGGTATTTTCATTTTGTAATATGTAATTATAAAGACATTTCTCATAGGTAACTATGACTTCACTTTAAATGGCTAAATCCTGTGTAACAACTGGCGACAACCTTGTACTCATGCAGATATTACAGTACATGTTATATGTGGTGTACTAGTGGGTTTATCCTCTCACTTGGATGACAAAGAGGTTCAGGTTGTCATAATGGGTAAGTGGGTAAGTATTTTGTTTATATATAGTATATCATATATTATATTATAAACTGGGATGACATCTGTATGATAGACCCCAGTCAGTGAGGTTGACCTATATCTGATCTGTTTTTGTAAACTCAACCAAGTTAACCCAGATGGTACACTTTTTGGGGGACAAGTGCTAGCAACAACATTGAGTGGAGGTAATTGAGGGTAGCTAATTAGAGCCTATTAAGCATCCAACCATTGTAATCTGGGACATCCAGCACATCTGTCTACAAGAGATTACAACCTTGTGGTAGTTATTACTGAATCGGATGCAGCTGAGAAGAAACCAAACACTAAATTGGTGAATTTAGTGGAAATTTACCTACTTGTAACAAGCACGGAAACAAGAATTTTTGCGACAGACTGCAATTTCCACCAGTTACATGTTGTTATTAGAGTGTAACTACTTGTTATAGTGTAATTACAAATGTGGACCCCTTAAAATGAAGTGTTACCGAAATGTTCTTTGTATTTCGGTAACATTTATTTTGTATTTATTTTGTCATATAAAGTTGTCACGCCCTGACCGGGTGAACTCAGGTGTTTTGGGTCAGGGTGGTTTATGTTGGGTGGTTTTCCTGTGTTTGTTTTCTGTTTTGCGTTGGAGCCTTGTGTTGGCTCTATTGGGGAGTATTTCTATGTTGGTTTCTGTCTTCCCAATCAGAGACAGCTGTCGCTAGTTGTCTCTGATTGGGATCTCATTTAAGTTCATTTTCCCCCACGCTGTTCGTGGGGAATTGTATTTGCATTGCTATTCGTAGCCTGTGAAGCTGTTCGTTCATGGTATCGTTAATTGTTTTGCTGGTTCACCGTTCTAATAAAAATGATGATGAACCAAACCTCCGCTGCGCCTTGGTCCCTCTATAACGACGAACGTTACAGAATTCCCCACCGAACCAGGACCAAGCAGCGGGAGGAAAAGGAGCGCGAGAGATGGGCTCGCGAGGGAAAGGAGTTCTGGACCTGGGAGGAGATCATGTCGGGGAAAGGACCCTGGCGGACGGACTCCCAGGTCGAGGAGGAAAAGCCAGCCGGTAGACGGAGTCGCAGGCGGCGGTCGAGGAGGCCCGGAAAACAGCCCCAAGAAAATTTTGGGGGGGGGCTAATGGGGTGGTCCGGTAGGGCAGAGGAAGAGCCCAGACCACTGCTCTCGTGGGGGATGACGGCGGAGGAAGAGACGAGGATGAGGCAGTTGATTGAGGACCTGCAGAGGGAAGATCTGGAGGAGGAGCCCTGGTATGCGGAGTTGCGCGCTGTGTCGCCAGTGCGCCCGCACAGCCCAGTGCGTCCGGTGGACAGACCCAGCACATGCCGTGCTAAGATGGGAATCCAGCCGGGACGAGTGGCTAAACCAGCTCCACGCTACAGGTCACCTATACGTGTTCACAGTCCTGTCTGGCCCGTCCCTGCTCCCCGCACCAAGCCCACGGTGCGTGTCCCCAGTCCTGTCCGGCCCGTCCCTGCTCCCCGCACCAAGTCAGTGGTGCGTGTCCCCAGTCCTGTCCGGCCCGTCCCTGCTCCCCGCACCAAGTCAGTGGTGCGTGTCCCCAGTCCTGTCCGGCCCGTCCCTGCTCCCCGCACCAGGTTAGTGGTGCGTGTCCCCAGTCCTGTCCGGCCCGTTCCTGCTCCCCGCACCAGGTTAGTGGTGCGTGTCCCCAGTCCTGTCCGGCCCGTTCCTGCTCCCCGCACCAAGTCAGAGGTGCGTGTTCCCAGTCCTGTCCGGCCCGTTCCTGCTCCCCGCACCAGGTTAGTGGTGCGTGTCCCCAGTCCTGTCCGGCCCGTCCCTGCTCCCCGCACCAAGTCAGTGGTGCGTGTCCCCAGTCCTGTCCGGCCCGTCCCTGCTGCCCGCACCAAACCAGTGGTGCGTGTTCCCAGTCCGGCACGGCCCGGGTCCGGTCCACCGGTGCCCAATCCTGTTCCGGGCGACGGCTCCGCTCCAGAGCCTGGGCATGCCGCTCCACAGTGGTCCAGTCCGGGCCAGAGGGGTAGGGCTAAGGTGGAGGCGGGGGGGAGAACACGCCCGGGGCCAGAGCCTCCACCGAGGGTGAGGCGCCCACCCGGATTCCCCCCCCTAATAGACTTAAGTTTGGTGCGCCGGGAGTACGCACCGTTGAGGGGGGGGTACTGTCACGCCCTGACCGGGTGAACTCAGGTGTTTTGGGTCAGGGTGGTTTATGTTGGGTGGTTTTCCTGTGTTTGTTTTCTGTTTTGCGTTGGAGCCTTGTGTTGGCTCTATTGGGGAGTATTTCTATGTTGGTTTCTGTCTTCCCAATCAGAGACAGCTGTCGCTAGTTGTCTCTGATTGGGATCTCATTTAAGTTCATTTTCCCCCACGCTGTTCGTGGGGAATTGTATTTGCATTGCTATTCGTAGCCTGTGAAGCTGTTCGTTCATGGTATCGTTAATTGTTTTGCTGGTTCACCGTTCTAATAAAAATGATGATGAACCAAACCTCCGCTGCGCCTTGGTCCCTCTATAACGACGAACGTTACAAAAGTGATGTGATACATCTGTTTCTCTTCTCATATTTTCTCTCTGTATTGGTGGGCAAGGGAAGTGTAAAACAAAAGTGTATTAGAAAGGGATTGGTAGTAGGTGCCAGGCGCACCAACCAGTTTGAGTGAGTCAAGAACTGCAACGCTGCTGGGTTTTTCACACTCAACAGTTTCCCGTGTGGATGTCCTTTGGTCCACCACCCAAAGGACATCCAGCCAACTTGACACAACTGTGGGAAGCATTGGAGTCAACATGGGCCAGCATCCCTGTGGAACACTTTCGACACCTTGTAGAGTCCATGTCCACGAATTGAGGCTATTCTGAAGGCAAAAGAGGGTGCAACTCAATATTAGGCAGGTGTTCCAAGTGTTTTGTCCACTTGGTTGTGTTGACAACCAAACACAATTCAATATCACTAATTATCATTACATTTGAAATCAACAAGAACTTGGCCTATTGTATTGTATATTATTAGTTTCATTCTGGATTGAATTGAAACAATAGCTGTTAATTACACTGGGCTTGATTAAAACCCTGAATGGGAGACCAAAGTGTATCTGTACATAAATAAATTCTCCAGTAGGAGGTGCTGCCCAGGCCATTGTTACCCTGTTGGGGCTAGGGGGCAGTATTTTCACGGCCGGATAAAAAACGTACTCGATTTAAACTGGTTACTACTCTTGCCCAGAAACGAGAATATGCATACAATTAGTAGGTTTGGATAGAAAACACTCTAAAGTTTCTAAAACTGTTTGAATGGTGTCTGTGAGTATAACAGAACTCATATGGCAGGCCAAAACCTGAGAAGATTCCATGCAGGAAGTGCCCTGTCTGACAATTTGTTCTCCTTCTGTTGCATCTCTATCGATATTACAGCATCTGTGCTGTTACGTGACACTTTCTAAGGCTTCCATTGGCTCTCTAAAGCGTTCAGAAAGCGGAATGACGTGTCTCCTGTCTCTGGGCAAAGTACAGCAGCAGAGTTTGTAAGTGGCCTGCCTGGGGACAGTGAGACTGAGATGCGCATTCACGAGACTTCTCCATTTTTTTCTTTCAGTCTTTGAATGAATATAACGTTGTCCAATTGGAATATTATCTCTATTTTACGAGAAAAATAGCATAAAAATTGATTTTAAACAGCATTTGACATGCTTCTAAGTACGGTAATGGAATATTTGGAATTTTTTGTCACGAAATGCGCTCACGCGTTACCCTTCGGATAGTGACCTGAACGCACGAACAAAACGGAGGTATTTGGATATAACTATGGATTATTTGGAACCAAAACAACATTTGTTGTTGAAGTAGAAGTCCTGGGAGTGCATTCTGACGAAGAACAGCAAAGGTAATCCAATTTTTCTAATAGTAATTCTGAGTTTAGGTTGCCCCAAACTTGGTGGGTGTCAAATTAGCTAGCCTGTGATGGCCGAGCTATGTACTCAGAATATTGCAAAATGTGCTTTCGCCGAAAAGCTATTTTAAAATCTGACATAGCGTTTGCATAAAGGAGTTCTGTATCTATAATTCTTAAAATAATTGTTATGTATTTTGTCAACGTTTATCATGAGTAATTTAGTAAATTCACCGGAAGTTTTCGGTGGGTATGCTAGTTCTGAACATCACATGCTAATGTAAAAAGCTGGTTTTTGATATAAATATGAACTTGATTGAACAAAACATGCATGTATTGTATAACATAATGTCCTAGGAGTGTCATCTGATGAAGATCATCAAAGGTTAGTGTTGCATTTAGCTGTGGTTTTGGTTTTTGTGACATATATGCTTGCTTTGAAAATGGCTGTGTGATTATTTTTGGCAGGGTACTCTCCTGACATAATCTAATGTTTTGCTTTTGCTGTAAAGCCTTTTTGAAATCAGACAATGTGGTTAGATTAACGAGAGTATTGTCTTTAAAATGGTGTAAAATAGTCATATGTTTGAGAAATTGAAGTTATAGCATTTTTGAGGTATTTGAATTTCGCGCCATGCTATTCCACTGGCTGGTGAATAGAGTGGGACGCTCCACTGGCCCAGAGAGGTTACTTTTTCTGATAGTTGATATAACATTGAAGATCTGACGTTGTTTTAAAGGAACAAATTAAACCTATTTTATACAAGGTTTGTCTATGTTTACATTTGGTTACCATGATGATGACATCCTGTGGTTGAAATTTCACGCTCAAAACAATAGTTTATGTTGCAGACTTTTTTCAAATCCAATGTATTTTCCACGTAGATTCCACGTCACACTACATTCACAAATTACATTTAAAAAAAGTTGATTCAACCAGTTTGTGCCTAGTGGGATGGTTCTCCTTTTCAGAGCATTGTGGTACAGTGCAAAGAAGCTCAATAGAGAACAATCGTCACGTACTGCAACTGTGTGACATAAAATAATAGCTTTAGTAATTAACCAAGCCATGAGAGCAAAGAGCAACATTCTGTCACGATGGGAAAGAAAGATAGTCAAAGGTTTCTAGAAAATATCCTGGGGAGTTGATTAAGTTGATTAATTGCTTTGAGATCTCTCATTGGAGTCTTGGCTCCCAGAGAAGGAAATCACTAGAGAATAGGTCTAGAAGTCACAAGGCTGCCACGTTATTCCATTGGTTCTGTCTGCTGGTGTATGCTAATTATCTGACTTAAACATTCTTAATATTCCTCTTATTTGAAAGATTATATTATTTTCACTTTAAAATGTGGAATTAATTCCTACAAAATGTTCTTATCTGTAATACCTGATTGTACAGTATAGAGATACCAACATTACCACTTTATCTCAAATAAAAATCAGTACACTGCCTTGCTGTTTCCACAGTTCACATAGAGGTAAGGACAACATTACAACATGGGCTATGTTTAAACATGGGAGTTCTGTAGGACTGCCTTGATGAACCAAACAGCATTGGAAAGCGTGTCTCTTTGAGCTCTACCATTGAGCAAGCTAAATGCATGATTTCCTCAAGGCAAAACTATGTTGCTGGTAGTCTCTTAGCCAAGCAGGGATATACTGACATTGTCTCTGGAGGCCTGAGGATTTCAGCTGAGTTAGAGAAACAGCCAATTCTCTGGAGAATCCACCCAGACATTTTCTTTCTCTTTTTCCACCTGCATCTTATACGCAGAGCGAGAACCCATGCGCTACAAAGAGTCTACAGTCTGTAAACAGGAAGCAACATCAGGTTAACATTCTGCGCTCTTTTCATTATGGTTCCCTCCAGAACGGAGGCTGAGGCCCAAATGGCACCCTATTCCCTATATATAATGTACTACTATTGACCAGGACCCGTAGGGCTCTAGTCAAAAGTACTGCACTATAAAGGGAACAAGATACCATTTGGGACGCAGTCATTGACAGATCAGTGTTGTTTCCAGCAGATTACCGGTGCGTTGTGCAGGTCTGAGGCTGATCAATACACTGTTTAGCTCTGTAGACCTGGGAAACTCAACAACATGCAGCTGGGAAAGAGAGAGCTACAGTAGGCCTATGTACATGTGGATAGGACAAGCTGTGTAGGCTGCTGGCTAATGGCAGCAGAAACCATCTTATGTCCCATTACCTCTATCCTGTTAAATTGCTACCAGCAGCAAAATCCCATTGGTTCATTTATCTGTGATCTCTCTCTCTCTCTCTCTCTCTCTCTCTCTCTCTCTCTCTCTCTCTCTCTCTCTCTCTCTCTCTCTCTCTCTCTCTCTCTCTCTCTCTCTCTCTCTCTCTCTCTCTAAAATGATATGAGCCAGGTGTAGTGTGTTTGTCTGTTCAGCTCCTCATGCTCAGCCAAGGACACCAGGCAGTGAGGTTTCTCTGCAGAGTTGTAACAGACAGCCATTGTTTGATAGCTGGATCGGATCTTCCAGGATAGATGGAGGCCTGCCAGACGGCAAGTGACCAGTCTCCCAAAGGCAGCGATGTCCAGCGGAGGAACAGATCAACACCACCCTACTCAACGAGATGCAATTCGCCTGGGATGCAGTTAGGTCGGTAAAGTTTTCTGCTGCAGCTGACCAAACCACCAGAGAATCTCTTCCCGAAGCTGCTAGATTGTGCAGCCTGGGCTCATAGACTAGACGTAACATAATATGCAAAAATCTGCGACACTCAAATGAGTATGATATGTTACGTTTCGTATGGTTATTTAAGACAGAAGGTTACTTAAGGCAAAAACGAAAGGAAGGAGGCTGGTCGGGGTGGATGGGTAGGTGTATAACAAAAATGTCTAGCAACCCAAAGGTTTAAATCAATCAATCAAATCAATCAAATGTATTTATAAAGCCCTTTTTACATCAGCCGATGTCACAAAGTGCTATACAGAAACCCAGCCTAAAACCCCAAACAGCAAGCAATGCAGATGTAGAAGCACGGTGGCTAGGAAAAACTCCATAGAAATGCAGGAACCTAGGAAGAAACCTAGAGAGGAACCAGGCTCTGAGGGGTGGCCAGTCCTCTTCTGGCTGTGCCGGGTGGAGATTATAACAGTACATGGTCAAGATGTTGAAACGTTCATAGATGACCAGCAGGGTCAAATGATAATAATCACATACCTCGTTCAAATTGCAATTCGTAACATATCATATGGTATAGTTACATAAGACAGAAAGTTACAACTGGAAAAAATAAAAGGAGGGTGGTTGGTCGATATATAACGCAAACGTCTAGCAACCCAAAGGTTGTGTGTTCAAATCGAATCATGGACAATTTTAGCTAATTAGCAACTTTGCCAACATCGAGCAACCCAAAGGTTGTGTGTTCAAATCGAATCTTACTACTTACTACTTTTTGCTACTTTACAACTACTTAGCATGTTAGCTAAACCTAACCGTAACCCCTAAACCCTAGCCTAGCTAACGTTAGCCACCTAGCTAACCATTAGCCAGCTAGCCACCTTGCTAACGTTAGCCACAACAAATTGGAATTCATAACATATCAGGCGTATTGCAAATTTGTAACTTATTGTATGAATTGCAATTTATAAAATCTAATGTGAATTGTAATTCAAAACATTTCATATGAAATGAATGATGGACATCCACAAATCTTGCACCTATCGCATTTGGGCCCAGCCTTGAATAAAAACACTGCTAGCCTTCTAGCCAGTAGGATCCAAGCTTGGGTCAGGTTGGAGAGGTCCCAGCCACAGGGGCTAACCGTGACATTCGCTTGTAAAATGGTGTGGATAAAAATGCTAATCCAAACCCTAATTTCTTCGTATAGTTTGGGATAAATTGCAGAAGAATAGGCTGAATGACTAAACAAACAAAGAATTGACACACTAAAGAAATGAAAAACCCCTATACCACACTCTACAAAGAAAGTCCTGCAGGCTCTATTTTTATCTTAACCTGCAGCTGGCCCAGAACAAAGCAGCATGTCTTGCTCTTCATTGTAAATAGAGGGCTAATATTAATACTATGCATGCCAGTCTCTCTTCCGACACGTTTTTATGAGAAGCATTAATGTGTTGGAAATTCCAAATTGTTTGTATAGTCAACTTACACACAGCACTGACATACACACTTACCCCACCAGACATGCCACCAGGGGTATTTTCACAGTCCCTAGGTCCAGAACAAATTCAAGGAAAAGTACAGTATTATACAGAGCCATGAGTGCATGGAACTCCTTCCATCTTATATAGCGCAAGTGAACAGCAAACCTGGTTTCAAAAAACAAATAAAGCAACACCTCACGGCACAACGCCTTTCTGACCATGTGACCTACTTTGTGTGTGTATGCACTGCCGTGTATGTGTAACTAATAGATGCACGCACAGACACACACACACACAATCTGTTAATGTTTTTAAATGTATGTAAATTGTAAAGTATTTTACATTCGAATGTTTCGAATGTATTTTTAGTTATGTGTTGGACCCCTGTAAAACTAGCTGTCACCATTGGCGTTGGCTAATGGGGATCCTAATAAATAAAAATGTAACTGGACGTGACGTGTGAATGGATGAGTGTTAGTATGAATAAGAAAAGTGTAATCACTCAGTGGAATTGGTTTTCTATCATTAGAGATGTTCCCTAATGAAAACAAGTCTTCATTGCAATATCAAATACTAGGCCTGTGTTTTTGCCATCAAATACTATTCCGATTCCAATTTAGGAAATTCCGATTGTCTTAACCTCTACAGGATCCTAGGCTTGCACCTGGGCTGGAATTATACATTATGGCCTTTCTCTTGCATTTCAAAGATGATGGTACAAAAAAAAATAAAAAAGAACGGATGTTTTTTTTCTTTGTATTATCTTTTACCAGATCTAATGTGTTATATTGTTCTACATTAATTTCACATTTCCTCAAACTTCAAAGTGTTTCCTTTCAACATGGACATTACTTTACTCAGTGCTTTGTTGAAGCACCTTCGGCAGTGATTACAGCCACGAGTATTCTTAGGTATGACGCTACAAGCTACTCCTGCGTTGTCTTGGCTGTGTGCTTATTGTCCTGTTGGAAGGTGAACCTTTGACCCAGTCTGAGGTCCTGAGTGCTCTGGAGCAGGTTTTGATCAAGGATCTCACTGTACTTTGCCCCGTTCATCTTTCCCTTGATCCTGACTAGTCTCCCAGTCCCTAAAAAACATCCCCACAGCATGATGCTGCCACCACCATGCTTCACCATAGGGTTTCCTCCAGACATGACGCTTGGCATTCAGGCCAAAGAGTTCAATCTTGGTTTCATCAGACCAGAGAATTTTGTTTCTCATGGTCTGAGAGTCTTTAGGTACTTTTTGGCAAACTCCAAGTGGGCTGTCTTGTACCTTTTACTGAGGAGTGGCTTCCGTCTGGCCAATCTACCATAAAGGCCTGATTGGTGGAGTGCTGCAGCGATGGTTGTCCTTCTTGAAGGTTCTCCCATCTCCACAGAGGAACTCCAGAACCCTGTCAGAGTGCCCATCGGGTTCTTGGTCACCTCATGGCTTGGTTTTTGCACTGACATGCACTATCAACTGTGGGACCTTATATATAGCATGTGCCTTTCCAAATAATTTCCAATCAATTGAATTGACCACAGGTGGACTCCAAACAAGTTGAAGAAACATCTCAAGGATGATTAATAGAAACAGGATGCACCTGAGCTCAATTTTGAGTCTCATAGCAAAGGGTCTGAATACTTATGTAAACAAAATTTTTTTATTGAAAAATGTTTTTTTGCAAACATTTCTATAAACCTGTTTTTTGCTTTGTCGTTATGGGGTATTGTGTGTAGATTGCTGAGGATTTTAAAAAATGTAATCCATTTTAAAATAAGGCTGTAACGTAAACATTTTTGGAAAAAGTAAAGGGGTCTGAATATTTTCCTAAGGCACTGTATGTGAGGTCATTAGGCCTACTGACGGTCAATACTGATAGTGGATAATATTTAACATGATAGAAATATGAAACAGAGAAAGTAAGATAAGTAAGATATTCGAGAGTACCCATCCCTGCAAGTTAAAAGGCTGTACAATTTAAATTTGGCATAATGGCACAGCATTTCATAAACTTTGATGTAGGAAAGTTGATATGTTGATGTGCTTAAGTTGGCTGCCACATGATTGGTTTCACATTTGTCTCCAGCAATATACAGTTGAAGTTGAACGTTTACATACACCTTAGCCAAATACATTTAAACTCAGTTTTTCACAATTCCTGACATTTAATCCTAGCACTGAATTAGGTCAGTTAGGATCACCACTTTATTTTAAGAATGTGAAATGTCAGAATAATGGTAGAGAGAATGATTTATTTCAGGATTTATTTATTTCATCACATTCCCAATGGGTCAGAAATGTACATACACCCAATTAGTATTTGGTAGCATTGCCTTTACATTTTTTTTTAACTTGGGTCAAACGTTTGGCATGTCTTCCACAAGCTTCCCACAATAAGTTGGGTGAATTTTGTCCCATTCCTCCTGACAAAGCTGGTGTAACTGAGTCAGGTTTGTAAGGCCTCCTTGCTCGCACACGCTTTTTCAGTTCTGCCAACAAATTTTCTATAGGATTGAGGTCAGGGCTTTGTGATGGCCACTCCAATACCTTGACTTTGTTCTCCTTAAGCCATTTTGCCACAACATTGGAAGTATGCTTGGGGTCATTGTCCATTTGGAAGACCCATTTGCGACAAAGCTTTAACTTCCTGACTGATGTCTTGAGATGTTGCTTCAATATATCCACATAAATTTCCATCCTCATGATGCCATCTATTTTGTGAAGCGCACCAGTCCCTCCCGCAACAAAGCACCCTCACAACATGATGCAGCCACCCCCGTGCTTCACGGTTGGGATGGTGTCCTTCGGCTTGCAAGCCTCACACTTCTTTCCTCCAAACATAACGATGGTCATTATGGCCAAACAGTTATATTTTTGTTTCATCAGACCAGAGGACATTTCTCCAAAAAGTACGATCTTGGTCCCCATGTGCAGTTGCGAAACGTAGTCTGGCTTTTTTATGCCGGTTTTGGAGCAGTGGCTTCTTTCTTGCTGAGCGGCCTTTCAGGTTATGTCTATATAGGACTCGTTTTACTGTGGATATAGATACTTTTGTACCTCTTTCCTCCAGCATCTCCATAAGGTCCTTTGCTGTTGTTCTGGGATTGATTTGCACTTTTCGCACCAAAGTACGTTCATCTCTAGGAGACAGAACGCGTCTCCTTCCCTTTCGGTATGACAGCTGCGTGGTCCCATGGTGTTTATACTTGCGTACTATTGTTTGTACAGATGAACGTGATACCTTCAGGCGTTTGGAAATTTCTCCCAAGGATAAACCAGACTTGTGGAGGTCCACAATTATTTTCTAAGGTCTTGGCTGATTTCTTTTGATTTTCCCATGATGTCAAGCAAAGAGGCACTGAGTTTGAAGGTAGGCCTTGAAATACATCCACAGCTACACCTCCAATTGACTCAAATGATGTCAATTAGCCTATCAGAAGCTTCTAAAGCCATGACATCATTTTCAGGAATTTTTCCAAGCTGTTTAAAGGCACAGTCAACTTAGTGTATGTAAACTTCTGACCCACTGGAATTGTGATACAGAGAATTATAAGTTAAATAATCTGTCTGTAAACAATTGTTGGAAAAATTACTTGTGTCATGCACAAAGTAGATGTCCTAACCGACTTGAAAAAAAAGAAATTTGTGGAGTGGTTGAAAAACGAGTTTTAATGACTCCAACCTATGTGTATGTAAACTTCCGACTTCAACTGTATCTAAAACAATTGTAATTTATAATTCCCTCTTCCAAACGGATTACTCATTTACCTAGCTCTTATCAATAGCTCTTGTCAAGTAGTAAAGTACAGTGCATGAAGGATGGTGTTATTTCTATGAGAAAAAAATTAAGTAGATTTTTTTCCCACTTGGAATCGGTAGGTTCGCTAGGTCTTATTCATTGTTCGCTCACGTATAAAGGTTGTGGAATTATTAGGGAATTAAGTCAAGGTCAGAATACGGCGTATCTGTAGACACACCTCCACCACACCTTCATTTATTTGATCTCCACCTAAAACGAATAGCATGCTATTCTCATGCTTACAAATTCAAGTTTAGTTTATGTTAGAATACACCTAGAGAAAAAAGTGCATAAAAAGGGAATTACATTCCATTTACCTGCTTAACTCAGGTCGGAATTGGGCCCTTACAGCGAACCCAGTGAAGCAATACAAGTACGATGAACACACTGTATCTTTGTTGTAGGCTTTGTTATCATACTCTTTCAAAAGGTGTTTTTTTTCTAAGCTGTTTTTATGTTTATTTGAGGCCCAGCTCTCCACAACAGTTTGGGCTGATCAGAGGAACACTTTCTCTGTGACAAACTCTCTTCTCCGGGGGGGGGGGACACGGGACACACGCACTTGTTTTAAAGTTGCAGAGGGAGCAATGAAGCTCACAAAATGTGTCAATCAATGGAGGCATGATAATGAATTATTTCCTTGCTGGAGCGAGAGTTGGAGGGAGAGATAAAAGAAGACCCCATGCTGTGCTGCTAACAGCCGGCGGGCCTCAGTGTGTGAATAACGGTGTGCCGGAGCCTGAGGACTGCTAGCAAAAATGTGATGGTGGAAAAACAACGAGATGGCGAGGAGGATGGAGGAGTAGTGGAGTCTGGGTGTTCAGGGGTTAGAGGTCAGGCCGTGCTATTCCCAGGACACGACTCCGATAAATTAGAGAAGAACTATTAAAGGGGTCAAATTAAAATAGATATTACTATATGACTGGTAGCACAACGGCTCTCAAGAGAATGTTCACCTTTTAAATGATCAACTCACTGATGATTATGGAGATAGGAAATATTAGAGTATTACATTAAGTTACAAGTGTTCTTTTATCACATCTTGTATTACATTTCCCCCGGTTAAGAGAGTCTTCTATTCAATCTCAAGGATTGGAGTTTGGATTGGAGAATATTAAGACTTTCAATTAAATAGTAAGTTCTCATGAGAAGAAAAGAAAGCCAAACATCCTTTCTGTGAACTCTGCGGAAGTCGTTGTAATTCGCAATTATTTTGGCTGGCAAACAACGAGTTTCCAACATTTGCCTTTAATTGGTTACAGGCTGACAAGCAACTGCTGTAACACTAATGCGCTACTTTTTCATCCCATTTATAGATTTATATCACTGTCTGTGTAAACAAGTGGATAAAGATTCTGTCTGCCTAACAGGGATATTGATTTTATTAGCATTATACTGCTCTGAAGCATCATTTGACATATGCTTGGATGTTTCTACTGTACAAAGAAAAAACCCAGTGGTATTTCACAATGTTGAAGATGTTGGCTCATATTTCTTATTTGAAATTTGATATTTATTGAAGTCTCCCGGTACAGAGATATTTTGCTTCGTCTTCCAGACATACATTGTACCTGTGCAGTTTAGGTTCTGTGTATCAGGCAACTTAATGAGCGTAGACACATTCTTTCTGTACTGTCCATCTCTTCTCTTCTCTCCTCTCTATAGGGAGATGGCGGCATTGTTAAATGTCTCACAAAATAGATTATTCCAAGATCAGAGGTACCTACAGTTGCCATGGAGACTCACGTTGCTTGTCTCACTGCGTTATGCAGAACAGAGCAATCCTCTGGCTTCTTGCCGTTCACCGTCGGCCATATTTAAGGGGCGGACGAGAGAAACTGTAGAACGGTGAATGTGTGGAGGAAGAGATGTGGTGACAGGACATCCTCTGTTTCTGTCACACTCAGGGACAGAGACGGTTATTAAGGGCTAACACAGCAAGCTGACAGAATGTAATTACCCCAGCACACAGCTGACACAATGAATGTGCCGGAAACCATACAAATACGGTATTGGCAATTAGCCGTGAAGGCCATGGAGTCGTCTAATGAGCCTTCAAATAAAACACCAACGTGGAACAGAGAGGAGCTGGAAGAGAGGAGCCATCCTGAGAGGGAGGCAGGTGGAATAGACCTTAAGTACAGTTATCTTAAGTCACTCTCTACTATGTGCTTAGCTACGGATATTTCACCACTCACTGCAGGCTACAACGTCATGGGTGGGTTACTTGTTAGACAATGACATGCAGATATGATCGAGGTTGTCCACAGTGTCAGCTTCTAATCTAAATTTAGGCTATTTTTCACTTACTGGAAAAGTCAGAAAACCATGAAAAATGTGCTGCGACAGCTTTACGGTGACGGACAGAAGCTTTGTCTTTCAATGAGTGGGTTTAATTGACTATGCCTTTGCTAATGTAGTCATTTGCATCCCTTGAAAAGCTGTGATCTCCTTGTGATAAGCATACCCTTCTGATGGCCTGTGTAATCTCCACCTGTGGAGGATAAGCATCACAGGCAGACAGGGGACTGGCGCGTGCCGTTCTTCCTGACCTACACCCTACACGGTCATTCATGCCCCTCCACCGCAAAGCCTGCCCCTTAGTACATTCCACCACACGCACACGCACGCACGCACGCACACACACGGACCCCTTTTCCTAGCCAATTACACTTGTCTCCCTTTCTTTCCCGCTTTCTTCCTTTCACTCCTTCCCCCCCTGACCGCTCTCTCCTCCCTCTATGCCACCACACTCTGTTTCAGCCACTTGATTAATTAAGCAGATCTGCTGACGGTGCCTGCCAGCTCAGCTCACCATGTCCTTATAATTCCACTATTAACGGCAGCCATGAAAAACAAATAGACTCCCAGCGAAGGGAGCTCTGGGCTCAATGCCCCCAACTCCAGCATTCCCCCTCTCCTCTCCCTTCCCTTATCCTCTTCACTCCGCCCCATATGGATGCCTCTTTTCCACTCCCCTGGGGCACTACAGTGCATCCCTCCTGCAGTAGAAAAGGTTTACAATGTTAAAGGGAGTACTACCACAGTATGTATCCGCAAGTCTGGACAAGCATCTGCTTCAATGGCTAAAGCACATGTGGTCCATGAGGTTAATGTATCAGTTCACTCTAATAACAGCACATGTGTACCAGCCGTTCTCTAGCATGATCTACATTCACATTGGGTATTTTTTATTGAACCTTTATTTATGGAATAGATAAATACTACACTCTATCCACTGGGAACACACTGGTTGAGTTACTGTTGTTTCCATGTCTTTTCAACAAAATGACGTTGAAACAACGTGGAATAGACGGTGAATTGACATCTGTGCCCAGTGTGTAGGGCACTCACAGAGCACATCTTAGAGTCATTATACCTTTATCTCAGCACCTCCATAGGCACTGCGGCAGAGATGTGCGTTATTCAATGGCCATTACTTATTCTCCTTTGTGAAGAACAAGAGGTCTCTTCTTCCTTTGACTGAGTTGAGCTCTCCAAACTTTTCATCATTAGTCATGAATACTACTTTCCAACATTTCGTTAAATACTCATTAGGCAAAGATTCAAGAAGATATTTTTTTTCTGACTGTGATTATAGCTGTACTGTTAAGCCCTCCTGTACAGCAAAGCCATCCTGACAGACCAGGGTAAAGGATAAAGCGAGAAGATGTTGGAGAGAGAGAAAAAAAGGAAACAACAACGCTGTGCTGAACTGCTACTGTCAGACGCCTAAGTAGATCACTGCAAATACTATCACTTCCTGATGGGGGTGTCTAGAGCCAAACTGAACTCCCAGCTTTGGAATGGAATTTGTCTGCCTGCTATGGAACAGAACACTCTCTCTACACAACAGCATCTGCAGAACGGGGCTTAACATTGAGTATTGCTGCCCAGTGTATCTACCAAGCATGGCATCTACAGGGGGAGGTTGTGTAGAAACACCTGAGCTTCCTGGCATCTCAACTTAAATTTCCCTCAAGGGAGAACAACTCATCTCAGGAACATCCATCCATAGCACATAAGCCATAAACCTCCTCTTAATAAAACATTCCCACTCTTTGTTTTAGTCTTATGCAGCACAACAGTTAACCTTGAACAATGTCTGATCAATCACATGTTTTATTAGTCCCAACCCTCTCCTTCACCTCCCTGTTAAACCCCTTACACCTTCCTCAAAACAGACCCACCGCCAGCCATTCTCACAGCCCATCTGGATGCTAAAAGGAAAGTAACTGTATAATGACAACAATGATTCCACTAAAACCCAGTCATTACTATGGTTAATGACTGTTGAGGCTTAATGGACCTGTGTTTTTGCCCCTATTGTGAAAACCTTCAAAATGGTGCCATGCCGCCTACTGCTAATGTCCTGATTTATCGGCTTTGTCCAATTGGATGGACTGGCCATACAGGTCTGGGCTGCGCATTTTGGTGCTCAGGTCGCATATTGTGTTTCTAATCACACTGGCTGAAATGTATGGTGTATAGATATCCTCTCAGAGGTAAAGCAACCTCAGTGATAGGGGTTGCTCTGTCATCTTCTGTTCCAGCCCAAATCCAGGCTGCCATATTGGCTGTGCGAATAGGCTTTATTAGGCCTGATGACCAGGTGCTCTCAACCACGGCTCACAGCTCAGAGGCCCATAATGATGCCTGGCCTGGCAAACAGGGCAGAGGATTGCAGGATTACTGGATTGCAGCGCAGCCTGAGTCAGGTTTATCTGGTCTGATCCGGTCTTATCCTGATGGGATGGGCTGAGAGAGGGAGGGAGGGAGAGAGAGAGAGAGAGAGAGAGAGAGAGAGAGAAAGAGAGGGAGGTGGGGATTTAAAGCTGGACTTACGAAAAGCGGTGTAGAACTCGTGCAGAGTGAGGTGTCCGTCGTTGTTGTAATCATCGTAGCGGAGCAGGTCCTGCATGGTGCACTCCAGCAGATTGTCTTCTAGGTGCTCCTTCATAGAGATCTGGACAGGAGGATGGAAACCCTAGACTGTATTACAATGACTGTATTACATTCTATGATTCACATTCTAGTTCTATGGATATAAACCATAGGACTAAGTCAGATAAAGTACATTATAACAACTGTCTTCCTTCATTCACTTAACGGTCTTACATCTTCTCTTAACCCTTATTTTAGCCTTGTTCTATCCTATATTTAATTCCCTTTGGAAAAGGTACAGGTGCAAACTATGCTTCTGGTGAGACTGGCCCCATTTTGTACATCTATAGAGGGAAGGAGAACCAACGTGTAGAGCTAGTCAAATACTGCTTAATTAACATACAGATATATATATATATATATAAATATATATATATATAACTGATCATGACATTTAGTGACATCTTATTTCTATTTCTTTGATTTCTCTGATCTTGGATGGATATTTCTCCCTTAAAAAAATGTAAATGTCTCTTTAAAGATTTCTTGGCTACGTGTCAACATTAATAATTGCCAAGTATGATTTGATCAGATCTTCAATCAAATCTTCTAAACTGCTGAGATGTGAGAAATAGTTCATAATGTATTTCATGTCGGTCCTGTCTCCTCAAAGTAGAAAGGTGCAAATTGTCCGTCCCAAATGACACCCTATTCCATATATAGATTTAAAAGTAGTGTACAATTATATAGCGAATAGGGTGCCATTTGGATGTAGGCAAAGTATTTTATTTTAGTTTCATGAGACATTGAGTGATGTCATTTAGCAACCTGTTCTGTAAGCTAATAAAACACGACAGCTATTTGTCACAACACTGCAACTAAATAATTGGAAGTATCTACCTTCTAAAAAAAGATCACGAACCTAAACAGTGCTTTAATGCAGAAACCAACACATTCCCAAGTTCTCGCATGTCACCCCACTCGGCACACTCCCCTGGCTTCCACACCGTGGTGCTTGCCTACGGAGCAACATGAGGAACTGTGCCTCTCTACCTTCAGGCTATGCTCAAACCCTGCCGGTGGAGGCTCCTAAGAGGAAGAAGGGGTATTGTAAAACATTTAAAAAGTTTCCCTAAATATAATCACGTCACCAAATAAATGATTAAAACACACTATTTTGCTAGGAAGGTCTACAGTAGCCTCAACAGCACTCTATAGGGAAGCACAATGGTGTAGCCGGAGGACAGCTAGCTTCCGCCCTCCTCTGGGTACATTTACTTCAATACAAAACCGAGGAGGCTCATGGTTCTCACCCCCTTCCATAGACTTACACAGTAATTATGACAACTTCTGGAGGACGTCCTCCAGGCTATCAGAGCTCTTTCAGCATGAACAGACATGTTGTCCACCCAATCAAAGGATCAGAGAATGATCTAGTACTGAAAGCATAAGCTACAGCTAGCTAGAACTGCAGTGTATAAAATATGGTGATTAGTTGACTCAAAGAGAGAGAAAAAAATAGTTAAACAGTGTTGAACAAATTCATTTCTTCCAAAATGAAGGAGAAACAAGAGAGAAATAGAGAGAGATTGTCATTTTTTTTCACTTTCAGTTTCACTTAGCTAGCAAATTCAACAAGCTAGTTTAGCCTGCTGAAACACCCTGCTCAAACAGAGGGATGCTATGTTAGCTAGCTGGCTATGACTATCCAACACAACACTGGAACTCTTCCAAGTCAAGGTCATCTTTTCGTATTACTAATTTATTGCCACAGGGGCCCGCTGTTGTAACTGCTTACTGACAGTACACTGTAACTTTACTGCATGATTGTAGCGGGTTTACTAACACGTTAGTTATATTAGCTATGTTAACTATGGTGACCATGATGTAGGCTGTGTGTAGCGGTTTGGCTTGGAAAGTGTTTTGTTGCCTGGTCACATACAGCTGATGTGTTGCGAGTTGAAGTCCACAAGCGAAGGGAAGAGCTGAGAGGAGGAGAGCGCATAGATGCAACAAGGAATACAAAGTGGCTGCTTTGAAAGGGAACTGGGTTTACGCGTGATCAGGGGTGTATTCATTCAGCCGATTCTGTTGAAAAAGGTTTCTTAAACGGAAGCAAATGGAACAAAACAGGGATAAACATACCTGAATTTGTCCAACAGAAACTCTTGTTGGACTAATGATTACACCCTATATCAGCTAGATGCAGGCAAGAGTGTGCAAGGCGGTATTAAATGTCACTGTCAGTCCATGTGTCACTGTCTGTGACCTCAAATTTGCCTCTCGACCTGTGTGCACCTACGTTGTAAACTTTCATTCATAGGCTAGGTTGTAGCAACCTCATGATGGGTATAGGAACATTTGAGTGTCATGTAGTAGCCTAAACTTATCGCTGTTACATTGAACTGGGTGAATGGAATATGAATGAGAGACATCCACAACGCTGCAATAGAAATAAGGCCATGGCTCATGAATTTTTTTTGTTGGTCCCTCCTCATCTTAAACGGCACTGACCGCCACTAAACCCTACACCCCAACCCGAGCACCTTCTGGCATAGGACTAGTAGAAGTAGATCACCCATGGATGGCGATGCATCCAATTAACACCAGTTAGTGTGGCTCTGATGCCCACCTTCATCCAATTCTCACCCCAGAGAAGTACCCACCTGTTCAAGCTCGTCGCTGCACAGACGGCCATCCCCGTCCATGTCCAGGTACTTAAACATGGTGTCCACCAGGGCTCTCTTCTGGTCCATGTCTCTCTTAATGTTCCTGTCCCAGCCATTCAGGCCTTTAGGCTGCATATCCAGCAGCATACTCTTCAGCTTGTTGTAATCTGCCATGGTGCACGTGTCTCCTATAACAACACAATACAGACTTTAAATTAACCTCAATTAAGTTATAATGACCTTACCACTGCAGGACTAAATGATTTTGGGGGATGGTTAAGTGTGTAAGAGTGAGTATATTAAATGTGTGTGTGTGTGTGTGTGTGTGTGTGTGTGTGTGTGTGTGTGTGTGTGTGTGTGTGTGTGTGTGTGTGTGTGTGTGTGTGTGTGTGTGTGTGTGTGTGTGTGTGTGTGTGTTTGCGTGTGTGCGTGCATGGGTTCTTGCTTGCTTGAGTGCGTGTTGCAGTGTGCGTGTTGCAGTGTGCGTGTGTGTGTGCTTGCATAATGTGTTTTCGCGCAGGGGGTCCAATTAATTATGTATAATCCTCCAATCCACATGAAAACAAAAGGTAAACATCCTCATTGAGATGCTTTGGACAGTTTTGTCCTCTTTCACTTGCTGAGGGATTAACACCACATGTTTCAAACACAGCATCACATCCTGCCTGACTGCTCAGCACTCTGTCTCCCAGCCCACTAATAAATATGTGCAGAGGAATGGAGGAGCCCTGATTAATCAAGTGCAGCTGAGAGTGTGTTTATTCCTTACTTGAAATAAAATTGTGCAAACACAGGCCACCCGCTGTGGGCATCTTTAGGACTTGATGTGAATGGAGAGCATTGCTCCACTCCCCCCTTCCTCCCCCTTCCTTCCACCAGCTGCCTATGAGAGTTGACAGGAGGTGGGAGGGGTGCCTGTGTATCTCCGCCAAGTGATGAGCGCACCAAATATTAAAAGCTCATTGATATGAATAAGTCATTAGAAAATGTCTCCCGATCGCTGCGAAGAGCCATACCCCCTCCTGCGTGATTGCAATGCCTGATTCCGAATAGACATCAACATCAATTACAGCTAATAAATACCACAGAAAGACAACGGTGTACAAGATGCAGGCATCCAAAGCGTCCAACCTGCATCCCCCTGGTTCCCCCACCCCACTGTAGCACTGATGCCTCAATGTCCTATCCGTTCACCCTCATGTCACTCCTAAACTCAACAAGAGTTCTGTTAAGCCTCTAAAAGGGAGAAATGTCTCCTACATTACGTCACGTTTCGTGGCTTTTTGGTGAAGCATGCTGCCTGATGTGGCTCAGTTGGTAGAGCATGGTGTTTGCAATGCCAGGGTTGTGGGTTCAATTCCCACGGGGGGGCCAGTGGAGAAAAAAAATTATGAAATGTATGCATTCACTACTGTAAGTTGCTCTGGATAAGAGCGTCTGCTAAATGACTAAAATGTAAATTGGGTTCCTTTCACTTCAGTGACAGGAGGGTTAACTTACATGCTATGTGAATTGTTAGCAACTCTCTTTGGAACACACGACCGACCCAAACTTTAAAACACTTTTACCAGCTCTATTTTGCCTACCCGCTGCATTGTCTGTATGACCTGCCGCTGGCACTGCTCTGGTGCTATCCATTAGCATGACAAGGGGTCATTTCAATGCACCAGCCCTTTCTCTCTGACTGCATTCAGTGGCTGATCAATCATTGATCAATCTGCCACGAAGAAGGGGAGGGATTCAATTTTCGACTTTTCAAATCGGGTAATGAAGTACATCTATCAAGGCAACTTTGTGAGGAGAAAGGTCGACGGTGATATGGGTTAAGTTGTTATGACACGCTATTAATCCAAGATCCTCGCTTTTTTCGGGGTAAAGATCTTATGACCTTTCACAGACACACCCCACTATCCGCATCGGTCCGAGGCGTGTGAGCAGCAATAACGTCAAGGTCTCGGCTAAATCCCTGTTCAATGTTATTCCTTCTGGGGGGAATGGAGTGTGCCACTTGTTGAGATGAATGTCATTACTTTCCCTCAATGATGTCCTACTACCAGTAAGTCTTTCTTATTCTGCTGAAGACAGCAGCTGAGGGGCTGAAACATTACTCCCTGTTTGAAATGTCAGCTGCTTAAAGATGCACTCCAGAGCTTTTGTAGTTTTGAAAGTGGTGCTCACTTTCAAAAGGGAGTAATGAATGATCTACGGGACTTTAATGAGAACCAGCCAACCTTTTGATACAGGATGCAGTGATGCGTATTAAAACTGTCACCTGTGATCAAGCGAAGAGCGCTATGGTAGATGGCATCCAAAGGTTTAAGAGTAGGGGCTGCTGCATTCAGATAAATGGTGTCACCATAGTCAAGACCTGGCAGGAATGTTGACTCTACAATATGCTTTCTGCTGTGTAGGGAGAGGCATGATCTATTTCTATAAAAGAAGCCTACTTTAAATCTGTAGCTTATCCGTATGTTTTTTAAATATCAAATTATTGTTAAACCAAAAGCCCAGAAAAATATAGGCGGGAACCTACCTGATTAAAGAACCATCCAATGCATAAATGTGTAAGCCATCTGAAATACTTCTATGAGAATGACAAAATAGCATACATTTAGTATTTCCGTCATTAAGTAACAATTTTACCCATGCGGGACACCTTTAGTAATATCAACATAACTTAACTGCATACAGATATATTTTAGGGAACTAGTGATTTTTTTATATATTTTTTTTTTCTCCAACCTTTATTTAACTAGGTAAGTCAGATACAACACAATAAATGTACAAAGACATAACCCAAACTAAAGAATGGACTAACTATAAAAAAAAACGACTAAAAATAATCCCATTTAATTGAAAGAGTAGGTGTCTGAAGGCCTCTCATGAGCGGTTCCTAGCATCAGAACCAAGAGAGTAAAAGCTTGTTCTAATACATCAACTGTTGAAATCTTACTACAATCCCTCAAGGGTGTGAGCAGCGCTCCTGTTTGATTTATGACGGCTTGACCTCCATGGGCTGAGATGATTGGGTTATTTAAGCCATGCCATCTGTGTCCTGCTAATGGTAAAAGATTGACTTGCCTCTTAGGTAATTATGGAGATGATAGATACTTTCCTCATACGTGAGGGACATCAGGTCGAAAGTAACTGTGAATCAAAGCATGGACCAGGGGTCCTTTGAGGGTTATCTGTTGCATGGACATTACCCTCATTGAGACATGAGCCCATTAAATACTTGCCTGTTTAATTTAGACATAAGTCTTCACAGTGACAGCCTATAACTATGGCCCAAAGCCAATTAAAGTAGCCTGCGATGCAGCATCTAACGGGAGCCACATACTGTATGAGAGAGAACTCTACTTCTGTTCTCAATCTGGCTGGGTAAATAAAGTGTACGCAGACAAAAGACAATCAACAACAGAGAGGCCATTTCAAAATCTCATCTCTCTTTTCAGCCCAACTCAGCAAATCCTAAATCTATGCTGTTACAAAGCTGCAAGAATTTGACTGTAGTGAAACTGGACTGTTTGTCGTAAGAGCTTTGCCAAGGGAAAATTATAACATTTGTTTTGTGAAAATTGTTCTGAGGGACAAAAACGACAATGGGTGTTTATCAGAAGAGCAAGCCAAAAGGAAAGGCAAGCTACATAATTTTTTTTTACAAATTTATTTCACCTTTATTTAACCAGGTAGGCAAGTTGAGAACAAGTTCTCATTTACAATTGCGACCTGGCCAAGATAAAGCAAAGCAGTTCGACAACATACAAAAACACAGAGTTACACATGGAGTAAAACAACATACAATCAATGATGCAGTAGAAAAAAATAAGACTATATACAATGTGAGCAAATGATGTGAGATAATGGAGGTAAAGGCAAAAAAATGCCATGGTGGCAAAGTAAATAAAGTATGGCAAGAAAAACACTGGAATGGTAGATTTGTAGTTTGAAGAAAGTTAAAAGTTAAAATATAAATAATATGGTGCAAAGGAGCAAAATAAATAAAATAAATAAATACAGTAGGGGAAAAGGTAGTAGTTTGGGCTAAATTAAAGATGGGCTATGTACAGGTGCAGAGATCTGTGAGCTGCTCTGACAGCTGGTGCTTAAAGCTAGTGAGGGAGATAAGTGTTTCCAGTTTTAGAGATTTTTGTAGTTCGTTCCAGTCATTGGCAGCTGAGAACTGGAAGGAGAGACGACCAAAGGAGGAGTTGGCTTTAGGGGTGACCAGAGAGATATACCTGCTGGAGCGCGTGCTACAGGTGGGTGCTGCTATGGTGACCAGTGAGCGGAGATAAGGGGGGACTTTACCTAGCAGGGTCTTGTAGATGACCTGGAGCCAATGTGTTTGGCGACGATTATGAAGTGAAGGCCAGCCAACGAGAGCATACAGGTCGCAGTGGTGGGTTGTATATGGGGCTTTGGTGACAAAACGGATGGCACTGTGATAGACTGCATCCAGCTTGTTGAGTAGGGTATTGGAGGCTATTTTGTAAATGACATCGCCGAAGTCGAGGATTGGTAGGATGGTCAGTTTTACGAGGGTATGTTTGGCAGCATGAGTGAAGGATGCTTTGTTGCGAAATAGGAAGCCAATTCTAGATTTCACTTTGGATTGGAGATGATTGATGTGAGTCTGGAAGGAGAGTTTACAGTCTAACCAGACACCTAGGTATTTGTAGTTGTCCACAAATTCTAAGTTAGTACCGTCCAGAGAAGTTATGCTGGATGGGCGGGCAGGTGCAGGCAGCGATCGGTTGAAGAGCATGCATTTAGTTTTACTTGTGTTTAGGAGCAGTTGGAGACCACGGAAGGAGAGTTGAATGGCATTGAAGCTCGTCTGGAGGGTTGTTAACACAGTGTCCAAAGAAGGGCCAGAAGTATACAGAATGGTGTCGTCTGCGTAGAGGTGGATCAGAGATTCACCAGCAGCAAGAGCGACATCATTTATGTATACAGAGAAAAGAGTTGGCCCAAGAATTGAACCCTGTGGTACCCCCATAGAGACTACCAGAGGTCCAGACAGTAGGCCCTCCGATTTGACACACTGAACTCTGTCAGAGAAGTAGTTGGTGAACCAGGCGACGCAATCGTTTGAGAAACCAAGGCTACTAAGTCTGCCGATGAGGATGTGGTGATTAACAGAGTCAAAAGCTTTGGCCAGGTCAATGAATACGGCAGCACAGTAATGTTTCTTATCGATGGCGGTTACGATGTCGTTTAGGACCTTGAGCGTGGCTGAGGTGCACCCATGACCAGCTCTGAAACCAGATTGCATAGCGGAGAGGGTGCGGTGGGATTCAAAATAGTCGGTAATCTGTTTGTTGACTTGGCTTTCGAAGACCTTAGAAAGGCAGGGTAGGATGGATATAGGTCTGTAGCAATTTGGGTCAAGAGTGCAATCAATGTTCCAAACACGCTTTGAGATCCCAATGTTCATATTATTTAAGTGGTGGTGCCATGGTGTCATGCCTTAAGTATTGCTATTTGCAGAACAGCAATACTTAATGATATATGTTTACTTCTATTGGCATTTGTTTAATTAATCCATTCTCTGAAAAATCTGTAATCTCCCAATAGCAATGCCATGTTGCGTAGCAAGTTGCCCAGAAACTCTCAATTGGGACAGATTGAGCTTTTGACAGAGCTCTGGAAAGTGTATTCCCAGCTAGCACATAACATTCTGAGAACTATATGTTTCTTAGAGCTTGGTGAGAGCATGGTTGTCCTATGGTTAGTTCCCGGTTAGTTCAAACATGGTTACATTTAATTTCAATTTTGGTAATGTTCTTGGAATTCGTTCTGGTTTGACATTGGACATGTTCTCAAATAGTTCAGAGAACGTAAAGAAACAATATTTTTTTGTGGGAATTTCAGTACTTCAGCATAACATTTCCTACAGGTTTTCTCATGATTCTATTTAAAGTAATGTTGTCAAAATGTTCAGAGAACGTTAAGAAAACTTGCATATAAAAACACAAGAAAACATTAATAACGTTCAGAGAATATTCTAAGAATTGTATTTAAAAACACACATTTGTTCTCAGAACGTGAAGAAAATGTCCATAAAAAAACACAATATTTTCAGAACGTTCAGAGAATGTTCTAAGAATGTTATTTAAAAACATATACATTCGGTTATAAGCATCAACAAAACGCTCTCTAAATGTTCACTTCTGTTCTCAGATCTTAAAAAAATGTAATCTGTTTCACCGGTCAGGAAACGTATGGCTTCGTATCCATGACCAATGTGAAACCAAAACTTCCAAGGAACCAAATGTGCTAGCTGGGTTATATCATATTATAATATTGTCACGTCCTGACCATAGAAAGCTGTTATTTTCTATGGTAGAGTAGGTCAGGGCGTGACTTTTTTTTTTCTAGTTTAGTTTTTCTATGTCGTTATGTTCTAGTTTTGTATATTTATGTTGGGTTTTTGTTTGGGATGATCTCCAATTAGAGGCAGCTGGTCATCGTTGTCTCTAATTGGAGATCATACTTAAGTAGGTGTTTTTCCCACCTGGGTTTGTGGGAGATTGTTTTGAGTTAGTGTATGTTTCACCTCTGCGTCACGGTTTGTTGTTTTGTTCTTTAGTTATTTTGTATATATTGCATAGTTTCACTGTTCAATAAAATATGTGGAACAATAATCACGCTGCGCTTTGGTCCGCTCCTTCATCATACGACAACCATGACAAATATTTTCAGATCAATGCCATTGATTCGGAGGACAGTAGTTTGACAACCATTGAGAAGTAATCTCAATAGCTCTCCCAACATTTTAGTCACGTCTCACATTTCCAAATGATGCCATTAGATTAGCTGAGTAAAGACATCCAGTCTTCCCCCATATGTTCTGCCGTCAGGATGTGTGTGTGCTTGGCAAACCTTATCTGACTCACTGCACCTTGGGACAGGCTAAATGAGAACTCATTGCAACATGAGAGTTATTGGCAGAGCAGTGAAGGAGAAATACTATAGAGGACTGACTGCTGTGGAAACCTACAGTGCTCAAACCGTGCATCGGTACTATATGTGACTCGTTTCAGGAAACTAGGCGTATGTCGCGCATCACTACTTCACAGGAGAGGCATTTGAACGTAAACATTTTCTAAAATCAAAATGCCTTCTGGAACATGTGAACTTTCATGTGTCTTAATAACAAACTTGTATGTCTGTATGTTGGAACATGTGAATTTTCATGTGTCTTAATAACAAACTTGTATGTCTTGTATGTTGTATGTCTGTAAATACAAATAAAATGGTTAAATTGCGAGCCCAGTTGGTTTAGCCATGGAAAAAGACAGGAACCGTCCCGATTGCCATGATTGGCTGAGATAATGGAAGGACTGGCCATGCCGAGAGATGAGTTTGGATTGGTCTGCCATGAAGCACACTTCTGTCTATAACATGAGCAGGTGAGTATGTGTAGGTACTCCTTTCTAACACAGTTTTTTTTAAAGATATCACGAAAAACTGCAAAAGTGTTACTTATGCTCTCCCCTTTCTGGAAGACTGAGTTTTGAAATCAGTGTAATGCCCGGTGGAAGCAGAGTACGATAACTAAGGAGATAAAGAAAATTGAAGCGTTTGATTGCAAAAGCGGAGGGAGTCCAAAAGAGAACACAGAAGGTCTGTTGTATAAAACACCCGTCTCTGGATTACATCTTCAAACTAAGGGCAACCATGGCATCCGTGACAGAGAGGGAGAAGCATTTATCCATGTATATGGGTAATAGAGTCTAGCTAGCTACATTTTCAGATATTATACATTTATAATTTTGTCAAAAGTCATTTTCATTGCAAGTTAAAGCATACTGAAGGTGGCCAGATAAAGTTAGCTGGCTGGCTGGCTGGCTGGCTCGCTTGTTCAAATTATGTGTATGATGTGTGTAGTAATATTATTTGTATCTCAGAGCAATTTGTATTGCTAGTTATAGCATAATGTTAGCTAGCTAACATTGAACCTAGTTGGTTTGCTTTAGCTACCTGTAGATTCATGCAGGGTAGTAACATTATGAGTTGGGATTATGGTTCATTGTTTAGCTAGCTACACCATGAAAGCAACTATTTCACTGTACCATTTACACCTTCTGTATCCTGTGCATGTGACAAATAAACTTCGATTTTATTTGATATAGTGTGTTTACCAGAGATGGTAATGTGAAAAACAACATGACCTGCACTAAAGTCAAATTAGGATACAACGTTAGGCCAACAAGACAGTGTCCAAGTTCTACATTTCTCTGGTAGAATGCCCTATTTTATTTTTTCACATTCACAACCATGAGCTATTTTCTGTAATTAGCTTGCCATTAATTTGTAAATAATGATCTTGTTGTGAGTTTAATTATTAATTAATTTTTAAAACTAGATATAACGTTAAGACATTGTCAGCTATATGATATTGTCATTATTTGAACTGGCTAGCCAACTAACTTCATGTTAGCTAGCTAGCTAGCAAGTTGGAAACAAACCAAAACATTGTTTAGAAAGTTGCTTTTAGTTGCCTGGTTTGCTAGATTGACATGTACTTAGTTTTTAAAGGGATGGGTTTATTGGTCTTAAAATACACTAGTTGTGCTATTTTGGACCACCAGGCTGCTGATGTCATGCAGCCTGTCGCTTTTGTGTTTATATTTTTCATAACGACAACGACAAGTTTGATGTCGGACGACAATATAATGTTCATGATGTCCCTGCGACAATTGTGTACAGACATGTCGATAGAAGTAGTATAAACCATCTTTTAGTCTTGAAATCTTCGGTTGTTTGGTACACTACCGTACTCACTGTTTAGCACATGACCTCACATGTGAATCCTTAAAGAGATGGGTGGGGCTAAGACTTAAGATGGTGTGAACAATGCTGAATAGTTGTAGACAAAGAAGAGCTCTCCAGAAGGTGTACCAAAAATATTCAAGGGCCATTTTCTCAAAAGTGGGGTAAGTTTGAAAGCAGAATTACTTTCCCATTGTTCCTCAACTATAATGTATGATATACCATTTTCTAGCTGAGTCTTTACTTTTATGCAATGTAAAAAACACAATTTCAAATTTTGCCACATAGGACCGAATCGAGCCAGTCGGTCACATATGCTAGCTGCACCTCTCTCTCCGTTTCTACATTCTCCCAGTTTAAAATCCCACGTATAAAATATTTTGGAGTCTTGATCAAATAGTTATCCAAGTAATAGCCCAGTTCAACTTCAAAGTACAAAACAAGGCTTTAGTAATATAACACAGGAATAAATATGTCTCAATTTCCAAATGGCTGAACACCAACACTTGGCAATCCTTAACATTTTTTACAAATAAAATAAAACTAAAAATACTTGGTAATCCTGAATTGGGCTGATCTAAAATGGAATGTGCAAACAAACACTTTACAGACATAAGTTAATACCATTCAAAAGTAATCAAATGTACTCTGTTATGCAGGATGGCCCACATGAGAGGAAGGAGAAGAAAACATCTTGTGAAAAATTAAGAATATGGGCATTAGATTGTGTCTGCAGTTACAGAGGTAGAAAAGCAATAAAAAATGATCGCTTCACTAGCATCATAACTGCACTGATTCCAACCTAAACAAATCCTTCTACTGTAATGAGAATGAATTCTTGAAATTGTTGTAGAAATCAGACCAGGAAAGTAGCCATCCCGATATACACATTATATTACTATTTTCCCACAGGGCAGAAAAGTACAGTAATCACAAACTATTAAACACCTTTTTCTACTTTACAATCAAGTTCAATCATGGTCCATCACGCCCCCCTTTGTGAGTGTTTATGACGCACTGCAGGTATAATGTACAGTCTGGTGACTTTCACAGTCATTACTCCTTCTGACCCCCTACACCACCTTACACTTTACCAATATGTTTCTCAACCACCCAGTTAAATCACCAACACAATCAAACCCAGAAATAAACCCCACCTGACAGTCCTTAAATAGAGTTGCACTTGCCTCTGCGATCGCTCCGCTTATAGATTCGGAGTACAAGTGTAGGGCGTATATTAGATTTTTCGCATACATTTTTTCCCACCATACCTTCAGTGTAAACTACAGTAATCTCCTGGCTTGTCCTGTCTGTTAGCTGAGCTGGGGCTGCAGACTGCCGTCTCAGGGGGAAAGAGGGTTTAAAATGCCTGGCTAGCTGCTTAGGACCGCAGCCTCAGCGAGACCCATCCATACTGAGACCAAAGCACAAACAGCCATCATTAGCCTGCTCCGTCACACTGGTGACCTTCAGAGGCTTGAAAGGGAGATGGTAAAATCACTTGGGGAAAGGTACAGAAACTGTACTGTGTGCACTGTTGCTACTGTTAGCTGGATGTAAACAATCAATGAATGTGAATCATATGTTTGAAATGAATATGGAAACCTAGCAACAAGATGAAAGATACAGAATGAACTGCAGAGGTGCTCATCAACTTGTGCCCGATTGCTTAGACTAGCTCAGTGTATAGCAGGGAGAGTGAGAAAGTTAATAACCAGTTGAGCTGACAGCCATTCTACAATATTTTGCTATGGTTTTAGTCATCAATCTAACACACCCCTAGAAAGATATCATGGCATTTAAACAGTGACCGTCCCTCCTATAGACAAGCGGAGAAGGACTATGTAAAGGGCCCTATTTTGTTGTTCTGAGCATATGCAATATGTTTGCCTCCAACCAAAACAAACGTTTGACTTCCACACAAAATTACTTATTTACTTATTTTAGGTTTAAGGACGTGTGTAGATCGCATTCTTTATCGTAGAGCTATGAAAATGATGTATTTAGATCAGCCTGCTCGAGACAAATTCGGCGATTGCTTCGCCATGAATGTGCCGTAAAGTAGTCGAGCCAAGATAAATGTTTTTATAAAGGACCACCCCCTTGACGTAACGTTGCGCCGACCGCCAGAAGAAGGCAAATACTCGTTTAGGACGTTGACATGGTCATAGGTAGGTCTGGATGGCTATCTTCTGACTTCTAAAACGGTGAGAAATCAATCAAATCTCTAATCTAAACATATACATATTTATTTAAGCAATTCTAGGGCCCGATTTCGGGGACTGTCAGCTGAAGAGGATTTATTAAATAAAAGACATTTACAGTTCAACTTTGGACAGAAAATATTTTTTGACTTTCAATAAATGAGTGATTAAAAATGACAGTATAGGCTAACAAAACTACTCTTCAGCTGTTGACCAGGAGGTAAAATAACAAGGACAATTGTTCCTCTCTCTTTGCTACAGTATGAGCAGGTACCTGACTCTGGAAAAGCATTACGTTCATTTACAATACAGTGGAATAGCAAAGCAGTAAGAAGACAAAATTAAGAAAAGAAAGTGAGAGGGCAAAGAAAACATAAGGGAACAGCCCTTTCAATCTCTCATGACTTCCATAGTCAGAAAGAGAAAGAGAGATGCTGTATCTCCCTTTCATCTCAGAGTTTTGTCTTTCAACTAAATTTTTATCTTTGACTGTTTGCCTTAAAGAGGAGTTTTCATCTTCTTTCTTCCTCGCTGCTGCACTGAGAGGACATTTTTCTCATGTAAATGTGGCAGCTTCAACAGCTAAGTAACTACCCCCGTGCATATCTACCTGCCCGGAATGTGCAAGGATGACACTTAAATGCAATATCATTAATATACTTCAGTCGTATGACATTGATTTAAGACAGGGCTCTTTTTTTAAAGGTGTGAAGAAAAAAAATCTGAAAACTTTTTTACAGATGCTTAGATAACCTGCTTTAACACTTGAAAAGAGAATAATCACATTTCCATATCTTTTTTGGAAAGGAGGGTATGGAGATTAGGTGGTAGGCAATTGTCATAGCATCCATTTGTTTTACTTTTGTGAATAACTTTGTATAGGTAGATATGCTTTGTTGAAAACACATTTGAGCTCAATTATGTACGGGCCAATATCAATGCTTGATTTGCAGTATAGTTCAAGCCAGTTGTTTGTCATGTTTATAATGTTTCAGCTCTAGGTTTGTTTCTTTGATTCTTTTTCAAAAGAAGGCCAAGTAGTTTGCTGTTTGATTTCCATGTTTCAATCCCCATATCTACACAATCATGTTCCCTTTCACCACATTAAGCAATTATTGGAAGCTCATTTCAATTTGTGCTTATGAAAAGCTGCAATTACTGTGTGTTCCAATTTACAGATAAACAATTACAGTATGATAATGTTTGCTACAGAATAACTGTAATGTTTGGTAGCAACTTTAACAAAAGTACACTGTATAATTCTCATTATACTTTGGATACTTCTTAACCTACCATGTCAGTATTTCAAAATACAATTTGTTCTCAGTTATCAACTTCAGTGAATGAAGGATACTGAAATACCCAATCTATTTTTAACATCAAAGTCAAAAGATTATGAAAAAGTACGGCAACTTTGTTTTATCAAAAACATATCAACCTAGTTAAATTGTGTTCTAATATGTCTACTCTTCACTTTTCTGAAATAACCATACAGTACTTACCAAACTCAGACACAGGGCCAAGTGCTGTGTGAGTTTTCAGAGACCACCAGAGCTTCCATTAGGCTAAAACATCTGCCAGTGAACGCCAACTCTCACTAATGCCATGGACTTTGCTATTGACCCATGAAACCATTACTCTCTGATGCAACCTTCAGGGGCAATTGTAGAATGAGCTGTTCGTATGACAGGTAATATAAGTTGACTGCACAAACACCTCTGGGGAGGAGGTGCATTCTTTCCTCAAGCACAGTAGGCCAACACAGGTTACTGCATTCATACTGCTGGCTGATATGACAGAGCACCTTCTGTCATCAAGAATCCTGGTTTTAAATTGAACAAAAAATGCCAGAATTTAGATTTTTTTTGTTGCATTCACATCCCTTCTGGCACTACATTAATGAGCAATATTTTCCTTGTCATAGATTGTCTCCATTTATTTGACGAGGAAAGATACCACCACCACTCCCAACTCCTATTGGTTGCCTGGAGGTGCGTTGCATTGGTAGCAGTGGAGTGATGTCGAGTCATTAGTGGTTTACACTCGGAGCTCCTCAACCTCCTCCCTCTCTCTGCCAGCAGGTAGAAATAGTGTGAGGGAAAGTCATTAACCAGGGAACAGAACTAATGAAGGGATAAATTAACAAAACAACAAAGAAATACAGCATGGTTTACCCTGCCTGGCTCCTACCTGGCTGCAGGTTCGTTAAAATACTATCTGGGTCAGAAATGTCTGCAATGGGGAAGGAATCTTTGAGGAAATGCAAGAAACACATTTTTTGCCGATGTCTCATTGACTATTAATAATGAGCTGACCTGGTTGAACACAGTGAGTGATTCAGACCACACCACCTCATCTATATATAGAACTGTGTGAATGTTGAACAGGCAAATGTATCATTGGCCTGGCCAGTTAAGCATGCACCACTTCAACCATAGTCCCTTCAGAGAATTGCCTCTAAAACTCTGACTTTTTAGTGGCTCTGTGAAATTCTCTTTCACCCCCATGTTGTGAATCTATACCAGAATATGGATTCCCGCTGTTGGATGTATTTCCAACATTAGAATCTCATAACTGTGAGAGTCACTCTTTTAGCATGAGGTTGTCAGATAGAACGGCATGTTTCAAAGCAGGGGTCTAAAGCTATTAAAATACCCATTGGCTCCCTGTCCCCTCACGATCACCAGTCAAGCCTCCATCCCCCAAGCCTGTCACTCACACCAACAAATTTAAGAGGGGGTAATCTCAGAGGTCCATGGAATTGACTTCAAAATGGACGCAACACGATTCATTCTCTTAATTTTTTCCTTTCCCCCACCTCTTCTCAGGGGCTTCGTCATTAGGCCCGGGCTTGACAACGCAGGCTAAATGAACAGGAGACTCAGACAGGGAGGAATGTGGGTCAGGATGATAATATGCAACACACAATGGCAGCAGAAGGACTGTTTCCCCCGGAGCTACAGCCTCTCCATCCCACAGCCCCCCTGATCATCCAAGTGACAAATTTGAGAACATGGAGGAAGAGGAGTCCAACGACAGATACCCTAATTAAAAAACCTGACAAAAGTTTGTAGGTCCTCTGCGCCCGTAATATATCTAGATTAAAGACTGTGTCTGTAATGAAAACAAACAGACACACTCCTTGGGGAAACAGCAGAGCAGAATGCAGTCTGATATTATTAGAGATTGTTGCAGTGTGGAAAGGCCTCATACTCAGCAGAAAAACAAGAATAGGGCTTCTATTCAATGTACCCTTCAATGCTGAAATGCTTTGGCTGATTCCTGTCCTGAAGAGATGGTTAAAAGGCTCAGACCTGTGTTCAAATACTATTTAGGAGATGTCAATGACTTTCACAGACATTTTTAATTTTTTGGGGGATATTTCTTCTTTAAAAATACCAGTGGTTGAATATTGGAATGTATTTCAAAATACACTAGGAAAATATTGACTTGTATTTTCAAATACAAATATTTAAATACTCCATAAATATTAAATACTCCCAGGTCTGTTTGGTCCTAGGGGTATTTTAAATACTGTATTTGTAAATAAGTATTTGAAAATAGTTTCATAAACTTCAAAAATAAGTAGCTGATTTGGCCACATTATGTGGAAATACTCAAATACACAGAAAATACGTATTTAAATAAAAAAATACTTAAATATGCATGGTTTTGAACCCAGGTTTGTCTAGGCTACCCACAATAAACTATTTTGATGTTTTCGGTATTTTCAAAATGTGTTTGTGATGGGTAAAATGAGACAGAATTTTTTAAGAAAGTTCATGAGAATTCTCATTACAAACTATTAGCATCCTCATCATCAACCCATACTACTGTGTCCCGTCTTTGTTTAACCAACTTGTCATCAGTCTGAGCATGAATCCTTATCCCCTTCCAGCAGTTGAGCTATGTTGTCTCTCTTGAGCCTTTTTGATATTCTAAAATAATGAATCATTAGGGAAACGAACACGTTTAAAAAACACAACCAATTACCAGCCCAAACACAGGATTAAGGCTACAGTATCACTCAGCCTCACTGGGGTACAGGGAGGTAGTACAAATTACTAGTTGTCAGATTAATAATTAATTAAAGCCAAGTAAAATAATCCACAGAGTCCCTGGCCACAAGAGGGACTTTGATTAAAAAAGAAACCGTAGTAGTCTAGTTTGACATTTTGTAATACCTTACGCTGTAAAATTATGTTTTGTAATACTTTACGCTGTAAAATTAAGTCAGGTTGAATAAATTGCTGTGCTGCTTTGGTAAAAACATAAAAGTACACTCAACACATTTATTAACTTGTTGAACTAAAATGTGCTACCATTTGGAAATCATTATCGGTTTCTGTAAAATACTGAAACAACGTGTACATCCAACCTCTAATGGCTCAATGGTTACAAATGCAAATGTTTTATGTCTGTAAGGACTTTCTATTTAATGTCAGCCATCTTGATGATATTTTAATTAAGGAGAGATAATCGTATTAAGCTTGCCAGCCCAATTCTCTGATTAAATCTAGGCTGTCTCCTTTGTAGATAGACTAATAGATTATATTAATCCAACAGTGGACTGCACTCATGTTCTCAAGAGTGTTCTCAAGATACCATTAGAGAAAGTGTTATCAGATACTGTTCTATTGTTGATGACAAGCCAACACATTTATCTTTGCTAGCATGACATGCATCATTTATATGTACAGCACCAGTCGAAAGTTTGGACACACCTACTCATTCAAGGGTTTTTCTTCATTTTTACTATTTTCTACATTGTAGAATGATAATGAAGACTTCAAAACTATGAAATAACACATATGGAATCATGTAGTAACCAACAACAAATCAAAATATATTTTATATTTGAGATTCATCAAAGAAGCAACCCTGTGCCTTGATAAGAGCTTTGGACACTCTTGGCATTCTCTCAACCAGCATCATGAGGTAGTCACCTGGAATGAATTTCAATTAACAGGTGTGCCTAGTTAAAAGTTAATTTATGGAATTTCTTTCCTTCTTAATGCATTTGAGACAATCAGTTGTGTTGTGACAAGGTAGGGGGTATACAGAAGATAGCCCTATTTTGCTAAAGACCAAGTCCATGTTGTGGCAAGAATAGCTCAAATAAGCAAAGAGAAATGACAGACCATCATTAGTTTAAGACATGAATGTCAGTTAATCCAGAAAATGTCAAGAACTTTGAAAGTTTCTTCAAGTGCAGTCGGAAAAACCATGAAGCGCTATGATGAACCTTGCTCTCATGAGGACTGTCACAGGAAAGGAAGACCCAGAGTTACCTTTGCTGCAGAGGATAAGTTCATTAGCCTCAGATATCTTCAAACAACTGCACCTCAGATTGCACCTCATCGAGTTCAAGTAACAGACACATCTTAACATCAACTGTTCAGAGATGACTGCGTGAATCAGGCCTTCATGGTTGAATTGCTGCAAAGAAACCACTACTTGAGGACACCAATAAGAAGAAGAGACTTGCTTGGGCCAAGACACACGAGCAATGGACATTAGACCGGTGGAAATCTGTCCTTTGTCTGATGAGTCCAAATTTGAGATTTTTGGTTCCAACCGCAGTGTCTTTGTGAGACGCAGACTAAGTGAACGGATGATCTCCGCATCTGTGGTTCCCACCGTGAAGCATGGAGGAGGAGGTGTGATGGTGTGGGGTGCTTTGCTGGTTGCACTGTCGTGATTTATTTAGAATTCAAGGCACACCTAACCAGCATGGCCACCACAGCATTCTGCAGCGATACGCCATCCCATCTGGTTTGCGCTTAGTGGTACTATCATTTGTTTTTCAACAAGAAAATGATCCAACACACCTCCAGGCTGTGTAAGGGCTATTTGACCAAGAAGGAGAATGATGGAGTGCTGCATCAGATGACCTGGCCTCCACAATCACCCGACCTCAACCCAATTGAGATGGTTCAGGATGAGTTGGACCACAGAGTGAAGGAAAAGCAGCCAATGTGGGAACTCCTTCAAGATAACCTCCTTCAAAATAACCTTTATCACTGCTAGACGGTTGCTGTTTATAACTCCAGACTATTTGCATGATGAGAGTCTGCTGTCCTGAGGCACATCTCTGCCTGTTTAGATGCTGGCCGAAGAGAAAAAGGAGCAGGAGAGAGAAAAAGGAGAAAAGTTGTCAATTTCAACTAAGTGAGAAAAGATTGCTGCTTAAGACTGCTACAAATGTTGCTGATGCAGTCAAATTGTAATTGGCTGTACCAGAGCCATATTTTACATGAAATGTAATGTCAGATGTGTAATTTTGCTGTGAGGTCCCATTGGTGATACTCTCATCTGCTAAGTGAAACGATGTGCAACACCAGGGGCTTAAATTAAAGAACAGTAAAGATAATTGAAGTTGTAGCATGGCATGAACGTATTAGATATGACATACTTTGGCCACAGATCAAAGACACTTCATATTGTCCCTGCCAACGAACAGGTGTTTCTAGGTAGGGGAGGTCAGTTCGGGACAACTGGTATGTGTCCCAAATGGCACCCTATTCCCTGTATAGTGCACTCTTTTTGACAAGAACCCTATGGGGGGCTTTGGTCAAAATTAGTGCACTAAATAGGGAATAGGGTGCAATTTGGTTAGCACACCTGCTATTCTTCCTACAGTATCACAGGTGAACACAGATGTGCACACTCAAAGCTAGCATTTCAGATTAGTTATGGATTTTGAAGAGAATAATTCCATGAGGAATTCACACCGTTCACACACATCCACATGAATTCACATAAAGAGGTGAGCGTAAACACATGTTTTGTTAATACGGTAGACACCGGCTAGGACAGATTATGTATTGCTGCAATGTTATGCAGTACGGAAGACATTACTTATGGCATCGGTGGCAGAGTATCACCTTCCCAACGTCACATGCCTTGGGTTTTATAATAATAATAATAATAATAATAATAATAATAGTCATTTTAGTATCACCACCACCCCTTCGCCAGCAGACAGTCATGCAGCAGAGTCAGAGACGTGAGGTGGAAACATCATGGACGCCTGCCTGGCGCGTCGACCAGGAGGGAAGGAAGGGATACTGTAACTTTGGCTGTGTCACAAATGGCACCCTATCCCCTGGTCAAAAGTAGTGTACTACATAAGGAATAGGGTACCATTTGGGACACATCACTGTGATCTGAGCGCCCCTGTTCCCCTGCTCTCCTTTCAGTACCACGACAAGCTCATTCCCTTCTGCTCCAACAGCTGCAGCTCTCGGCCGTGACTCGGTACATGCCAGGGATCAGTCACTTCATGATTTAATAAGTCAAAAGACACTTTGACTTTGCCGTTGTTTCTCAAAGCACCCCTCCGCCTCCTTCACCCCCCCCCCCCCCCCCACTCCTGCCCGTCATCGATGTGTGTAGTGAGTAAAGTAGGATGGCAGTCTTAACCCGGCCTGTAAATAATGCACATCTCACAAAGCCCTGGTTCGAACCTGCCGGGGGAATTACCCAGATGTCTGGGCACCTGGTAATAGAATTTAAATGCTGCCAGTTGTCATGCTTGCTCGCTTCAATTTACTGTTGAAGTAAACAGGTTTCAATTCCACTTTATTTTGGCCGTGTGTGAAATCAATCTTTGTTTAATTGTTCCCTGTTACTTCAGGGGCTCGTGCCATTTTGACTAATAGCCTTGTAGTGAAAACGTTGAGGGACACAGGAAGAGGGCCAGTGTTGAAAGGGTGAACTAGCCTTATGTTACTAGCTAGCTATAGCTCCTCTATGTCATGCACTGCCATAGAGCGGCCATCACATGTTCTTATATAAGTCACATCTAAATTTCAAATGTGGCATCTTGATTGATGAATGATATTCATGAAGGTTCCCAGATGTGTCTGGAATTATCATAAAACTGCTGAATATATGCAGATTGATCTAACGTGACATCTTGAATCAGATACATAGCCAGAAATAATAATAGCAAGTGTCATTAAATGGTGCTTTAAAGCAAATTTCCATACACACTTACTCACATTTGGCCCTTATTTGTCAGCTATTGCAGAAATTGTGATACCTTCCTGGAATTTTGAGGACCGTAGTGATAAAGGTGAGGTTTTTAATTATTTCCGAGATGGGTGAAGTTGAACAGTCTCTCCTCCAGTCTAATGTATTAGTCTCATGTAGTCAGTATAAATACAAAAGACAGCAGCAGCTCACATCTCAGTGAGATAGCTCCCCAACTCCATCCAGAAGACACTCACTCTACCAACCTGGGTCCCAGGGACACCCACCGTAGACACAAGTTGCATCCCAAATGGCACCCTATTCCCTATGTCGTGCACTGTTTTGACCAGAGCCCGGTGGCCCTACTTTAACTAGAGCTCTACTCAAAAGTAGTGCATTATATAGGGACTAGGTTGCCATTTGGTTTGCAACCCAAACTCCCCACTCACTACCACCTGATCCAGGACGAACCAGATGACGGCAGCGTGTCTGACACCACAGGTGCTTTTGATGTTGTACAGATGCTCTGCTGAGCAAGAGGCGCGTGAGTGACTGACAAGCTGACCACACGTCAGATACTGCTGCCTGGGCTACGAGAGAAAACATGGCTGGCCTGACTGATGACGGGCGGCAGGAGAACTACAAGGATCCCAATATGTAGGCCTGCGTCCCAAATGGCACTCTATTCCCTATGTGGTATGCTACTTTTGACCAGGGCCCATAGGGATCCCTGGTCAAAAGTAGTGGACTATGTAGGGAAGAGGGTGTCATTTGGGATGCATACATAATACACTCCCAAAGTGCTACACACAGAAAGGATACTGACATCAAAGCCGTCCCGGCAGATGCTCTCAAAACAACCATGTCAGAAGATCACAGATAGTTGGTGAAGGAGCAAATGAGTGTATCTTCCTGGAGGAGAGAGTTGATGAATCAACGATGATACTCTAGATCCCTTTGTTGGTGTGTGTGCTGTACTGTGTGCTGTAGCCTTCTCCATCGTAGGCCAACCCCATGTTGAAATGATGACTGAAAGTCAAAACTCATCAGGCTACTCATCAAATTAAATTACAGGTGTGTTATAATAATTGTGACTGGTATTGTAGGGCAATGTTGCGCGTAAAGACCATATAACTCTGATGAGAAATCATTTCAACTGATTATGTAGTATCACCTGCAATGGTTAACGACACATATTTACAATCGCCTGATACCGCTACCATATCAGAACAAGAATATCGCTTGGCAAACATTTCCATAGTACACACTGGGTGTGCTGCTGCCAGCGGCCTTGAAATGATGAACAGTGTTTGCATAGGGCAATATTTTTCTACCTGGAATGCCGTTGCTCTTTTACACAGCTCTGTCCTGGAGCCTGTCTTGCTCTTTGGAGGGATCATCATGCAATCTCTACCATATTGTCCTCGGGCACCTCCACTCAAGTGGAATCCTATTCATCAGCGACCTAAATGAGCTCGCAGCACTGTCCCTCCCCAGAACACACCCAGGCTGCATCCGGAATTGCACTCTATTCCCTTTAAAGAGCACTACTTTTGACCACATTCCTATGAGTCCTGGTCAAAAGTAGTGCTCTATAAAGGGAATACAGTGGCATTTGAGATGCAAACACTGTCCCTCCACACATACCCAGACCAGGGTAATGGAGACAGCAGCTCATCCTTAAATGATGCTTAGATGATGCCATCTGAACCCAGTAAGCTACAATAGGCTATACACTCCTTCGCGGGACATGGTGGCACCGCAACAAAATGGAAGATACAAAATGTATATTGTAACTAAATAATTGGGAAAGAAGTTCCTATACAAAATGTTTCCTGTACAGTTTCGTGGAATAGGTTATAATACATTGGTAAGAAAAGTGCAGAAAAATGAAATACATGAATTGACTTATAAAGCTTTGACCTAAGGGAGCGGTTGAAATTACGCAATTGGTACCCAGGGAGAATGGGGGAAAGTCATGCTTTTTAATTACACGTTTCATTTAGTCCAGGGGAGGATCCTGTAATTGTAATCGATTAAATGTCATATTGCTCAAAGTTTGATAATTAGTTGCATATTATATCTCGATGTGCGCCCGGTGCTGCCCCTCGTCCCTGATTCTCTGCTGGGCGCGCAATATCAAGTGTGCCTAGTGTGGTCTCAATCAAATGATCCATAGCCTAAACTAAAGGCTACAGGCCTAGGCTATACGACGAGCATGCTCGGAGAAGCACAGGGCAAAGTTATATTTCAAAGAAAATGTATTTCCTTCTTGAGTTTTTGCACTGCTGGGGGGGTGTATGTAAAACTAGGTTACACTGCATTATACACTGCAATGGATAGCCTATCCCAATCATGAGCTCCGGCCTGCCCTGCTCTTGCTGATGTAAACCCTTTTGTGCTGCCCAAACAATGGTTGTGCTGTGTACGGTGGCACTTCAGGAGGCGAGTCAAAGGCTTCTTCCGAAAATAATTGTTTTATTGGTAAAAAAAAGAAATCAATATCTGTGCGTGCAGACTAGGACTACTGGTGTCCTGTTCAGTTTGAGAGGGAGAGCGTGCCGATGAGAAGGAAGACTACTTGCTACTGCTATAATTGATTTGAATAAAAAAACAATATGTTTCATTGACCATATTGAAGCTATTTAATTGACCTTTTTTAAAATGTTATTTAACTTGTATTTAACTAGGCAAGTCAGTTAAGAACAAATTCTTATTTACAATGACGGCCTACTGGGAAACAGTGGGTTAACTGCCTTGTTCAGGGGCAGAACGACAGATTTTTACCTTGTCAGCTCGGGGATTCGATCCAGCAACCTTTCAGTTACTGGCCCAATGCTCTAACCACAAGGCTACCTGCCGCCCCAAAAAGCCATATTTGAGTCATTTACATAACATACATTACTATGAAGAGACAGCGATGGAGATAGACAGTGCATGGGTGCTGAAAGTAGGCTAAATAGAGAAGGCCTAATTCGTTTAAACAGTTGTCATTTTCATTTGACTTTAGGCTACTAACAACAATAGGGCTTTGCCTATTTCTTCCTATTCAAGAAATAAGAGGTATGCCCACCTGTTTGACAGACTAAATTATAGTCTACTGTCTAGGGCTCGAATTGAGGGGATATGTAAGGGTATGTGAGGGTATTGTGGCTTACGCTCAAGAAAATGGCTGAAAGCATAGGCCTACCACCTGTTAGCTTACAATTTCGGCAAAAAATGTAATAGACCCAATTATGTGAAGTGATCTATAACAATGTTTTACTCCGAAATAATTTATGCTAGAAACAAGCTGTAAAGTGCCGGGAAAGCACGTGACTGTCACGTTGGCATAAATGATTCGGGAGACAGGCGCAGGAATGCGTAAGAGGGTTTTTCATTGCATCCAAATTACGGCGTGCCGTGTAAAGGCCCGGGGACGAAGACCAAACAAACAGTATACAAAACACAGGGTAGAAACCCAAAATAAAAGAGCAAGGAGTACCTCGAATAAGTAACACAAGCGCACAATGATTATCACACAGGACGAGACCCATAATCATCTGCGCAATCCACAAGGGCACGAAAGCCAAAACACACAGCACATGTACTCACACGCACCAACGGAAATAGTAACAATAATCGACAGCCCAATGGAAACCAAAGGGCACATATATACAAATACTAATTAGTGGGAATACGGGACAGCTGTGGGTAATGAAAGTTCCGGAGGGATCCGTGACAGACTCGATGTATATGGGATATCTTTGGTTTGTCTCTATGACATTCAGAGGCTGCGCTACAACTTTCTATAGCCGAGGAGAATGTGCAATTCTGTCACTGTGAATTAACTTTCAACATTTCAACAGGCTATTAAACAACAAACTAACTCTAAATCAGTCAGGAGCAAGCCAGGTTGCATGAGAATGATTTATTAATATATGTAACTTGTTTCAGGAAACTAGGCATATGTCGCGCATCACTACTTCACAGGAGAGACATTTGAACATACAGTAAACATCAATTTTTTAGTTTTTGTCCGAAATGCCTTCTGTGAACTTTCATGTGCCTTAATAACAAAAGTGTGTGCCATCTCAAAATACATATAAAATTGTTAAATTACGAGCCTAGTTGGTTTAGCCAAGATAATGGATGGGCTGGACATGCCAAGAGATTAGTTTGGATTGGTCTGTCTATAACATGATCTGCTCAGTATGTGTAGGTAATCCTTTCTAACGAAGCTTTTTTGAAAGATATCACGAAGAACTGCAAAAGTGTTGCTAATGTTCTCCACTTTCTGGAGGACCGAGTTTTGAAATCAGTGGGAAGCCCGGTGGAAGCAGAATATGATATTTAAGGAGATGGAGAAATTTCTGGCGTTTGATTGCAAATATGTGGAGGAAGACGAAAGAGAACACACAGAAGGCTGTTGTATAAAACACCTGCCTCCGCATTGCATCTTCAAATTAAGGGAAACCATGGCATCCGTATATATACATACACACACATACACAGAGTACAACACATTAGGAACATCTGAACTAATTTAGGCTTGCCTAAACAAAGGCGCAGCATACTTATGCAACGACTATATTTTATTTATTAACTTTCACATTAATCATCCACTTTGTCATTACAGAGTGATTTGTGGAGATTGTTGTCCAAAAAAATGACAATTTTAATCCCACTTTGTAACACAACAAAATGTGAAGAAATCCAAGGGGTCTGAATAATTTTGCAAGGCACTTTAAATTCTATGCTCGCTTCGAGGCAAGCAACACCACAACCATGCATGAGAGCACCAGCAGTTTCGGACGACTGGGTGATCACGCTCTCCATAGCCGATTTGAGTAAGACCTTAAAAAAGGTTAGCATTCACAAGGCCGCGGGGCCAGAAGGATTACCAGGATGCGTAATCAGAGCATGCGCTGACCAGCTGGCAAGTGTCTTCACTGACATTTTCAACCTCTCCCAGGCCTAGTCTGTAATACTTACTGTACATGTTTCAAGCAGACCACCATAGTCCCTGTGCCCAATAACAACAAGGTAATATGTTTAAATGACTATCACTCTGTAGCACTCACATCTGTTGCCATAAAATGATTTGAAAGGCTGGTCATGGCTCACATCAACACAATCATGGACACCCTGGACCCACTCCAATTCACACACCTCCCTTTATTTTTTTATTTAACCTGGAAAAGCCCATTGAGACACAGAGTCTCTTTTTCAAGGGAGACCTGGCCAAGAAGGCAGCAACAATCAATACATACAGAATTAAAACATACAACAAACAATACAACAACATGATCCAGCCTAAAAAAAAAAGCCCTAACAGATCCACAGATGATGCAATCTCTATTGCACTCCATACAGTGCTTTCCCACCTGGACAAGGGGAACACCTACGTGAGAATGCTGTTCATTGACGACAGCTCAGCGTTTATCAACATAGTGCCCTCCATGCTCATCACTAAGCTCAGGACCCTGGGACTGAACACCTCTCTCTGCAACTGGATCCTGGACTTCCTGATGGGCCACCCCCAGGTGGTGAGGGAAGGCAACAACTAATCCGCTACTCTGACCCTCAACACGGGGGCCGCTCAGGGGTGGATGCTTTGTCCCTTACTGCATGGCAGTGCACAACTCCAACACCAACATTAAGTTTACTGATGATACGACAGTGGTTGGCCTGGTCACTGACGACGATGAGACAGCCTATAAGGAGGTCAGAGACCTGACAGTGGTGCCAGGACAACATCTCCTCACTCAACGTCAGGAAGACAAAGGAGATTCATGGACTATAGGAAACGGAGGGCCGAGTACGCACCCATTCACATTGACGGAGCTGTAGTGGAGAGGGCCGAGAGCTTCAAGTTCCTCTGTGTCCACATCACTAGAGAATTATTGTGGTTCACACATAGCAACACAGTCGTGAAGAAGGCACAACAACACCTCTTCCTCATCAGGAGCTTGAAAAGATTCAGCATGGACCCTCAGATCCTCTACAAGTTCTACAGCTGCACCATTGAGAGCATTTTGACTGGCTGCATCACCACTTGGTATGGTAACTGTTTGGCATCCGACCGCAAGGCGCTACAGAGGGTAATGCGTATGACCCAGTACATCACTGGTGCCTAGCTCCCTGCCATCAAGGACCACTATACCAGGCGATGTCAAAGGAAGGCCCTAAAGACTTCAGCCAACCAAGTCATAGACTGTTCCCTTTGCTACCACAGTGCAAGCGGTACCAATGCACCAAGTCTGGAACCAACAGGACCCTGAACAGCTTCCACCCCCAATACTGCTAAATAGTTAACCAATAGCTACCCGGACTATCTGCATTGACCTTTTTTCCACTAACTATTTTGGCTCATCACATACGCTGCTGCTACTGTTAATTATCTATCCTGTTGCTTAGTCACTTTATCCCTAGCTATATGTACATACAGTTGAAGTTTACATACACTTAGGTTGGTGTCATTAAAACTCGTTTTTCAACCACTCCAAAAATGTATTGTTAACAAACAATAGTTTTGGCAAGTCGGTTAGGACATCTACTTTGTGCATGACACAAGTAATTTTTCCAACAATTGTTTACAGACAGATTATTTCACTTATAATTCACAGTAGGTCAGAAGTTTACATACACTATGTTGACTGTGCCTTTAAACAACTTGGAAAATGATGTCATGGCTTTAGAAGCGTCTGATAGGCTAATTGACATAATTTGAGTCAATTGGAGGTGTACCTGTGGATGTATTTCAAGGCCTACCTTCAAACTCAGTGCCTCTTTGCTTGACATCATGGGAAAATCTAAAGAAATCAGCCAAGACCTCAAAGAAATTATAGACCTCCACAGGTCTGGTTCATCCTTGGGAGCAATTTCCAAATGCCTGAAGGTACCACGTTCATCTGTGCCAACAATGGTATGCAAGTATAAACACCATGGGACCACGCAGCCATCATACCGCTCAGGAAGGAGACGTGTTCTGTCTCCTAGAGATGAACGTACTTTGGTGTGAGAAGTGCAAATCAATCCCAGAACAACAGCAAAGGACCTTGTGAAGATGCTGGAGGAAACAGGTACAAAAGTATCTATATCCACAGTAAAACGAGTCCTATATCGACATAACCTGAAAGGCCGATCAGCAATGAAGAAGCCACAGCTCCAAAACCGCCATAAAAAAGCCAGACTACGGTTTGCAACTGCACAAGGGGACAAAGATCATACTTTACGGAGAAATGTTGTCTGGTCTGATGAAACAAAAAAATAACTGTTTGGTCATAATGTGTTTGGAGGAAAAAGGGAGAGGCTTGCTAGCTGAAGGACACCATCCCAACCGTGAAGCACAGGGGTGGCAACATCATGTTGTGGGGGTGCTTTGCTGCAGGAGGGACTGGTGCACTTCACAAAATAGATGGCTCATGAGGAAGGAAAATTAGGTGGATATATAGAAGCAACATGTCAAGACATCAGTCAGAAAGTTAAAGCTTGATCGCAAATGGGTTTTCCAAATGGACAATGACCCCAAGCATACTTCCAAAGTTGTGGCAAAATGGCTTAAGGACAACAAAGTCAAGGTATTGGAGTGGCCATCACAAAACCCTGACCTCAATCCTATACAAATTTGTGAGTAGAACTGAAAAGGTGTGTGCGAGCAAGGAGGCCTAGAAACCTGACCCAGCTATGTCAGGAGGAAAAGGCCAAAATTCACCCAACTTGTGGAAAGCTTGTGGAAGGCTACCCAAAACGTTTGACCCAGGTTAAACAATTTAAAGGCAATGCTACCAAATACTAATTGAGTGTATGTACACTTCTGACCCACTGGGAATGTGACGAAAGAAATAAAAGCTGAAATAAATCATTCTCTCTACTATTATTCTGACATTTCACATTCTTAAAATAAAGGGGTGATCCTAACTGACCTAATTCAGTGCTAGGATTAAATGTCAGGAATTGTGAAAAACTGAGTTTAAATGTATTTGGCTAAGGTGTATGTAAACTTCAGACTTCAACTGTACCTACCTCAACTACCACGTACCCTTGCACATCGACCTGGTAATGGTATCCTGTGTACATAGCCAAGTTATCATTACTCATTGTGTATTTATTTTATTTATTTATGTATTTACTATTTTTCTATTATTGATATTTATTCGCATTGTTGGGAAGGGCCGTAAGTAAGCATGTCACTGTTAGTCTACACCTGTTGTTTAAGAAGCGTGTGACATATACAATTTGACTTGATCATCAATTCTTGATTTCTCTCGCTTTCAAGGTTTTGAAAGGCAGTTAGGAAGGCCTTCATTTTCACTGCTAAATGCAGTGCTAAATATAGTCTATTTGATCTACCGTTATTAACGCAATGCGCTTGCATGTCTTTAAAGCAGTTTGCCTGGCTCCCATTCCTCTGGTGGTCTTAATAAATCAGCCTTTTAAATGTTATCTTTCATACAATCATTTCCAGATTCAGAAATGATCATTTGTAAAGTAATGAATGACAAGGTTGGACTTGAGCAGTAATAGAGGCTTTGAGAAGAGCGTTTTCTTAAATCATGCATATGGAAAAAAAGAAATGGATATTAAAGTTGTGCATTACAGCATTAGGGAAAAGCGGACACATTGTTTATTTAAAAAGTGAGTTTGTAGCTGTTCATTTTGAGTTAAGTATTATGAAAAGGGAAATGTAAATCCTGGTGAAACAAATGACTCTAAAGCAGTTGTATTGTGTAATCTAAACAAAGTGCTGAAATCGCAATCACATTCATCACATGTCCACTAGACAATATATTTTCAAACCCGTAGCTACTCTTCTCTCTATTACAAAGCCAGAAAAGCAATAAGGTCTGCCATTGATTTGTAGTATGTTGAGGCCTTGGGGGGCACCTGATTTATATTACAGTGATTTGTGTCGTTACTTGAGCTTTACTCTGCGTTTACTCCACATAGATGAATAAATAACTGTAAAATATCAGAAAGATTATGTTGACATAACACTCACTGCCTGTTGTGATCAATAAACTCTGCCAATGTCCTTTATCTCCCATGGAACTACACTTACTTCATTGGGAAAAAAATGTAGCATGCTAAATTGCTGCTATGAAATGTACAAAGAAGCCTAGCCTACCATCTATAATTGAAGTGTCACCTAGCAAATGCGTAGAACTATAATACTACTATGCACAATATGCTTTATAAGCTCACACAATTTCCTGGCAATCCAAGACTGATCCCCAAAATGCTCAATGTGTGTAATGACTTCCATGACCGTGTCCTTACTTGCTCCTTGGCATTCCACAAGCCCTACTCTATGCTTAACCGATTCACAAATACAACTCCGAGTCTCCAAGGAATGCTCCTAAAACGATATGAGCTGGTACAAGCTCTCCTTCAAATGCAATTTCATCTCTGACAACATTTTACCACATTGTCTACAAATGCTGATGAAATTGTCTCTATTCATGCGTGAAACAATCAGAAAACGGCTGATGTTTGTCTCACCCCCAACTGGCACAATATTTGTGAACGGCAGCCCAAAATAACACTCTCGTCAAGACTCATGCCGAGTGTCTTTCCTTTCTGCTCTAGCTGTACCATATGGGTTGGAATGTGTGAATAGTTCTCTGTGAAACACTTTATAGTAATTAACATCTGTTCCCAAGGAAACCGACCTGTTGTAGTAAGTGTAAAGGTTTAAAACCACAACCTGTTTGAACAGGTTGCTATTATGCTTCTGTCTTGCTGTATAATAGAAATGCAAATACTGTGTCATATAACACGTAAGGTAAAAAAAAAAAAAAAAACTTGAATGCGCATTAGTTGAGGAAATACACTGTCTAACTGTCTAATCAAGCATACATTAGATTAGAGTAATGGGTTGCTCTTTAGGCGAGAAGATCAGACACAAAGGGCTTTACTCCTGTGCTATGTGCTTGAGTTTGAGCCATGGTGGATAGGGCACTAGACTGCTGTGAGGTGGGGATATGGCACTGCTACAGAATGTATGCGTCTCAAATGGCACCCTATTCCCTGTATAGTGCACTACTTTTGACCAAGGCACAGGGCTCTGGTTAAATGTAGTGAATCTTATAGGGAATACGGTGCCATTTGAGAGGCAGACCAGGTATCCTCCCTAAACCCAGTAGTCTTAATTTACCGGTGAATTGTTCAGTCTCAGTACAGCACCCCTCTTATTAGTGCCTGAGACCTGAACACCTCTAGATCAACCACAGGAGCCCTGGCTGTCAGCAGCGTTCAGGTTCACACCAGCAGGATCCTAGTCATGTGACTCAGGTCTCCACATGGGTTTAATGGGGGCTTTGGGTTCCTCCTGGCTACAACACTGAGCTGCTAGTCAAAGGAGCAGCGCTAAAGGTGATAGGTCGGAAGATAACAGAGAGGGTTAGTTTCTAGGAACAAGGGCCTATTTTTGTAGAAATGCGAAAGGTGATGATGGGCAAACCATTTGAAATGACAGTTGTTTGATTAGCGCTCATTATGCAATAAGGTAAGCAAAGTGGTTACAATATGAAGTAAAACATTCAAGTTTCGAACAATGAAGTATACGTTTTCAAAATGCATACTGCCACCAGCTCACATTGCAAGGTGGTGGGTGACATTCCAGTGCATAGCCTGCCTACCGTTGCCTATGCACTTGAATGGCGAATGGGAGGCGCGCTTCGATTACCAGTTGAGAAATAAAAATAGTAGCTGATTTTAACAAGCGATTGTATTCAGGATTGTTGTGCAACGGCAGGGCTTATAAAAGCACGTTTCACTCCAGCTGCAAAGAGCTGAGGAGCTGCAGCAGCAGCTCTAGCACTGTCTAACGAGATATTCCACTCAAAATAGGCTGTAGCCTGTCTGACAAGTATACACACGCCCCAATTTAATTAACCCACAGACTGGTAAGCATGACGGTAAAAATGTTTTTCCATCGACTGATATTTCCATCAATTAATAAATAGCATTATTTTGCAAAGGGGATTATTTTTTTATCCTGGTCAAATTGGACGGCAAATTTTTATTTATCAACCTTCGATTCTTTTTGTTACAGGCTAACAGAAACCCTGGTATTTTGCGTGTTTGTGTTTTGTGTGCATGTGTGTGTGTATGTATGTATGTATGTGTGTGTCAGTCCACAAGAACACATGGCAGCGTGTAGCAACTAGTTGGCTACATGCAATACTCCATCAATGTGAAAACCCTCGCTCACGTCTGTACATCCATTTCCCAAGTCATGTCTATCTCCTGTGATTTCTCAAGAGGCTCATAAAATATATTAGCCCGTAATGTGTTATGAATTGCTTTACGGCGGTCATTTATACCTAGACCACTGCCATAATGACAAAATGTCCTACGGAGTGATTCAGAACGGATAATATATTAAGCTTGTCAGCTGTTGACATTTATTTCTGATGCCCTTACCTGCTTGTAAATTTGTAATTAACATTGTTGATCCTTGTGTGTTGCTAAATTAAATCATGGAGATCTAAGGAACGACTTGGTGCCGTTATTGATAATGGCCCTCAATTTATTGTGAACTCTTAAAGCGTCAAACTTGGCTCAGTGCGATGCACCTGTTAGACGAATTAAGCACTCAGACAATGTGCAGTGACATACATCATTATTCCACCGACTACAACCAGGAATAGGAGATCTTATTTTCTCTGCTCATGATATACTACTGTAGCTTATTTCAGCCGCTAAAAAATGAAAGCTCTCTCTCAAACAAGCGTTGAATTCCATCAAGCATGAGACTATGTTCTATTATCATGCCATATTCTCAGACACCTTGCTCATTTCTCTTTTAAGAACATCAGAGAACCTATTGTATGCGTGATTTTGGAATCATGTTGACCGTTTTTCCATTCTTTGCAGGAGCGGGCAAAGTCATGCAGTGGCCTGCTTCAACAGACTCACAAGGGATGGAAAATGACTCACTGTATTATACAGATTATTGCAGGCTCATTGAAGGGAAGATTGGGTTGCACCCGTGGGATAGTATTTCAGGTTTGTACATGGTGTCAGGGTACACTCTGTGCATCAAGAGGACTGGGCCTTGAGGCCTGGAGGAGGGTAGGAGAGTGGAGAGAGCTAGCTGGGGCTCCAGGGACCAAGGAGGGAAGTGGCTCAGACGGTATTGCCGCAGGGATCTCTGGTCCATTGCTCGATGTATGCTATAAAAGGAGCACAGAGATGGGAGTCACCTCTGTCATCTCATGTCTAATGGGGGGAGTGTGTACCTTCTGTCATTGGACCTCCTCTCTAATGACCAGTGCAGTGTTCCGTAGCAAATGGCTCACTGGGCAAAGAAATGTTGTTTTTATTGTGTGTGTTTTTGACCCTATTTTCAAAAGCAATTTCTAGTAATGCTATGAGTATTTTGTGAATGTGACCCATGGCTATTAATGGTTTCATTTATAATGCTCATTGCACAGGTTTGGAGTGTGGCAAAATTAATACAGAGCGAGAGAGAGGATGAGGTACACCTCCATAAGTCAACCACTGATAAGGCCAGTCCAGGCAGCAACAGCACCAGCCTCAGCCCCCACAGGTACAACCACATCTGAGTATAGATAAGAGAATCATTAAAACAATACAAATGATTGTGTGGAATCACTGTCACATGCTGCTATTGCTATCATTACCACAGGTAATAATGAACGAGGAAGAGGGAGGTGGAGAGAGGGAGGAAGGTGTCTGTTATTCCACTCAATCATGCAAATGCGAAAGTTGTGCCATTTATTTCCAAATGAACTCAACACTCTTTCCACTAATAAGAATTGCAGATTAAGTAAAACGGTCAAGATAATTATCAACTTCACAATCAGCACTCTATCGGGAGAGGGGATTATTACAGCTGAATAAAAAGACACGCAGGGGAAAGAAACCGTAGATTGTTAATCACAGTAATATGTTTAACAAAAGGTCATTGGGTTGGCTGTGCAATTTTATTTTATTTTAAATTATCTTTCTTGAAAGTAATTACTCATGTTTTATTGTATTATTGTATTTCTGGTAGGAATGTAGTACATTTGGTATGTTAGAACTCCCATCAAGAAACTGAGTTGCAGTCCTGCCCTGGCACTTCTCTGAATATAGCCTTTATCAACATACCACTGCTATACATTATTGCTTCAATAGCGTGAGTAATACCTAGGGTTGCAAAGGTAGGTTATATTACTGGAAACTTTAGAAGTTTACCAGTAAACTACCAGAATTTTGGTGTCTTTCAAAGATTTTATGTTCGTGGTCTGTTGATATCTCTCTAGTGGTGTGGGGGCTGTGCTTTGGCAAAGTGTGTGGGGTTATAGCCTGCCTGGTTGGCCCTGTCTGGGGGTATCAACGGACAGGGCCACAGTGTCCCCCCGACCCACCCGTGTCTCAGTCTCCAGTGTCTAGGCTTAGAAGTTAGAAGTTTACCAGTAAACTACCAGAATTTTGGTGTCTTTCAAAGATTTTATGTTCGTGGTCTGTTGATATCTCTCTAGTGGTGTGGGGGCTGTGCTTTGGCAAAGTGTGTGGGGTTATAGCCTGCCTGGTTGGCCCTGTCTGGGGGTATCAACGGACAGGGCCACAGTGTCCCCCCGACCCACCCGTGTCTCAGTCTCCAGTGTCTAGGCTGCAATAGTCTATGTGCCGGGGGGCTAGGGTCAGTCTATTATATCTGGTGTAATTCTCCTGTCTTATCTGGTGTCCTGTGTGAATTTAAGTATGCTCCCTCTAATTCTCTCTCTCCCTCCCGGAGGACCTGAGCCCTAGGATCATGCCTTAGGACTACTTGGCCCGATGACTCCTGGCTGTCCCCAGTCCACCTGGTCATGCTGCTGCTCCAGTTTCAACTGTTCTGCCTGCGGCTAGGGAACCCTGACCTGTTCACCGGACGTGCTAACTTGTCCCGGACCTGCTGTTTTCGATATGTCTCTCTACCGCACCTGCTGTCTCGACCTCTGAATGCTTGGCTATGAAAAGACAAATTACATTTACTCCTGAGGTACTGACCTGTTGCACCCTCTACAACCATTGTGATAATTATTTGACCCTGCTGGTCATCTATGAACGTTTGAACATCTTGAAGAACAATCTGGCCTTAAATGGCCATGTACTCTCTCCACCAGGCACAGCCAGAAGAGGACTGGCCACCACTCAGAGCCTTGTCCCTCTCTAGGTTTATTTCTAGGTTCCTGCCTTTCAAGGGAGTTTTTCCTAGTCACCGATTTTCTACATCTGCATTACTTGCTGTTTGGGATTTTAGGCTGGGTTTCTGTATAGCACTTTGTGACATCTGCTGATGTAAAAAGGACTTTATAAATACATTTGATTGATTGATATGTAATCTATCACAAGACATCTAGTGGCCCTTTTGGATAATTCTGATTATCACAGGCGTCTGTATTTATCTCTGGCCCACTGTGATTCCTTATCACAAAAAAATAGAATGACAATGCTGATAAATATTATTCTAAATATAAACCATTGCCATAGCTAATATCAATGGTGTTCAATATGAGGGTTTCTGCATGAAATATCCTTTATAAACATGGACACCATATACAGTGCCTTCGGAAAGTATTCAGACCCCTTAACTTTTTCCACATTTTGTTACGTTACACCCTTATTCTAAAATGGAAAAAAATAAAATAAAACCCTCAGCAATTTACACACAATACCCCATAAGGACAAAGCAAAAACAGGTTTTTAGATAACAGAAATAAAAAAAGACCTTATTTACCCTAAGTATTCAGACCCTTTGCTATGAGACTCAAAATTGAGCTCAGACGCATTCTGTTTCAATTCATCATCCTTGAGATCATACTACAACTTCATTGAAGTCAACCTGTGGTAAATTCAATTGATTGGACATTTGGAAAGGCACAAACACCTGTCTATATAAGGTCCCACAGTTGACAGTGCATGTCAGAGCAAAAACCAAGCCATGAGTTCAAAGGAATTGTCCGTAGAGATCCGAGACAGGATTGTGTTGGCACAGATCTGGGGAAGGGTACCAAACAATGTCTGCAGCATTTAAGGTCCCCAAGAACACAGTGGCACCATCATTCTTAAATGGAAGACATTTGAAACCACCAAGACTCTTCCTATAGTTGATCGCCAGGCCAAAATGAGCATTCAGGGGAGAAGGGCCTTGGTCAGGGAGGTAACCAAGAACCCGATGGTCATTCTGACAGAGCTCCATAGTTCCTCTGTGGAGATGGGAGAACCTTCCAGAAGGACAACCATATTTTCATCAGGCCTTTATGATACAGTGGCCAGATGGAAGCCACTCCTCAGTAAAAGGCAGCCCGCTTGGAGTTTGCCAAAAGGCACCTAAAGACTCTCAGACCATAAGGAACAAGATTCTCTGGTCTGATGAAAGCAACATTGAACTCTTTGGCCTGAATGCCAAGCGTCACGTTTGGAGGAAACCTGGCAGCATCCCTACGGTGAAGCATGGTGGTGGCAGCATCATGAAGTGAGGTTGTTTCTCAGTGGCAGGGACTACGAGACTAGTCAGGATCAAGGCAAAGATGAACAGGGCAAAGTACAGCAAGATCCTTGATGAAAACCTGCTCCAGAGCGCTCAGGACCTCAGTTCTCCTTCCAACGGCCCTAAGCACACAGTCAAGACAATGCAGGAGTGGCTTCAGGAGAAGTCTCTGAATATCCTTGAGTGACCCAGCCAGAGCCCGGACTTGAACCCGATCGAACATCTCTGGAGAGACTTGAAAATAGCTGTGCAGCGACGCTCTCCATCCAACCTGACAGAGCATGAGAGGATCTGCAGAGAAGAATGGAAGAAACTCCCCAAATACAGATGTGCCAAGCTTGTAGCGTCATACCCAAGAAGACTCAATGCTGTAATTGCTGCCAAAGGTGCTTCAACAAAGTACTGAGTAGAGGATCTAAATACTTCTGTAAATGTGATATTTCAGTTATTATTTATTTATATAAATCAGCAAAAATTTCTAAACCTCTTTTTGCTTCATCATTATAGGGTATTGTGTGTAGAACGACAAGGGGAAAAAAACTATTTTATACATTTTCGAATAAGGCTGAAATGTAACAAAATGTGGTTAAAGTCAAAGGGTCTGATTACATTACGAAGGCACTGTATAAATGTATGTGGACACCCCTTCAAATTTGTGGATTTAGCTATTTAAGACACACCCATTGCTGACCAGTGTATAATATTGAGCACACACGCATCTCCATAGTGAAATTTCTGCACTGTCAGAGCTGCCCCGGTCCTCGGTTGCCACACTCACTACTGAGTTCCAAACTGCCTCGGGAAGCAACCACAAGAACTGGTCGTCGGGAGCTTAATGAAATGGGTTTCCATGGCCGAACAGCTGCACACAAGCCTAAGAACAACATGCGCAATGTTGCCGCCATTGGACTCTGGAACAGTGGGAACGCGTTCTCTGGAGTGATGAATCACGCTTCACAATCTGGCAGTCCGACGGATGCCAGGAGAACGCTATCTGCCCAACTGCATAGCGCCAACTGTAAAGTTTGGTGGAGGAGGAATAATGGTCTGGGGCTGTTTTTATGTTACGGGAAGTCTCAGTGAAGGGAAGTCTTAACGCTTCAGCATACAATGACATTCTAGACAATTCTGTGCTTCTAACTGTGGCAACAGTTTGGGGAAGGCCATTTCCTGTTTCAGCATGACAATGCCCCCTTCCACAAAGCGAGGTCCATACAGAAATTGTTTGTTGAGATTAGTGTGGAAGAACTTGACTGGCCTGCACAGAGCCTTGAACTGAACCCCATCGAACGCCTTTGGGATGAACTGGAACAGCGATTTCGAGCCAGGCCTAATCGCCCAACATCAGTGCCCAACCTCACTAATGTGGCTGAATGTAAGCAAGTCCCCATAGCAATGTTCCAATATCTAGTGAAAAGCCTTCCCAGAACAGTGGAGGCTGTTATAGCAGCAAAGGTGGGACCAACTCCATTTTAATGCCCATTATTTTGTAATGAGATGTTCAATGAGCACGTGTCCACATACTTTTGGCCATGTAGTGTATATACCAATATGTATTTATGATCAATGTTTTGGCATCAATCTGGTGGCAGTTGTGAAAAAAATGTATAGTTGGAAGAGTTAATATAATGCCATTGCTGATTAGATAATTTTTTCATTAATTAGGCTATGTTCTCTTCAACTATATGGTCTATCTACTGGAAACTCATCGACAACATGGACACAGATATAAAAAATGAATTCATTCGCAATGCAGTCGGGATAACAATGTGATTCAGATTAAAAAAATAAATACAATATATATATATATATATATATTATTTTTTCCCATGTTTTTATTCTCCACATTTTCAAACAGTCCATTATTATTTTCCAACCGGGCTATACATTTGAGTGAGGTTTTTTCTTGCCTGAGTAGCCTTGTTTCACTGCAAAAAATAAAATTAAACCATCTAGTGTTCAGCGAAATAACAACACAATGTCAAATTCAGGTAGCCTCGTCAAATAATTAACATCCAATCACATTAACCGTTACTACCTCGTGGGAATTCCGCTAACGGTGCGTATGTAGCCAAACGTAGCTGCTGCTCATGTTGGTATCTGTATTGATAGCGCAACAGCCATGACAGGGAGACATACAGTAGTGGAGTGGTAACGCACGTGCAAGCAGTTGCTCCTGAAGCCACTAGGGTACACTGCAGCATCCACCGAGAGGCTCTTGCTGCCAAAGGAATGCCTGACAGCTTGAAAGACATTTTGGACACTACAGTGAAAATTGTTAACTTTGTTAAACCATTTTAAACCATTAAACTCTCATGTACTCTCGTGTACAGGGACTCTCCGCAACTATTTTCAATGTTTGGGACAAAATTGAGGCTATGATTAAGAAGTTGGAGCTCTTCTCTGTCTGCATTAACAAGGACACTACACAGGTCTTTCCATCATTGTATGATTTTTGTGTGCAAATGAACTCAAGGACAATGTCAAATGTCATAAAGCGATTGATTTGGGTGCGCAATTACGCAGGTACTTTCCCAAAACGGATGACACAAACAACTGGATTCGTTATTCCTTTCATGACCTGCCTCCAGTCCACTTTTTTTTTAAATGTAACCTTTATTTAACTAGGCAAGTCAGTTAAGAACAAATTCTTATTTACAATGACTGCCTACAGGGGAACAGTTTGTTAACTGCCTTGTTCAGGGGCAGTACAACTGATTTTTTTCAGCTCTGGGATTCGATCCAGCAACTCTTTCGGTTACTTGCCCAATGCTGTAACCACTAGGCTACCTGCCGCCCCACTTTCTGCTAGCTGAACAGGAGAGCCTCATCTAAACTGCAACAAGTGGTTCTGTGAGAATGTATTTCATCAGAAGCCACTGACAGATTTCTGGATTGGGCTGCGCTCAGAGTATCCTGCCTTGGCAAAAGACACTGATGCCCTTTGCAACCACGTACCTATGTGAGAGTGGATTATCGGCCCTCACTAGCATGAAAACTAAATACAGGCACAGGCTGTGTGTGGAAAATGATTTAAGACTGAGACTCTCTCTAATATAACCCAACATTGCAGAGTTATGCACATCCTTTCAAGCACACCCATCTCATGAGTTATTCACAATTTTCGATGAACAAATAAGGTTTCATATGTAAGATGGCTAAATAAAGAGCAAAATTATTCATCATTATTATATTATTATTTGTGCTTTGGTCCTATAAGAGCTCTTTGTCACTTCCCACGAGCCTGGTTGTGACAAAAACTCACACTCATACTTACATATGTTTAATAAATGTTGTGGTAGGCTTACAATGATGGCAAAAAACAACATTTGAGAGTACGCTGACCCTGGTGGTAGAGGGGGTACGCAGTTGGAGGTTGAATGTTTGAAGGGGTACGGGACTATAAAAAGTTTGGGAACCACTGCATATATGAAATTTAAAAAAAAATGTATTCAAGTATAAATTACCAAAGTTACGATGGATTGCCATAGATGTTCTGTTAATTACCTGTCACGACTTCTGCCGAAGTCGGTCCCTCTCCTTGTTTGGGCGGCGTTCAGCGGTCGACGTCACCAGCTTTCTAGCCATCGCCGGTCCACTTTTCATTTGTTTTGTCTTTGTTTTCTACACACCTGGCTTCTATTCCCCAATTACATGTTCATTATTTAACCCTCTGTTTCCTCCATGTTTGTGTGCGTGTTTGTTTTATTGTGAAGGCTGTATCTGACGGCTGGTATTATTGTTGCCGGGTTTTGTTATTATGCCCGTTTATTTTGTGGTACTGGTATTTTTCCCACACCATAGTATTGTGTTTATACTGGTGTTATCTTATATTAAATACCTTGTCCACGCATCTCAGCTCTCCTGCGCCTGACTCCTTTCACCAGTTACCAACAGCCTTGACATTACTAAAATTACCAAAAGATTCTGATAACTTTGGTAAATTACCGGTAGCTTTGCAACCATAGTAATACCAGCCACCTTAATTTACCTCCTACTAGAAGTGAGTAATTCATTTCAAGAACGGTGGAGGCTAATGCATTTGGTAACACCACAATGTATCTGATTACTAAGAGGCTGCACTGTGTGCCAAGTCACCCCACGTGTTTTCATACAGTGTCCTATGGCTCGGTAAACAGCATGTTACTGCACATCAACACACCATGCATGGAGAGTGATTAACAAAAAGGTCAGCAATGTTCCACCTCTTAGGTACATCTCTGTGGAAATTATGTGGGAGCATGAAAACAATAACATGCGCTGATAATCCCCAAGGCTAGTCACAACTCCCTCTGTGGCTCTGGATTAGGTCTCAAACTGTTTCAATACTCAGTGATATACTTCACTGACGTAATGGAAAGTCTCTTCCGCTAGAAATACGCGGCTGGCTCGCCCACCCTAATGAGAGCAAAGCCCACAGAGTCACTCCATATTAGTTCTTATTTTGCTTTCTTGATCATTTTGCGGGGATGGAAACAAACAGGAAAATGTCACTCCTCCCAGAGGAGGATATTAGAATTCCATCTCCCAAGGCCTGACACTCCAGAGGAACTATGGGACTAAACAGAGACAGAGGAGCAGCAAATTATTTTCAATTGAGTCAATTCAGGAAGTTACCCAAATTGTCTTAAATCTTTTCTATGACAAAACATTGTCACAGCAGCAAATCATCGTCAGGCAAATGTATAACCATTTATTATCAAACCCCGCTCATTGTGTTCTGCACTCTAAAGTTACCTTGCAAGACTGAAAAGTTAGTAATTGGTCCAGGGACAGGGTTTTGGAGAAAATGATTACATGTAATCAGTTACATTTAATCTGATTACAAAACAACTAACTGTAATCAGTTCTATTTCAAATACTCATTTCAATGTCTCACATTGGGATTCGCTCGGGGGATCACTGGGCTCAAATAACTAATCACACATCATATGTTGAAGACAGACAGGTCGAGTGGCGAATGAGGTTAGCCCCTTTCCTCATTATAAAGGCACTACTCGCCCACATACTGGTCACTCTTGCCTCTTTCTTGTGGAAGAGACTACACTCACTGAAGCTCTCCTCAGCACAACGAGATCCCTGACTTCCTACTGAAGTGTTCTCAGGCGAACCATGAGGTTAACACTGCTAAATGTAGGATCTTGGCTTCTATCAATAGTGTTGAGTACTGACCGAAAGGAAAAGGAAAGCTAACCACCTGCAACACAGTTATCATGCTAGCTCCCTTCTCTTGTCTAGTTTAACCTTCGTTTACTTGTTTGTGTCAACTAGAACGATTGGTTAGCTCACGTCTCCACAGTCGTGGTGGAATACTTACCCGAAGTCTAACTGCCCTCACAAGGTTATTTTCAGCTAGCACTGTGGTAGCTACAGCGTGCCTGAGCCACAAGGTAGCTGCTAGCTAGCTAATCTATTACTAGCCTCGCGGCTGTAGCGTTCAAGCTAGTTTATGCCTATCTAAAGCCCAGGGCTTACACATTGTTTTTACAATCGGCGTCTCACCATCAGCTAGCTCTGTTCTATACAGTGGGCTACTGCTGCCCCATCCCAAGACGAGCTGAGCAAAGCATTGAAACTCCCATGTTCTTGCACTTGTCGTTCCATGGTTGCGTAGTAGGAATTTTACCTTCTATGCATCAATTGCCCGGGAAGGGAACATGCTCAGGAAGCACTCGACAACCCCGAGTCCTATAAGGATTGTAAATTGCTGTCTAGTCGCTGATGTGAGTAAGACCTTTAAACAGGTTAACATTCACAATACAGATTACCAGGACACGTACTCAGAGCATGCGCTGACCAGCTGGCAAGTGTCTTCACTAGGGCTGTTGCAGTGACCATAGTATCTCCACATCAGCAGTCATGACCCCAGTAAAATTCCATGTGACCGTTGAGTCAGCGTAATCTCCTCTTATGCACCTGGACATGCATTGGTAGTACCCAAACTCGCTTAAGAGCATCAGGACGCTAATGGCCTAGTACTCAGTGCGCTACTGTCCTTGTAACCACACTGAAATCAACGCAAATGCAATCAAAAACCCTATCAAACACATCAATAAACAGTATGTGCTTTTAAAACTAACCTCACTGTGATTAATCAACTTGAAGAAAGAAGTTCAATGACAGGTTGAAACTGAGTGGAAAACATGGTCATTGTGGATGTTGTTTCAAAGCCTAAAACAACTAAATGGACAGCGTTTCTAAGGTGATGAATATTTCAAAACACCCATATGCATATTATAGTTCATGCATACATATAGGCCTATCAGCCCTAGCCAGAAAAAAAACCGGAATTAAAATAATGATTGTGCCCTTATACAATACATAGCCTACCGCATATTACACATTGCAGAAAAACACCCCAAAGATTAAACAAATTCTAGTAAGTGTGGACTGTATTGTTATGCGTACTGGATGGACTGGTTAAGTTATGCTACACTCCAAATGTTCTATTCTCGAGTCTGGGAGAGAATGTATAGGCCAAGGCGATGCTGTTGGTTCTGTCGTCTCCTCCCTTTGCCCGGTCTCCCTATGGTCCTACAGACTGAGGAGGCCCTGTTTACTCATGTCTTCCGGCACTACGGGGTGCCTGAGGACATAGTTTCTGATCGGGGTCCCCAGTTCACGTCCAGGGTGTGGAGGGCGTTCATGGAATGTCTGGGGGTCTCGGTCAGCCTTACCTCGGGTTTTCACCCCGAGAGTAATGGGCAGGTGGAGAGAGTGAACCAGGATGTGGGTAGGTTTCTGCGGTCGTATTGCCAGGACCGGCAAGGGGAGTGGGCAAAATTCATCCCATGGGCAGAGATGGCCCAGAAGTCACTCCGCCACTCCTCTACGAACCTGTCGCCCTTCCAGTGCGTGTTGGGTTATCAGCCGTTCCTGGCACCATGGCATCAGAGCCAGACCAAGGTTCCTGTGGTGGACGATTGGGTGAGGCGCTCGAGGGAGACCTGGGAGGCCGTCCACGGGTACCTTAAATGGGCCGAAGGGCGGCAGAAGGCAAGCGCTGACCGCCACCGCAGCGAGGCCCCGGTGTTCGCACCGGGGGACCGGGTCTGGCTCTCGACCCGAAACCTGCTCCTCCGCCTGCCCTGCCGGAAGCTGGGTCTGCGGTTTGTGGGGCCATTTAAAGTCCTGAGGAGAATAAACGAGGTGTGTTATAGGTTACTGCTCCCCCCTTATTACCGTATTAAGCCCTCGTTTCATGTGTCTCTCCTCAGACCGGTGATGGCTGGTCCACTTCAAGAAGCTAGACATCGAGGGAGCCCCGGCGTATGCAGTTCGGTCCATACTGGACTCGAGGTGTCGGGTGAGGGGCCTTCAGTACCTCATGGATTGGGAGGGGTACGGCCCAGAGGAGAGATGCTGGGTGCCGGTGGAGGACGTATTAGACCCATCTATGCTGAGGGAGTTTCACCGCCTCCATCCGGATCGACCTGCGCCTCGTCCTCCGGGTCGTCCTCGAGGCCAGCATTGGCGCGCTGCGGGATGGGGGGGTACTGTCACGACTTCCACCTAAGGTGGTTCCTCTCCCTGTTCGGGCAGCGCTCGGCGTCACCGATCCCTTTTTCCTTTTCCGTTTGTTTTGTCTGTGGTTCTTTCACACCTGTTTAACTGTTCGTCAGGAGCATCATGAAATGGGTTTCCATGGCCTAGCAGCCACACACAAGCCTAAGGTCACCATGTGCAATGCAAAGCGTCGGCTGGAGTGGTGTAAAGCTCGCCGCCATTGGACTCTAGAGCAGTGGAAACGCATTCTCTAGAGTGATGAATCATGCTTCACCCTCTGGCAGTCCAACAGATGAATGTTGGTTTGGCGGATGCTAGGAGAACGCTACCTGCCCAATGCATAGTGCCAGCTGTAAAGTTTGGTGAAGGAGGAATAATGGTCTGGCGTTGTTTTTCATGGTTCGGGCTATGCCCCTTGGTTCCAGTGAAGGGAAATCTTAATGCTGCAGTATAAAATTGCATTTTAGACGATTCTGCAGACGAAGCAATTCCCCTGCAGCAATGTTTCAACATCTAGTGGAAAGCCTTCCCAGAAGAGTGGAGGCTGTTATAGCAGCAAAGGGGGGACCAACTCCATATTAATGCCCCTAATTTTGGAGTGAGATGTTTGACGAGCAGGTGTCCACATACCTTTGTTCTAGGCTTTATTAAAAGTTTACTACTGTACTTATAACAAAATAAAAATATCATGAACACTGTTTACTAGGCAGTCATTTCATACAGCAGTTTATGGTATCCACAACAGTGAACATCATTAGCCATACAATCGGTAATTTGTCTTTGTGATGCCTCCATTCAAGTTGAATAAAAACATCTTATGAAACGTGAAGCTGGTTTTATTATACATGGACATAATAACGTACAGCATAGATATCGGACCTTCACCAGATAGTAGAGCACCAGTATTTGTTGTATTCAAAAAGTTAGATGCTTAAAGTTTAAAGATGAAATCAGAGCTCAGTTTTAGGGATTAGGGATTCGTTCTGCTGTTGCTGATAACCCTCAACATATGAGTTGAGGAACTGGACTTTGGGGATGCAGGCTGCAGACACCTGGGGCAATACAGGGTTACCTCTGAGAAATCCAGTGATTGTATTGGTTCAGTTGCCAATCTAAAGCTCTGCCCCGTGGTCACACATCTCAGCGCAGGCAGAGTGGAAATATTTAATCTGACAGATCACATTTCACAGGATGGCCATGTGTGTATTTATCCAAGTCTGCAAGGTCAGGGATAGAGGAGAACTGGGTCGTGAAACGGCCCTGCATGTTCCCAATTTTACTTCCAACTTTGAGGATGATCAAGTATAATTCAACTTGACACCCATAGAGATAATGTGCGTGGGGGCACAATGACATAACATTTGTTATTTTTTTTTAGCTAAGACAATTTTGTAAAGAGCCTTATAGGATTGTTGTAAAAACAAACAGATGAGTCAATGATAACAATGGGATGAGGAGGTTGAGGCAGAGCGATAGAGTGGAAAAGGCTTTGTGCAGTCTAGCTTTGTCCTTAAGAAGTTCTGATTACAAAACTTACACAAGGAATGTGTGGCACCATTCAAAAGGTTACAGTGCTTTCAAAAAGTATTCATACCCCTTGACTTATCCACATTTTGTTGTGTTACAGCCTAAATTCAAAATTGATTGATATATTTTTTTTCTCACCGATCTACACACAATACCCCATAATGACAAAGTGAAAACATGTTTTTAGAAATGTTTGCACATGTATTGATATTTAAATACAGAAATATATAATTTACGTAAGTATTCACACCCTTTTACTATGACACTCCAAATTGAGCTCAGGTGCATCCCATTTCCTTTGATCATCCTTGAGACATCACTACAACTTGATTGGAGTCCACCTGTGGCCAATTCAATTGTTTGGACATGATTTAGAAAGAAACACACCTGTCTATATAAGGTCCCACAGTTGACAGTGCATGACAGAGCAGAAACTATATCATATCCAAGGAACTGTCCGTAGATCTCCGAGATAGAATTGTGATGAGGCATATACCTTGCCTTCAGAAAGTATTCACACCCTTTGACTTTTTCCACATTTTGTTGTAACACATTTTTTCAACAATCTACACAAAATAATATTATGTCAAAGTAGAAGAAAAATTTGAACACTTAAAAAAGTATTCAATCCCCAGAGTCAATATATGTTAGAATCACCTTTAGCAGCAATTACAATTAAGTCTCTAAGAGCTTTGCACACCTGGATTGTACAATAATTGACCATTATTCTTCTTTAAACTCTTCAAGCTCTGTCAAGTTGAATGTCATTGATAGACAACCATTTTCACGTCTTACCATAGAGTTTTGACTTAAAGCGGCTTGAAAAGCTAACGAGACCACTCAGGAACATTCAATGTTGTCTTGGTAAGCAACTCCAGTGTATATTTGTCCTTGAGTCTTAGGTTGTTGTCCTGCTGAAAGTTGAATTTGTCTTCCAGTGTCTGATGGAAAGCAGACTGACCCAGGTATTCCTTTACCATTTTGCCTGTGCTTAGCTCAATCCGGTTTCTTACTGCCTAGTCCTTACTGATGACGAGCATATCCATAATGTAGCCACCACCATGCTTGAAAATAGGAAGATTGGTACTCAGTGATGTGTTGTGGTAGATTTGCCTCAAACATAACACTTTGTATACAGATCATTACTTTAGTTCCTTATTGCAAACAGCATGCATGTTCTGGAATATTTTTATTCTTTAAAGACTTTCTTCTTTTCACTCCACAATTTTTGTTATTATTGTGGTGTAACTACAATGTTGTTGATCCATCCTCAGTTTCCTCCTATCACAGCCATTAAACTCTGCAACTGTTTTAAAGTTACCATTCACCTCATGGTGAAATCCCTAAACGGTTTCCTTCCTCTCCGGCAACTGAGATAGGAAGGACTCCTGTATCTTTGTAGTGACTAGATGTTGCATCCAAAGCGTAATAAATAACTGCTATGACATGATTTGGCTTGGAAAGGTTTTTTCGCCTGGTCACATACAGCTAATGTGTTGTTCATTGAAGTCGACATGCAAAGGGAAAAGGTAAGAGGAGAAAAAGAAGAGGCGAGAAGGAATGCAACGTGGCTGCTATGAAAGTGAACTGTATTTATCCATCATAAAGGGTCTATTCATTCTGTCGATTCTGTTGAAAAATCTTTCTTAAACGGAAGCAAATGAAACAGGGAAAAAAATACCCTAATTTGTCCACATTCTCATTTGCAACTGTTGGACTAATGATTACACTCCAGACAAGCAAGATGCAGGCAACAGTGTGCAAAGCAGCATTAAATGAGTCACTGTCTGTCATCTCAAATTTCTCTCGACCTGTGTGCACTTACGTTGTAAACTTTCATTCATAGGCTAGGTTGTAGCAACATCATCATGGGTATAAAGAAAATTTGAGTATCATGTAAACTCAGCAAAAAAGAAACGTCCTCTCACTGTCAACTGAGTTTATTTTCAGCAAAGTTAACGTGTAAATATTTGTATGAACATAACAAGATTCAACAACTGAGACATAAACAGAACAAGTTCCACAGACATGTGACTAACAGAAATGGAATAATGTGTCCCTGAACAAAGGGGGGTCAAAATCAAAAGTAACAGTCAGTATCTGGTGTGGCCACCAGCTGCATTAAGTACTGCAGTGCATCTCCTTCTCATGGACTGCACCAGATTTGCCAGTTCTTGCTGTGAGATGTTACCCCACTCTTCCACCAAGGCACATGCAAGTTCCAGGACATTTCTGGGGGGAACGACCCTAGACCTCACCCTTCGATCCAACAGGTCCCAGACGTGCTCAATGGGATTGAGATCCGGGCTCTTCACTGGCCATGGTAGAACACTGACATTCCTGTCCAGCAGGAAAACACGCACAGAACGAGCAGTATGGCTGGTGGCATTGTAATGCTGGAGGGTCATGTCAAGATGAGCCTGCAGGAAGAGTATCACATGAGGGAGGAGGATGCCTTCCCTGTCACGCACAGTGTTGAGATTGCCTGCAATGACAACAATCTCAGTCTCGCTGATGCTGTGGCACACCGCCCCAGGCCATGATGGACCCTCCACCTCCAAATCGATCCCGCTCTAGAGTACAGGCCTTAGTGTAACGCTCATTCCTTCGACGATAAACGCGAATGCGACATCACCCTTTGTGAGACAAAACCACGACTCGTCAGTGAAGAGCACTTTTTGCCAGTCCTGTCTGGTCAGTCCTGTCTGGTCCAGCGACGGTGGGTTTCTGCCCATAGGCGACGTTGTAGCCGGTGATGTCTGGTGAGGACCTGCCTTACAACAGGCCTACAAGCCCTCAATCCAGCTTCTCTCAGCCTATTGCGGACAGTCTGAGCACTGATGGAGGGATTGTGTGTTCCTGGTGTAACTAGGGGAGTTGTTGTTGCCATCCTGTACCTATCCCGCGGGTGTGATGTTTGGATGTACCAATCCTGTGCAGGGGTTGTTACACGTGGTCTGCCACTGTGAGGACGATCAGCTGCCCGTCCCGTCTCCCTGTAGCGCTGTCTTAGGCGTCTCACAGTACGGACATTGCAATTTATTGCCCTGGCCACATCTGCATTCCTCATGCCTCCTTGCATGCCTAAGGCATGTTCACGCAGATGAGCAGGGACCCTGGGCATCTTTCTTTTGGTGTTTTTCAGAGTCAGTAGAAAGGCCTCTTTAGTGTCCTAAGTTTTCATAACTGTGACCTTAATTGCCTACCGTTTGTAAGCTGTTAGTGTCTTAACGACCATTCCACATGTGCATGTTCATTAATTGTTTATGTTTCATTGAACAAGCATGGGAAACAGTGTTTAAACCCTTTACAATGAATATCTGTGAAGTTATTTGGATTTTTATGAATTATCTTTGAAAGACAGGGTTTAGTAGCCTAAACCTATCACTGTTACATTGAACTGGGTGAATGGAATATGAATGACAGTCATTCAACATGCTGTTATAGAAATAATGCCATGCTCATGAAAAAAAGTGTCCCCCCTCATTATAAACGTCACTGACCGCCACTGCTCTGTAGCGCCATCGAGGGCGTTACAGTTGCCATACCAAGCAGTGATGCAGCCAGTCAAGATGCTCTCATTGGTGCAGCTGTATAACTTTTCGAGGATTTGAGGGCCTATGCCAACCTCCTGAGTGGGAAGAGGTGTTGTTGCGCCTTTTTCACGACTGTGCGCCGACCATTTAAGTCCTTAGTGATTTGGACCCCTGAGGAACTTGAAGCTCTCGAACCCGCTCCACTGCAGCCTTGTAGATGTGGTTGAGGCCATGCTGGCCGCTCGTTTCCTGTAGTCCACGATCAGCTCCTTGGTCTTACTGAGATTGAGGGAGAGGTTGTTGTCCCGGCATCACACTGCTAGGTCACTGACCTCCTCCCTGCAGGCTGACCTCCTCCCCCTGAGTCGCTGACCGCCCCCCCTTGAGTCAATGCATGTTAGACTCACATTTGGCAGCGATTACAACTGTGAGTCTTTCCTGTTGACTGTTGCTAGACAACCATTTTCAGGTCTTGCCATAGATATTGTAGTAGATTTAAGTAATACCTGTAACTCAGCCACTCAGGAACATTCACTGTCTTCCTGGTAAGCAACTCCGGTGAAGATTTGACCTTGTGTTTTAGGTTATTGTCCTGCTGAAAGGTGAATTCATCTGCCAGAGGAAAGCAGACTGAAATCCATTAGGATTTTGCCTGTGCTTAGCTCCATTTAGTTTATTTTTTATCCTGAAAAACTCCCCAGTCCTTAATGGTTACAAGCATGCCCATAACATGATGCCACCACCAATATCCTTAAAATAAAACATATATAACAATATAACTCTCAATAAACTATAGAGAGTGTTACGCAGTAATGTGTTGTATTGGATTTGCCCCAAACATAACACTTTCTATTCAGGGAAAAAGGTAATTGCTTTGTCACAGTTTTTGCAGTATTACTTTAGTGCCTTATTGCAAACAGGATTTATGATTTGGAATATTTATTTTCTATAAAGACTTTCTTGTTTTCACTCTGTGATTTAGGTTAGTGTTGTGGAGTAACTACAATGTTGTTTATCCTTCTTCAGTTCTCATATCACAGCCATTATACTCTGTAACTTTTTTAAAGTTACCATTGGCCTCATGGTGAAATCCCTGAGCCTTCTCCTTCCTCTCCGGCAACTGAGTTAGGAAGGACGCCTGTATCTTTGTAGTGATTGGATGTAACATCAAAAACATAATTAATTACTTTACCATGCTCAAAGGGATATTCAATGTCAGCTTTTTTTCTTCTTCACTCATCTACCAATTAGTGCCCTTCATTACGAGGCATTGGAAAACCTCCCTGGTTTTTGTGGTTGAATCTGTTTGAAATTCACTGCTCGGCTGAGGGACCTTACATATAATAGTATGGATGGGTTACAGAGATGAGGTAGTCATTCAAAAATAATTTTAAACAATATTATTGCACACAGAGTTAGCCCATGCAACTTATTATGTGACTTGTTAAGCAAATCTTTACTTCTTAACTTATTTAGGCTTGCCATAACAAAGGGGTTGAATACTTGACTCAAGACATTTCAGCTTTTATTTTTGTATTCATTTGTAAACATTTTGAAAAACACAATTCCACTTTGACATGATGGGTTATTGTGTGCAGGTCAGTGATAAAAACATCGCAATTGAATCCATTTTAAATTCAGGCTATAACACAACAAAATGTGGAAAAAGTCAAGGGGTGTGAATACTTTCTGAAGGTATATATACAAATCTACCTCAGGTCACTTTGCCTGTATTTCCCTGGTTCTCATTTTAGTTAAGCTCTGAAACAATTTCACACAGACTAGGAAATGTCGAGGGAAGCTTGACAGAGTTGCTAAAATACCTGTCTACACATCATTGGGAGAGTGAGAGAGAGAGATGAGAGAGAGAGAGAGAAGGAGAGAGAGGAGAAGGGAGAGGTATTTCCGCTGCTGATAAAATAAGTTACTCACTAATATAAGGGATGCTGGCACACAGTGACTGCATTACCAGATTGCAGTCTACAACACAACTGAGTTGTGAGACATGAATCATTTTTTTACCCTCTGCTCATAATTGAATGGAGGGCCTGACAGGAATGTCATATTCCAGTAAGCTATATGTTTAAAAAGGGTTATATCAAATATCATTTTGCTATTTTATTTGACATTTTAAGAACCCTTGAAGTATCAAAAAAAAAAATTATTTACAATACATTGTTTATGAAAAAGTTTATTTGGCCTCACTGCATATATACTTACTGCATACTGCATATTTACAAAAACATTGAATAACACATTCACTACATGGAACAACAGATAGTCCCCCCAAAAATCTAAAGGAACTTTGCTCTGAAGTGTCTGTCCTATATCTGAGTGATGTAAAATCAGGAAACATTTGTACTTGTTTTAACATATATTTAACCTCTTATTGTTGGCACTAAACACTGTAAATATATACAGTACCAGTCGAAAGTTTGGACACACCTACTCATTCAAGGGTTTTTCTTTATTTTCACTATTTTCTACATTGCAGAATAATAGTGAAGACATCAAAACTATGAAATAGCACATATGGAATCATATAGTAACCAATAAAGTGTTAAAAAAATGAAAATATATTTTATATTTGAGATTCTTCAAAGTAGCCACCCTTTGCCTTGATGACAGCTTTGCACACTCTTGGCATTATCTCAACCAGCTTCATGAAGTAGTCACCTGGAATGCATTTCAATTAACAGGTGTGCCTTGTTAAAAGTCAATTTGTGGAATTTCTTTCCTTCATAACGCATTTGAGCCAATCAGTTGTGTTATAAAAAAGTAGCGTTGGTATACAGAAGGTAGCTCTTTTAGGTAAAAGTCCATACTGTATTAATACTGTATCATTACTTTAAGACATGAAGATCAGTCAATCTGGAAAATTTCAGACACATCTCAACATCAACTGTTCAGAGGAGACAGCGTGAATCAGGAACTTCATGTTTGAATTGCTGCAAAGAAACCATAACTAAAGGACACAAATAAGAATAAGAGACTTGCTTGGGCCAAGAAACGCATACAATGGACATTAGACCGGTGGAAATGTGTCCTTTGGTCTGAAGCCAAATTTGAGATGTTTGGTTCCAACCGCCGTATTTTTGTGAGATGTGAGATGGATGATCTCCGCATGTGTGGTTCCCACTGTGAAGGATGGAGGAGGAGGTGTGATGTTGTGGGGATGCTTTGCTGGTGACACTGTGATGATTTATTTAGAATTCAAGGCACACTTAACCAGCATGGTTACCACAGCATTCTGCAGCGATACACCATCTCATCTGGTCTGCTCTTAGTGGGACTATCAATTGTTTTTCAACAAGAAAATGACCCAACACACCTCCAGGCTGTGTAAGGGCTATTTGACCAAGAAGGAGAGTGATGGAGTGCTGCATCAGATGACCTGGCCTCCACAATCAGCTGATCTCAACCCACTTGAGATGGGTTTGGATGAGTTGGACTGCAGAGTGAAGGAAAAGCAGCCCAAAAGTGCTCAGCATATGTGGGAACTCCTTCAAGACTGTTGGAAAAGCATTCCAGGCAAAGCTGGTTGAGAGAATGCCAAGAGTGCGCAAAGCTGTAATCAAGGCAAAGGGTGGCTACTTTGAAGAATCTAAAATCTAAAATATATTTTGATTTATTTAACACTTTTTTGGTACTGTAATTCCATTCATTTCTTTAAAACTGGTACCTGGGGACCTTCAGACAAGTCTTGTGAGGCCTAGTGCAAAACATCCAACATGTACAGTACGTGTTCATGAGAGTATTATTAGTGTGTAGCCCAAACTGTTTGCACGCTACAGACAGAAGTTGGCAGATCTGCTGTACCGACTTTAGATGAGTCCCAATATTATTGTGGGGGGTTGTAGAGAAAAACGGAGGACACCGTTGTATTCGTGAGAGTCTCCCCGTTACGTTCGTGAGAGTCTCTCCACTCTAGGGGGTTATTAAGCGACGTTTTCAAAGTTGTGCCCAGCAGCTTTAACTGCCATTTGTTTTTATACTGCCATTAAAATGAAGGGGATGGGCCAAATGAATGAATTTGTCACTTCTAGCTTGTTCTGAGGTGTTTGCCAAGAACTTGTAAAGAAGTGCATTATGAAAAGCTGTAAAGCATGTGCATGGAGATAGAGTAAAACAGAAAAACACCTTACTGTTTAAATGCAACCAGCAGAGGAGAGGAATAGATAGTCACTATGACTTAGTGAGAAAGAGAGAGAGAGAGAGAGATTGAACAAATAAAACTACAATGTACACACTACTTATGGGGTTAAAACTTGGGGTACTTTGCCATCGCAAAAAGCACATTAGTTTCCATTAAATACGCCTGATCTATGACACATTAGAAATCTCTTCTGTGCTGGCAGAAATAGGAAGGCATTATTACACTCACACTGAAAGAGATTGAATTCAGAACATTACTGTTTTTCAGTTTACCATACATATCTCAAATTTCAATTACAGCGGCGTATATGAAGGCCAACAGGCAATTGAAAGCAAAACACGGCTGGCTCTATTGTGCTGGATTGGAGAGTTGAATGAAAAAGAAAAGCAGACGAGCGATACCAGTATCTTAACCATGAATACACAGCACACTCGATTTTCAAAAAGTATTATTTTGTTTTTCCCACTGATAGTGAGGGCATGTGTATGGAGTGACAGACAAGGATTAACAGATCTTTGAGGGAGAGAGGGCAAGAAGGATGGCTCCAGAGCTCCAGGGTCTTGGCATGAGGGGAACCAGTGGCAGCCTGTTTCAGGGAGACGCCAGGGGAAAACACCAGGGATGTGTTCCAAAATGCACCCCATTGCCTGTATAATGCACTACTTGCCCACATGGTTCGGGTCAGAAGTAGTGCACTATAAAGGGAACATGATGCTATTTGGGACACAAGACTGGGTCTGGTGTGAACAGTATGTGGGCTGACTGCCTCGCAGCCACTGAGAGGGGTTTTAGCATTAGGCTTGGGCAATATCCAAATGTAATATCATCATACAGTCCTTCTCTCATCCCGGGATTTACGGTATTAATGGCATAGCACACAAGGGGGCGCTAAAAACTCTACTCCCAGAAAGTTAACAAAATTAGCACATACTAATAGCGAAAGCACACAGACGCTGTAAGCTAAATGCTTACGAGCGAAAACGATGATTAACTAATTGCAAAGACAGGCAAATACAGCTCATAAAGTTATACAAGCATAGCTAGTAGATACCAAATATCATTTTTGGTGAGTTTGGACATTTACACGCAAAAGTGAACAAGATAAATTGTGCAACTGATCAAAGTTGTGATGCATGCTTTTCTGAAGGAAGAGCAGCATTTGAACAAGGAGCAGATGGGAGAAGAACGAAGGAGAAAAAAAACTCTAGTAGGAAGCACAAGGACAAAAATGTCAGCTGTACAGATAACTCATCCAGAGCTCTTTGACTTCTGGCAGGATGCCATTATAAGATGTCTGATGGCATACAAGTATAACTTCATCACCTCATGTGTGCCGGACAACAGAGGCTTGCCAATAGAACGCAATAGATATAAAAGCTCCTGCTTTTTCTCCTGTTGTGCTATTTACAAAACAAACATGTGACTGGCTCAACTGTTCTGGAGAATTACGGTAAGCTTCATAATGTAAAATAATGTGACAGGTGAAATGAAGAATGCAATATGCTTTATCTCCTAACGTATTGCACAGGTTGACTGCAGGTATTAACTTAAAAAGTAGCTACATATATTCAAATGTTTTGAAAAACCATTGATGTTACAAACAGAAAGATGGCACAATGTCCCATAAAAGCAGGCTCTTATAGCCTTAAAAGCACCATGTACTGCAAAGCTGTCCCAAGACGTCCATGTTGACCCATAACACTACAATGTCACAGCACAGTCATTTTGTCTAAATGGTGACTGTAAGCGCATTCCGTTCTCCATCTACGGCAGCATACGCAGAGGAGAGATTAAGATATCTGAGCCTGGGAACGGAGCAGGCAGGGACCACTGGGCTGTAATGGCTCTCTAGTCACAGTATACGCGAATGTTCACCAGCATGTACAGCAGTCAAAAGACCTTTCTATTTTCATAGGGGAGAGTGATGTTTATGAGGCACTCCACTAATGGAGGAGCTGGGGACATTTCTATCTGGGACAGGGCAACCATTTTCACACAGAAAATACTACTTTCATATAATGAATCTGTGGGGAGGAATCAACTTAATGAGGTGGGCATGTGTTCGTGACGAGGTTTTCAGAGGAGGTGGGCACGTGTCCGTGGGGGACTGGAGGTGTTCAGAGGAGAACTGAGAAGGATGGGAATTGTTAGAAGGCTCGTTAATAACAAAACTGTAACAAATAAAGTGCTGTCAAGGGAGGCCTGGGGTATGGCCACATCACACCTGGCTAGCAAAACACTTAACAGTCCGGCCCTGATTAAGAATAAGTAGGGATGGAACTTTCTCAGGCAGTTGGACGTGCCCTACACAACTTTACAACATCAGTGGCATGGTTAGCTTAATATTTGTAAGTCACATCACATTGACTTCGCAGTGAATGACTTTGTGTACGTCCCAAATAGCACTCTGCTCCCTATGTAGTGCACTACTTTTGATGAGGGGCCCATAGTGCAATAATATTTATGGCTAGCCATATCTCCCTGGCATATTACATCATTTATGCAGCAGCATATAAGACATTTATGGACTCACCTTGTGCGCGGCGGTCCTTCATTGGCAAATTTTGTCATCAAAGAAAAAGATTTACAATTCCGAGTTGGATGACCGTTCAAAACGTATTTTCCCAGTCTGACTTCCCAGTTGCAATGCTTGCGGTTAGCCACTGTCACCGATTAATTCCAAACAACTCATTGTTGAATTTGCGATTTCCAACTTGTTGTGTGATGTTTATGTCCAATGGTCAATGTGCACCGATATGTTTTATCGATAATTTATCTTCATATGACGAGGATTAAAAAGGATTTGCCAGTAGATTGTCGACTTGATTTATGATGATGACTGCTAGCTAAGATTTTGAAAGTAAGATGTTGACATGATCAGTCCAATCAAAGCTACTGTACATATAATGTGATTTGACGTCATTTGACGTCCTTGAACCTTCTTGGAAGGGCACTTCTAATGTAACTCTATGGCAGCACCCAAAGGGCTCACATTCTTGATGTCTACCCTTACTAAAGTCTGGTGACATAGTGTCCCCATGAGTGACAGAATACTGAGCCAATCACGGTGCAATGCTCCTATTTTCTGCTGGCCTGCCCCACCACCACAGAAAGGACTGAGCTAGGTTGAAACACTTGCATTTTGGAGCTGCCTGTTTGTATGCAGCTTTATTAACTCAATGATATATATACTGCTCAAAAAAAGGGAACACTTAAACAACACATCCTAGATCTGAATGAAAGAAATAACCTTATTAAATACTTTTTTCTTTACATAGTTGAAGGTGCTGACAACAAAATCACACAAAAATAATCAATGGAAATCCAATTTATCAACCCATGGAGGTCTGGATTTGGAGTCACACTCAAAATTAAAGTGGAAAACCACACTACAGGCTGATCCAACTTTGATGTAATGTCCTTAAAACGAGTCAAAATGAGGCTCAGTAGTGTGTGTGGCCTCCACGTGCCTGTATGACCTCCCTACAACGCCTGGGCATGCTCCTGATCAGGTGGCGGATTGTCTCCTGAGGGATCTCCTCCCAGACCTGGACTAAAGCATCCGCCAACTCCTGGACAGTCTGTGGTGCAAGGTGGCGTTGGTGGATGGAGCGAGACATGATGTCCCAGATGTGCTCAATTGGATTCAGGTCTGGGGAACGGGTGGGCCAGTCCATAGCATCAATGCCTTATTCTTGCAGGAACTGCTGACACACTCCAGCCACATGAGGTCTAGCATTGTCTTGCATTAGGAGGAACCCAGGGCCAACCGCACCAGCATATGGTCTCACAAGGGGTCTGAGGATCTCATCTCGGTACCTAATGGCAGTCAGGTTACCTCTGGCGAGGACATGGAGGGCTGTGCGGCCCCCCAAAGAAATGCCACCCCACACCATGACTGACCCACCGCCAAACCGGTCATGCTGGAGAATGTTGCAGGCAGCAGAACGTTCTCCACGGCGTCTCCAGACTCTGTCACGTCTGTCACGTGCTCAGTGTGAACCTGCTTTCATCTGTGAAGAGCACAGGGCGCCAGTGGCGAATTTGCCAATCTTGGTGTTCTCTGGCAAATGCCAAACGTCCTGCACGGTGTTGGGCTGTAAGCACAACCTCCACCTGTGAACGTCGGGCCCTCATACCACCCTCATGGAGTCTGTTTCTGACCGTTTGAGCAGACACATGCACATTTGTGGCCTGCTGGAGGTCATTTTGCAGGGCTCTGGCAGTGTTCCTCCTGCTCCTCCTTGCACAAAGGCGGAGGTATCGGTCCTGCTGCTGGGTTGTTGCCCTCCTACGGCCTCCTCCACGTCTCCTGATGTACTGGCCTGTCTCCTGGTAGCGCCTCTATGCTCTGGACACTGGACACTGACAGACACAGCAAACCTTCTTGCCACAGCTCGCATTGATGTGCCATCCTGGATGAGCTGCACTACCTGAGCCACTTGTGTGGGTTGTAGACTCCGTCTCATGATACCACTAGAGTGAAAGCACCGCCAGCATTCAAAAGTGACCAAAACATCAGCCAGGAAGCATAGGAACTGAGAAGTGGTCTGTGGTCCCCACCTGCAGAACCACTCCTTTATTGGGGGTGTCTTGCTAATTGCCTATAATTTCCACCTGTTGTCTATTCCATTTGCACAACAGCATGTGAAATTTATTGTCAATCAGTGTTGCTTCCTAAGTGGACAGTTTGATTTCACAGAAGTGTGATTGAGTTGGAGTTACATTGTGTTGTTTAAGTGTTCCCTTTATTTTTTTGAGCAGTGTATATTGATATGTGACACGTATTCATGCCAAAATAACATGCAAAACAGGCATGCAAAACAGGCATAAATAAATATATATATACATATTTCATTTTATTTATTATTTGCAAAACATGTGGAGCTTAAAACAGCTGGGGCTCTGCCCTGAAGGACGGGTCACCACTGAGTATAGTAATGTGCATTTTAGCCATATACTTCAAAGTTTTTCAGCATCATGTACATTAATGGCTGTGTACAGTGTAAGGAGTCTTTTAGACCTCTACTTCCCGCTGTGAACCCGGGTGGCCCTGCAAGTGGCTGGCTGAGGTTTACAGGGCGTGAACAGTGCCTGAAACCTATCTCCTCCTCCAAAGCCAAGTGTTTCTGTAACTGAGCTAATGGCCTCAGACACAAGGGGCCAAAGATCAGCGGTCAATAAGACAGACACTGAAGGAAAGAGTGTCCACACTCTGGGCACAGGGTACAGTGAAAAAAGCAGCTTTGATGGCTAATGCAATAACCACAGCCAGACATCAAACCAAGCGGAACGATAAGAGCATTCAGATACTGAAAGCTCCAGGACTGAGAGAAGATGAACAGAGGAGGAGGAGTTTAACCTCCATCCAACGCCGGCTGCCCTAATTTGTCTGACGTGTGACGTGTCCGATTGATCATTATCAGGAATCGCGAGGAGCGGCGATGGCCCCTCAATTGCTTGTCTCTAAATTCGGCCTGACCCTGTGTGAGTCATTTTTAAATGCAATCTACAGTTTATATCTGGGGACCAAAATAGCTCCCTATTCCCTATGTAGTGCACTACTTTTGACCAGGGCCCATATCAATGTAGGGAGGATGGTGCATTTTTGGGTCACACCCTGTGGGTTAGTTGTAACGTCACTCCGTCTGCATTGGAAGTCCTGCGAGCATCGGATTGGGCTGGCTAAATGTGAACAAGCACTCTGTCGGTCAGCCTAGCAGCTTCAGAGACCTCCCACTGGGCTGCAGGAGAACATGCTGTGCTTTGTTGTGCTCAGCTTGCCACTTTGCAGTCAGTCAGGAGATGAAAGCTATTCAAATAATTAGCCATTTTAGTTATGTTTGGAGTGTTCTAGAATAATCAGCCATGGTAGTTATATTAGTTCTGTTTGGAGTGTTTTAGCGAGTGTTGTTTTAATCAAAGGATAGATCAGGAAATGGGCCTGACCCAGGATGTTGTTCGACGTTAATCAGAAGTGAAGACAAGGGAAAACAAAGTTGTTATCTTGTTTGTATCAATTTCAAAACAAGCAAAGGGTTTGTGCTATAGGGTAGTTTGCCGACCAGTTTTTTAATTGTGTAATGGCTCTGTGGGTGTCTGGTGTCTGCGTGTGCTCACAGGTGTTTAGAGTGCCTGGACGTATTTGGAGGGAAAGGAGATTGCTGATGATTTATTGTATTCCCATCAGCTACAGTTTTCGTTGACATACTCAAGTAAAGTCACAACGGAATTGAACAAAAGCCTTAGCCAGGATTCCATAGGCATTTCTAGAGCCCTCCACAATCGTATCTCCAGCTTGTCGCAGGCCATGAACCAACAGCCAAAGGCTTACATCAATACTATTGAGTAGATTGCAGGCTGCAATCTCTTCCTATTGACATCAAAAATGGGTTGAAAAAGGGTTGAAAGAGTATTTCTGTGTGGGAGGAACAGCAGAATAAGGTGGTAAGGGGAGGAAGCCCTTAAGCTTTTTCCTATACCTCCTTCTCCACCTTTTCTCCATCCATAAGGAAAGCTATGGTAAAGCTACACGTGGGTTTGGTATAGTTTTCTATAGACAAGGGACTGTCATTCCAATCCTCTTCTCCCTAACTAATCTTGTCCATAATCAGTCCATCCAGGATTTTGCGATTCTGCTGCTAAACTGACCGATCACCGCAGCACAAAAAAAGGGCTTTTAATTTCAACCAATCACCCCACATTTAATCACCCCACATCACCCCAATCACCCCCTATCCACATCGACCGGACAGCAGTGGAGAAGGTGGAAAGTTTTAAGTTCCTCGGCATACATATCACTGAAAACTGAAATTGTCCACCCACACAGACAGTGTGGTGAAGAAGGCGCAACAGCGCCTCTTCAACCTCAGGAGGCTAAAGAAATGTAGCTTGTCGCCTAAAGCTCTCAAACTTTTACAGATGCACAATTGAGAGCATCTTGTCAGGATGTATCACAGCCTGGTACGGCAACTGCACCGCCCGCAACTGCAGAGCTCTCCAGAGGGTGGTGCGGTCTGCACAACACATCACCGGGGGCAAACTACCTGCCCTCCAGGACACTTACAGCACCCGATGTCACAGGAACGCCAAAAAGATCATCAAGGACAACAACCACCTGACCCACTTCCTGTTCATCCCGCTATCTTCCAGAAGGTGAGGTCAGTACAGCTTCTATCTCAAGGCCATCAGACTGTTAAATAGCCATCACTATCACAGAGAGGCTGCTGCCTGCATACAGACTTGAAATCATTGGCCACTTTAATAAATGGAACACTAGTCACTTTATTAATGTTTACATATCTTGCATGATTCATCTCTTATGTATATACTGTATTCTATACTATCTATTGCATCTTAGTCGATGCCACTTTGCACATCCACATGTTTATATATTCTTATTCCATTCCTTTACCTAGGTTGTGTGTATTAGGTATTGTTGTAAAATTGTTAGATACTACTTGTTAGTTATTTCTGCACTGTCGGAACTAGAAGCACAAGCATTTCGCTACACTCGAAATAACATCTGCTAAACACGTGTATGTGACCAATAAAATTTGATTTGATTTGATTATTTACACACTCCCCCCCCCCCCCTTGTCAGCAAATTTGTGACAAAATATTATTTCTATTTTTTGCCTGCAAATATCAATGCCGCGAAGGGCATAATACTCAACCATTTAAAAAGGTTATTGGAGGACAGCTGGTTTCCAGTCATCATTTGATAGAGGAATACATTTTTGCCCTGTTTTCTGTCTGCAACTGAACCCTTCAATCCCATGCTGAATATCTTGTGGTTATTCATCAAATAAACACCTGAGTCTATTTCTGTGTGTTTAAGTACTGATCATTTTATAACAGTAGTGAAAGTTTGATAATGACCATTTGAGGTAATAATGCTGTATTAAAATACATGACCTAATTCAGCAGACTCTATAATATTCCCCCCCACACCACTCTTTACACAGCAAGGTAAACAAATACGTCTTCACTGACATTTGAGCGTCTTCCGTTCCCGCTGGCTTGCGGTGAAATGGTGATCAAGTGTAATGTGGCGATTGAACACCTGCCTAATTTGGATTAAGCATGCATGGCAGTGTCTGCCTGGGATCTCTGGCGCTCTAATGTGAAATGACAGAGCATTTCTACACATTCACTGCTCATGCATAAGCACCTCTCTTAACTAGCCCGGTCCCAGCATCGAATGACACCACTGTAAACGATGTGCTGTACACTGCTACTCACTTCTATTTATATCAGCATAAGGCCAATAATTACTGCATATAACTGTCCCAGTCAACATTGGACATTAACTTAAGAGTAAAGAGGGATGTTGCCCCCTCAGCCAGAGTCATGAACACATTTTTGTAGCTGGTAAGGACTGAATGAATGCTACTTATTGGTATTCAAGAGGAAATTCCTTTCACCACAAGAAGTTGTAAACAGCATGACACAGCCTTCATCATCCCATGTATACTTTGCTTTGTATGGAAAGCAGTGAACAGTATTAACAGGCAGTAAGTAGAGTGGCCATTTACCGACCCGTAGCTAGGACCTGATGGCAGGGGGTCGAAGCAGTGATGGAGTGGGTGGTCTGCATTGTTGATAAAGTAGGCGTTTTGGTTGAATTGCACATTCGTTCAGGAGGGAAGGGACTGGGAGTCCAATGATTATCGATGCAGTATTTGTAATCCGTGGTAATTTGTTATGAATTGAAGCTGTCAGCAAACTGAAATTGCAGATACTACTGTTTAGGTTTGACAGAAAATTTGTTTTTGTCAGATATTACTGGGATGCTTATGCAATACTTTGAATTACATATGACAACTTAACATTAACTTCAAGAACATTTCCAATGTACAAGTCTACCATTTGGCTTACATTACCATTGTTAATGATTTAGTGGGCTTTGTTCAGTTTTAGAAATGTTCTCAATGAATTACTTGAAATAAACCCTAATAGAGTATAAAAGCATGTATAAGCTGAATATAACCTCAGAGACTGCTTCCGTAAAACGAGGCCCCATCTGTCAGTGAATTGATACGATTCCCAGGACAATCTTGACCCTGTGCCATAGCCCTGAGTGCCAGGACACAGACAACATTATGAATGTTGCACAAATTATTTCCCTCTTTCATTTCTTTAATGCCCCATTTGTTTGACTCTGTCTCTATTGAACGAAAATTCCAGTCATAAATTCTAGTCAGCCCTCACCGTTTTTGTTTGTAATTTAGGGAGGAATTATGTGTCCTCAACTGACATAATTAGCACAACTTCTAGAGAATATTTTGTTTGTGACTCGCAGTCTCAGTTTGTGGATATGATTGTCTCCCAGCTTTGGGTTTTAGAGTTCCTTTGATTCATTAAACAAAAAGGTATCTTTGCAATTTGACTTGTTTGGTATCAGAACATCAGCATTTCCAAATAACAAGATTTCCATTAATAACATCAACACAGTGTGGAGATGTGGTTCTACCTTTGAAGAAGCAGTCCTTGCTGTGCACCACGTAGATCCGTCTCTTCTGCAGGCAGGCGGTGCGGTACACCTCACAGTGGTTCTCGTAGAACCTTCCATCGGAGCCGCACACCGGCACAAAGGTGGGTCGACACTTCTCCTGGCACACACACTCTGCCCGGCCCGTCGACTCCAGCAGCACACACTGGCGGCCCCTCCCACAGTTTGTCCTCTTGCATGGCCCTCCGTTTGACCCAGAGTGGACTGGAAGAAACACAGAGAGAGAGAGAAACCAGAGTTTAGGTTGGAAGAAACAGAGACAACCTGGAATAAACATTCAAAAAGAAACCCAAGGTTGGTAAAATGCCAGTAGACTATCATACTAAGACGATCCAGTAAGAAAAGATAGGAAGGATGGTTGGATAGGTTGTGTTGGACAGAATATTAATCACTTTGAACACCTGTTGTCTGCTTTCTAAAAGGAAAGTGAGAAAAAAAACACCTTGTTTATTGAAGGCGCTGGTTGCGCCAGGTTGTCTCTGAGTGTATAAGGATGTCCATTACATTTCTCAAATGTCAGGTAAATTAAAATCTTTCCTGTCATGTTGTCAGGTGCCAATTTTTCCTAAAGGAAACTCTGAAATGTCATATTGTTTTTATTAAGATTTTGTGAGGGCATATTGTTTTTATAAAAAGAATTGTGATTTTCCATCCAGGTGGACTCATGCTCTAAGACTATCAGTAACATTTCAACTATCTACTAACCTTAACCCTAACCCTTATTCTAACGCTAACCTTAGCAAGCAGTTGCTTATCAACAGATAGTACAACCATCTGTAGAGCATCTACAGATGGAAAATCTAGACTATCCAAATAAAATGTGACCCAATATTACACACACACACACAAACACACTTAAACTTTCTGTGAGATCAACAGAGATTGTACCTTACCCTTTCTTACATGTCCTTCCTAGCACCTGTCAGTCCTGAACCCCTCACCATGGAGATCCTCCCACTCCCTTCTGATTCAATCTATTTGCATTTAAAGCAGGGAAAAAGCTGCTGAGACTTGCAGCCACTCCACCTTGGATTGATCTTGCTAGGCACCAGGCCCTAGAAGGGACCACTCCTGGAGAGATCTCAGCTGGGATTTATGGGGGCTGGGTTTGGAGTATAGGTGGCCGCTAGATTGAGGTTAGGAGCTAGGCTGGGGGAGAGAGGGGAACTGGATTGGTTTTAGCAGCATGGCTGGGGGGAGAGAGGGGGGCTGTGCTGAAGATAGCAGCACTGCTGGGAGAGAGAGGGTAGCTGGTCTGGATTAGCAGCTATAGGCTGGGGAGCATAGTCATAGACTAGATGTAACATAGTAAATGTAAATCGGGTACACTCAAATGAGTATAATATGTTTGGTATGTTTACATAAGACAGAAGGTTACTTAAGTAGGGTGGTTGGTTGGCGTGGATGGGTAGGCATATAACGTGAACGTCTAGCAACCCAAAGGTTGCACTTTCAAATCTCATCATCTCAATCTAATAGCTAATTAGCAACTACTTAGCATGATAACTAACCCTTCCCCTTTCCAGCCGGAACATTCTACTTTTGGATGAATAGTTATGATGGTTACAGTGGCTTGCGAAAGTATTCACCCCATTGGCCTTTTTCCAATTTTGTTGCCTTACAACCTTTAATGAAAATTGACTTTTGGAGATGGAAAATATTTTTTATTGTGAAACAATAAACAAAGACTTGAGCGTGCATAACTATTCACCCCCCCCCCCCCCCCCACTGCAAGTCTCTTGGGGTATGTCTCCATAAGCTTGGCACATCTAGCCACTGGGATTTTTGTCCATTCTTCAAGGCAAAACTGCTCCAGCTCCTTCAAGTTGGATGGGTTCCACTGGTGTACAGCAATCTTTAAGTCATACCACAGATTCTCAATTGGATTGAGGTCTGGGCTTTGACTAGGACATTCCAAGACATTTAAATGTTTTCCCTTAAACCACTCAAGTGTTGCTTCAGCAGTATGCTTAGGGTCATTGTCCTGCTGAAAGGTGAACCTCCATCCCAAGCTCAAATCTCTTGAAGACTGAAACAGGTTTCCCTAAAGAATTTCCCTGTGTTTAGTGCCATCCATCATTCCTTCAATTCTGACCAGTTTCCCAGTCCCTGCTGATGAAAAACATCTCCACAGCATGATGCTGCCACCACCATGCTTCACTGTGGGGATGGTGTTCTCAGGGTGATGAGAGGTGTTGGGTTTGTGCTAGACATAGTGTTTTCCTTGATGGCCAAAAAGCTCAATTTTAGTTTCATCTGACCAGAGTACCTTCTTCCATATGTTTGGGGAGTCTCCCACATGCCTTTTGGCAAACACCAAACGTGTTTGCTTATTTTTTTCTTTAAGCAATGTTTTTTTTCTGGCCTCTCTTTTGTAAAGTCCGGCTCTGTGGGGTGTACGGCTTAAAGTGGTCCTATGGACAGATACTCCAATCTCCTCTGTGGAGCTTTGTAGCTCCTTCAGGGTTATCTTTGGTCTCTTTGTTGCCTCTCTGATTAATGCCCTCCTTGCCTGGTCTGTGAGTTTTGGTGGGTGGCCCTCACTTGGCAGGTTTGTTGTGGTGCCATATTCTTTCCATTTTTAATAATGGATTTAATGGTGCTCAGTGGGATGTTCAAAGTTTCTGATATTTTTTTTTATAACCCAACCCTGATCTGTACTTCTCCACAACTTTGTCCCTGACCTGTTTGGAGAGCGCCTTGATCTTCGTGGTTCCGCTTGCTTGGTGGTGCCCCATGCTTAGTGGTGTTGCAGACTCTGGGGCCTTTCAGAACTTGTATATATATACTGAGATCATGTGACACTTAGATTGCACACAGGTGGACTTTATTTAAATAATTATGTGACTTCTGAAGGTAATTGGTTGCACCAGATCTTATTTAGGGGCTTCATAGCAAAGGGGGTGAATACATATGCACGCACCACTTTTCCGTTTAAATTGTTTTATTTTTTATTATATATTGAAAAAAGTTATTTTTTCATTTCACTTCACCAATATGGACAATTTTGTGTATGTCCATTACATGAAATCCAAATAAAAATCTGTTCAAATTACAGGTTGTAATGCAACAAAATAGAAAAAACGCCAAGGGGGATGTAATGGCCGTCAAAGGGAGTAGACCAAGGCGCAGCGGGTTGAGTGCTCATTTTAACGTTTATTTTAATAAACTTGAACACGTAACAAAAACAAGAAAACGAATGACAGCTAAACAGTTTTGCAGGCTAACCCTAGCAGTGCAAAAACAACTTCCCACAAAGGACAGGTGAAAACAGGGCTACCTAAGTATGACTCCCAATCAGCAACAACGATGTACAGCTGTTCCTGATTGAGAGCCATACCAGGCCAACACAAAGAAATACACAACATAGACAGAGCATAGAAATACAAAACATAGAACATAACCAAAAACCCCGGAATACTCTAAACAAACACCCCTCTACATAAACACATATCCCAACAAACCCCGAACCACATAAAACAAACACCCCCCTGCCACGTCCTGACCAAACTACAATAACAAATAACCCCTTTACTGGTCAGGACGTGACAGGGGATGAATACTTTTGCAAGGCAGTGAACATGCCTTAATAACACTGCCATCCAATCACCAATTTTATTTCTGAAAAATGCTATTTACACATGACAACATGAGTTAAAAATAAATATAATTGGTTTAGGACTTTATGTGTGGGAACTTTTATTTTTACTTCAATGAAAAATCTCAGACCAAATCCTACATTTGCCTCAGTGCCCTGGTAGATGACTGAAAGGAGAGTGGATCTCAAGTTCTATTTTGACAGCTTCAAAGTGGGAACCAGGTGGATCAGTTGAGGTAAGAAAATTATTAAATTGGTTATGACAATGTTTTATCAATAATGTCACTTAAATGACAAATCATTTTGTTAAAAAGTCTGTATTTGCAGTGCTGAATAATGTTGGTTGCAATGCAAGCAGTAGCTTGCGTTATTAGCTATTGCTCTAGCTATCTATCCTCTCCATTTCTGAATGAATTTGTTTCTTTCTAGCTGGCAAAACAAGTGAGCATCGTTTTCTTTGTGTACTGCCAAATGTCGATAACATAACTACATTTGCCACTGGTATGGGCTAGTAAATATCCTAAACCTAGCCAGCTAGACAGTGATAGATGCAAGCTAAAACCAGGGAAAGGGAAGGAGAAGAAACAATTTACTTTCTGTTTCATCTGCTGGTAGCTTGCTAATGTTCACTCAAATAGGTTTTTCTACATGTAATTGATGAAATTAGATTTTAATTCCATGAAGATTGTAATTGTGTGAATATTGTAGAAAAACCCTCTCTGAATATAGCTACCATGTAGAAGATGGCTAGCTATGCTCCAACTTCAGCCTATCAGCTTTTCTGACATGGTTTTCCTGCCTGGCAGATACAGTGTCTGTTTCTACTATTGTACTATTACTGTACTAAGATAGTTAGCTAGCTAGATTACTAAAGCTACTAAATCCTAATTTAGCTAGATAGGATAGCATATTTTGTGTTTGGTTCCACTATCACTGTCCTTCATCCACCACGCACTCATCTAGACACAAGCAAATTGTGATAGTGTTTGCTATAAATCAGATGATGTCCACAATCCTTTAGTAAGTCAACGTTTTTATGAGGGACAATCCCACCCTCACAGTCCAGGTGAGCACAATACGATAAACAAGAGTGACAGGACACACACACACACACACGCACACACACACAGGACAGGCAGGTGAACATTGCCTGGCAGGGAATCGACATTCGGCAAGCCTGCTCACAGATCTGTTCATCCTATTGTATGATTGTTGTCATGCCATGTTAAAACATAGAAGTTGGCTACACACAGGAGATGGCTATTTGGCACAATCTGATGGAAGACCAAATCAAGTCAAATCTTATGTTATTGGTCACATACACGTGTCTAGCAGATGTAATTGCGGGTGTAGCGAAATGCTTGTGTTTCTTGTTCCGACAGTGTGGCAATATCTAACAAGTAATTTCTAACAATACACAACATATACGCAATACACACAAATCTAAGTAAGGAATGGAATTAAGAATATATAAATATATGGACGAGCAATGTCAAAGCGGCATAGACTAAGATACAGTAGAAAATGATAGAATGCAGTATATACTGTACATATGAGATGAGTAATGCAAGATAGGTAAATATTATTAAAGTGACATTATTAATGACCACACTAACATTTGGCTTATAGTCAGAACAGAAAGAGTGAAACTTCAATGTACTGGAGGACTACTCTAGAAATCATCGGCTTTGTTACAGGAAAGATGGAAAGGAGAATAGGATGCGATTATGTTTGCGTAGCACCTGAATGTGAGGGCAAGCGGTTATGCATCGTAGGGGACCGAAATTGTTTTAGGTTGTGGCACTCCAGGTAGTGTGAATCATTGTGGACATAGTTACCTTTACTGGTGCTTATCAAAGACGTCTACACTGACACCCGTCTAGGGAATTTTGAACACAGCCCTGACATTGAAAGATTATAAACTATTGTTCCTCCTGTGCAGGGTGAACCGGGTGTTTGTCTACACTGAGCTGACAGAGGAGCTGGGTCGTGGGAGAGGTATGGCTGTCTAACAGACTAATATCCTGAGGAAAGAATCTCACGAGCAGATGGTTCAGTATGTCCAAACACATGATGCAAATATTAAAGATTATACTCCATACGGATGTTGAACAGAAAAGAATACCCTTGTCAAACCAGCTTGACCACTGTGCTCACGCTGGTTTCACAGAATTTGAGCTTGCAAGATCATGCTGGTTTAGGGAGGTTATAGAAATAGATCATGCTTGATGCCATGCCAACTGAAGACCCCCCTCAGGTCTAAGACGCTGCCCAGCGTCGCTCCCAACGCCTCCACCCTCACCTCTCCCCTTCTTTCCCGCTCCTCACCGCTAACCCCTAGCCTAGCTAACGTTAGCCACAACAAATTGGAATTCGTAACATATCATACGATTTTTATATATTTTATACATATTGTACAAAATAGATGGACATCAACAAATGAATACATACCATATGAAACATAATATCACATCATACTAATTGGAGTGTCCCGGATTTACATGTACTATGTTACGTCGACCGGGCTGGGTTAAATGTGGAAGACACATTTCTGTTGAATGCATTCAGTTGTACAACTGACTAGGTATCCCTCTGTCCCTTTCCTTTCCCTGAGTCCAGGTTGTGGGGGGAGAGAGAGGAGCTGGATTCAGTTTTGCAGCACGGCTGGCGGGAGGAAAGGAGTACTGTGCTGGAGTTAGCAGCATGGCTGGGGGAACGAGGGTAGCCGGAGTGGGGTTAGCAGCTTTAGGATGGGGGAGAGGGGTACTGGGCTGAGGTTAGTAGCGTGACTACATTTCTGGAAGGAGCAGCACTGGCTCTCAATCTTAACCTCAGAGATTAATTTTCGGAGACAGGTGGGGAATTATTGTCGGGAATTGATTATATTGGGTATCTGATTGGCGTCACTCAGCATAATATTTCATTCAGAATTGTTCAGCATAATATCTCATTGTTTGCGTTGATCTAAACATAGAGGGTCATGTATTAATTCCATGTTATGAAACCGCTAAAGCTCAAGACCTCAGTTCCTCCTATTACAATCAAACAGTTGAAAACACAAATTGAATCTGCCTTTAGTATAATTGTATCTAAATTCTAGGAAATATTTCATAACAAAGGTAAGGCTCCACAGTTGGAGGGTAAAAGTCCTTTAATTACATAAAGGAGACTCGCACCCACACACACACAGAGAGAGAGAGAGAGAGAGAGAGAGAGAGAAAAAGAGACCTGAAGGCTGACCTGGCTTTGCCGTATTGATGTGTGATCTATCATAATGAAGTGTGAGGTGCCAGCCAGGAAGGGGAACAGGTACTGGACCCGAGGGGCGGGGGGGGGGGGACGACACACAACATGATGGCCTTGTATCCAGTTCACTAATTGTTCTGCATGTCTCGGCAAATCATCTGTGGGAATGCAAACACCCCGGCTCCCCAGTGACCTTGTTGTCAGTGTCAAGGTCAGGGACGATTACTGGATCGTTTGTATTCTCCAAGCAGCAAAGCTTAAAGGCTCAGCACCGTCCGGCGCCACTGGTTGTTTTTCTTCTTCACCTCCCCCTGTCCTTTCCCCACTCTCTCCCTCACTGTCTCTCATTATCTTTGCAGAATAGGCCACAATAAAAACGAGAAAAGTTCTGGGGTTCTGGTGTATAAAGTCTTGTGGGCTCGCTGATCTGTACAGTAAGCCTTTCTTCTCTACTCCCATGGGCCATGTAGCCTCCAGTTGTGACTAGCTTGAGAAGCTAAAGTATCATTTGATAATCCTCTCTGTTAAGCTGAAGCACAATGGTTATACAAGTTCAACCAAGCCTCTGTGCAAGTGGCAGTCAGTACAGGCTGACTGACCAGCAGCGGCAGGGCCTCACATCTTTAGTGCCTGCATTCAATTTCCCCCTATGGTCATTCCCTTTATTCTATTAGTCCCCCCTAGCTGAGCTCTAATGGGCTTAGGCAGAATCTAGACATTGTCCCTCATCATAATCAGCGACTTCGAGAATAAATAATGAAGAATTAACATGTTTTTAAACTTTTTTGCAGATGTATAAAAAAAAATAATAATAAGTCTTCACACCCCTAAGTCATTACTTTGTAGAAGCACCTTTGGCGGTGATTACAGCTTTGAGTCGTCTTGGGTGTCAGCTTTGCACATTTGGATTTGGGGATTTTCTCCCATTCTTCTTTTCAGAATTGTTATGTTAGATGGGGAGTAGCAGTGAACCGCAATCTTCAAGTCTTTCCACATATTTTCAATGTGATTTAAGTCCGGGGTTTGGCTGGGCCACTCAAGGACTTCACATTCTTGTTCTGAAGCCATTCCAGCGTTGTTTTGGCTGTAGGCTTGTGGTCATTGTACTGTTGGAACTTAAAATCTTCGCCCCCAGTCTTAGGTCGTTTGCACTCTGAAGCAGGTTTTTATCAAGGATTTGTATGTATTTTGTTCCATTCATTGTTTCCTCTGTCCTTACAAGTCTACCAGTTCCTGCCGCTGAAAAATATCCCCATAGCATGATGCTGCTACCACCATGCTTCACGGTAGGGGTAGTGGTAGACGGGTGATGAGCTGTACCTGTTTTTCTCCAGAAATAGCACCTTGCATTCAGGCCAATGAGATACAATTTTGTATCATCAGACCACAGAATCTTTTGCCTTATGCTCTCAGGCTTTCATGTGCCTTTTTGCAAACTCCAGGCATGCTGTCATGTGCCTTTTTCTCAAGAGTTGATTCCATCTGGCCACTCTCCCTTTAAGCCCATATTGGTGAAGTGCTGTACAGACTGTCCTTCTGGCAGGTTCTGCCATCTTAGCCAATGAACTATTTAGTTCTGTCAGAGTGGTCATTGGTCACCTCCCTGACTAAGATCCTTTCTGCCCAGTTTGGTCAGACTGCAAGCTTGAGGCAGTCTTGGTAGTTCCATGTTCTTTTCCATTTCCCAATGATGGAGACCACTTTGCTCTTGGAAACTTTTAACACTCCATTCTTTTATACCCTTTCCCAGATACAGTGGCAAAAAAAAGTATGTGAACCCTTTGGAAATACCTGGATTTCTGCATAAATTGGTCATAAAATTTGATCTGATCTTCGTCTAGGTCACAACAATAGAAAAACACAGTCTGCTTAAACGAATAACACAAACAATTATACGTTTTCATGTCTTCATTCACCACACCGTGTAAACATTCACAGTGCAGGGTGGAAAAATGATGTGAACCCTTGGATTTAATAGCTGGTTGACCCTCCTTTGGCAGCAATAACCTCAACCAAACGCTTTCTGTAGTTGCGGATCAGACAGTCAGGAGGAATTGTTTCAGTTCAGCAATATTCTTGAGATGTCTGGTGTGAACTGCTCTCTTGAGGTCATGCCACAGCATTTCAATCAGGTTGAGGTCAAGACTGACTGGGCCACTCCAGAAGGCGTATTTTCTTCTGTTGAAGCCATTCTGTTGTTGATTTACTTCTGTGTTTTGGGTCGTTGTCCTGTTCCATCACTCAACTTCTGCTGAAACTCATTTGCTGGACATATAGCCTAACATTCTCCTGCAAATGGTCTTGATAAACTTGGGAATTTATTTTTCCGTCGATGATAACACGCTGTCCAGGCCCTAGGCAGCAAAGCAGCCCCAAACCATGATGCTCCCTACACCATACTATACAGTTGGGATGAGGTTTTGATGTTGGTGTGCTGTGCTGTGCCTTTTTTCTCCACACATAGTGTTGTGTGTTCCTTCCAAACAACTCAAGTGTAGTTTCTTCTGACCACAGAATATTTTGCCAGTAGCGCTGTGGAAACTCCAGGTGCACTTTTGCAAACTTCAGACGCGCAGCAATGTTTTTTTTGGACAGCAGTGGCATCTTCCGTGGTGTCCTCCCATGAACACCATTCTTGTTTCATGTTTTAGGTATTGTAGACTCGTCAACAGAGATGTAAGCATGTTCCAGAGATTGCTATAAGTCTTTAGCTGACACTCTAGGATTCTTCTTAACATCATTGAGCATTCTGCGCTGTGATCTTGCAGTCATCTTTACAGGACGGCCACTCCAAGGGAGAGTAGCAACAGGGCTGAAATTTCTCAATTTATAGACAGTTTGTCTTATCGTGGACTGATCAACATCAAGGCTTTTAGAGATACTTGTGTAACCTTTTCCAGCTAGATGCAAGTCAACACTTCTTAATTTTAGGTCTTCTGAGATCCCTTTTATTTGAGGCATAGTTCAGATCAGGCAATGCTTCTTGTGAATAGCAAACTCAAATTTTGTGAGTGTTCTTTATAGGGCAAGGCAGCTCTAACCAACATCTCCAATCTCGTCTCATTGATTGGACTCCAGGTTAGCTGACTCCTGACTTCAATTAGCTTTTGGAGAAGTCATTAGCCTAGGGGTTCACATACTTTTTCCAACCTACACTGTGAATGTTTAAATGGTATTCAATATAGACAAGAAAAATACAATAATGTGTGTGTTATTAGTTTAAGCACACTATGTTTGTCTATTGTCGTGACGTAGATGAAGATCAGATCAAATTTGATGACCAATTTATGCAGAAATCCAGGTAATTCCAAAGAAATCCAGGTACTTGCTACTGTATCACTCATCAAAATTCTATCTCAGAGATCTATGGACAGTTCCTTGGACTTCATGGTCAACTGTAGGATCTTATATAGATGTGTGTGTTTTGTTTTAAATCGTTTTAAGTCCAAATAATTGAATTGGCCACAGGTGGACTCCAATCAAGTTGTAGTGACATCAAGGATGATCAAAGGAAATTGGATGCACCTGATCTCAATTTGGAGCGTCATAGCAAAGGGGTGTGAATACTTATGTGAATGAGATATTTCTGTATTTAATTTTCAATAAAATTGCCAAGAATTTCTAAAAACATGTTTTCACTTTGACATTATGGGGTATTGCGTTTAGATGGATGAGAAAAATATACAGTACCAGTCAAAAGTTGACACCTACTCATTCGAGGATTTTTCAATATATTTTTACTATTTTCTACATTGTAGAATAATAGTGAAGACATCAAAACTATGAAATAACACATATGGAATCATGTAGTAACCAAAAAAGTTGGTGTTCTTTAGTAGTGGTTTCTTTGCAGCAATTCAACCATAAAGGCCTGATTCACGCAGTCTCCTCTGAACAGTTGATGTTGAGATGTGTCTGTTACTTGAAGTCTGTAAAGCATTTATTTGGGCTGCAATTTCTGAGGCTGGTATGTCGAATGAACTTATCTTCTGCAGCAGAGGTAAATCTGGGTCTTCCATTCCTCTGGCGGTCCTCATAAGAGCCAGTTTCATCATAGCGCTTGATGGTTTTTGCAACTGCACCTGAAGAAACTTTCAAAGTTTTTGACTGACCTTCATGTCTTAAAAAGTAATGATGGACTGTCGTTTCTCTTTGCTTATTTGAGCTGTTCTTGCCATAATATGGGCTATCTTCTTTCACACCCTGATCTGTTTCACCTGTCTTTGTGATTGTCTCCACCCCCCTCCAGGTGTCGCCCATCTTCCCCATTAACCCTTGTGTATTTATTTATACCTGTGTTTTCTGTCTGTCTGTGCCAGTTCATTTTGTTTGTTCAAGCCAACCAGCGGTTTGTCTCAGCTCCTGCTTTTTCGCGCCCTCCTGGTTTTGACCCTGCCTGTACTGTCTCTGAGCCCGCCTGCCTGACCACTCTGCCTGCCGTCATGTACCTTTGCCCTACCTCTGGATTACCGACCTCTGCCTGACCTGACCCTGAGCCTGCCTGCCGTCCTGTACCTTTGCCCCACCTATCTGGACTACTGACCCCTGCCTGCCTTGACCTGTCAATTTGCCTGCCTTTTGGGATGATTAAACTATTGGTTATCTGACGTGGTCTGCATCTGGGTCTTACCTTCATATCTCATAATCTTCTGTATACCACCCCTACCTTGTCATAACATAACTGATTGGCTCAAATGCATTAAGAAGGAAATAAATTCCTCAAATTAACTTTTAACAATGCACACCTGTTAATAAATGCATTCCAGGTGACTACTACATGAAGCTGGTTGAGAGAATGCCAAGAGTGTGCAATGCTGTCATCAAGGCAAAGGGTGGCTACTTAGAAGAATCTCAAATATAAAATATATTTGGATTTGTTTAACAGATTTTTGGTTACTACATGATTCCTTATGTGTTATTTCATAGTTTTGTTGTCTTCACTATTATTATACAATGAAGAAAATAGTAAAAATAAAGAAAAACCCTTGAATGAGTAGGTGTTTCCAAACTTTCGACTCCATTTTGAATTCCGGCTATAACACAATAAAATGTGAAATAAGTCAAGGGGTATGAATACTTTCTGAATGCACTGTATAATTAAATAAGAACAATGGAAAGTTGTAGGTAAAAGCCATGAAACTATTTTGCCTTTTTATGATATTTACCAGAGGAATGTGTCCTCCCCTGAGTGCTATTTGTGTCCTCGTGCCTAATCTAAGTTACGGAAACAAGACTTCAGGCAAGCATCCGTCAAATTCTTGACAGATTGATATTTGCTTTATTAATCATTTTATGAAATAACAATCTTGTCATTTTGCTCCCTTCAGATGCATCATGTCACTGTAACGAAGGGGTATCTTCACCATCTATCTACAAACACAGTACGTCAGTATACTCTCGAGGCCGACCACTTAAGGACATGCTCTGTATTCAGTCAAGAAAACATCTGTCTTTATTTGTACCTGAGGCTACATACTGAGTCTGATTAAAGCCCGTCAACATTTAAACATCAATCAAAACACATTTTTTATCCACCCATCCCAAACCACAGAAGAATAGGTAGGGCTGAATCATTGAGTGACACTTGGAGAGTGGGACACTGCCTGGCCTGCCAAACTGTTCTAATTAGAGAGGAAGTGCCACTGCTCTGGTGGTGTGGGACTTCCTGTCTATCCACAGTAACAGAGTAATAACTGAGCCCCAATCCACAGAGCCTCCATCGCTTCCGTACTGCTAGTCACATGTCCTAAGGCTTAGGATATTGCAATTTCGTGGATTCAGTATGGACATTTTGGTTTCCAACGTGGCTTTTGGATTCAGTGCCTCACGTCGACTGATCTCCCATATCATTCTATTTGGTTTAAATCAGATGAACATAATCACATTCAGAGACATGGTGTCAGACATCTTCCCCCTCTGTATGACACAGTCAGGCAAAATGATTCTGACGGACACACTGTTTTTGAATATCAATGGACAAGAGGCCAGAACTTGGGTGAGAGACTGTAGTGTATAAGATTAGTTTTCATGTCTGTGACATTGTGTCTATCGACCCCAATGGTCATATGAATTCAAACAGAGCTAAGAAATGAGAGGTGGGGGGGGGGTGAAAACAGCCCAACTTGTAAGCCTCTACGACCTCCCAGACGTGAGGATTTGGAATTAACTGTCTTGACACTGGTTGGGTGAGAATTGCCGCCATTTTATTAGTATGAAATGAATAATTCCAATTAACCGCTCTGTTTTTTTCTGACCCTCAAAGGATAGAATACTGAGCATACATTGCCAGTGGTTTGAGAGCATTGTAAAGTAACTTTAAAGGGATGATTATGTACAATATGAATTTGAACTAAAACCATTTTTTCAATTGCCCATAAACTGCATGACTTTCATCGTTATAATGTTATTCAATATCCTGCGCTTCTCCACGGGAGATGGAAATAGATATAAAACAAGCTAGACAGCGTGTATTCCAAACACAGTGTCACTTTAAAAAGTACAACACGTTCAAAGGTCCTGAAACTTTGGTAGACTTTTCTAACTAACTAACAAGGCAACTCCAGTGCAGATGATTTATAAGAACAGGACATAGTTGACTAATTATACAGGGCCTGTCTCAATATCCTGCATGTTATTAAAGTGAATTAACTTCCTCTCCCAGCATGATTATAAAGGATGGTTATGGAAAAGGTAATTAAGTGAGACTGTTAGTTGACTGCCTGCTCTGTTTATGAGCTGCTGCTGTCTCTGGAGATAGAACAACTTGAATTTATTAGTCATGAAGAAAGGCCATTTACCTTGGGTTGGAAATTGACCATCAGATCATCTGTACTATTTTCAGATTCTCACCTGTTATATTCCAATTGTGTGTGTGGGAGTGTGTGGGTGTGTGTGTGTGTGTGTGTGTGTACACTCACGTGTGTTAAAGTATAGTAGCTAGCAGCGCTGATGATGGATCTGCAGGTTCAGAGATGTTGGTCCAGTGCTGTAATGTTATTTACTGCCATCCCAGAATCACTAGGTGTTGAGCATCAGTCCATACCAGGCTCCTCTCTCATTTCTCCCTATTAATTGCCACCAGCTACAGTAGGCCAACACTGAATAAGCCACACAATGCATTTTCTGCACAATCCTCACCAACAGCAGAGGTGATAAAATATGGTGTATCATGAAAAAGCACAAGTCCAGTTCCATCTCAGGGGTGTATATTATACAAATAGATGGTGTGGTGAAAGCTAAGAAATGTCCCTCATCTGTCCCATACAGCTACAGCATCTCAGAAAGAAATGAGCCCCATATGTTGTAGACTTAAATTAAACATTTCCTTTTATTGCCAAAAGAATTGGAATTGTATATTTACTGTAGGTGTGTCTGTGTGGGTTCTAGTTATACTGTCTGTGTGGGTTCTATTTATACTGTCTGTGTGGGTTCTAGTTATACTGTCTGTGTGGGTTCTAGTTATACTGTCTGTGTGGGTTCTAGTAATACTGTCTGTGTGGGTTCTAGTTATACTGTCTGTGTGGGTTCTAGTTATACTGTCTGTGTGGGTTCTAGTTATACTGTCTGTGTGGGTTCTAGTTATACTGTCTGTGTGGGTTCCAGTAATACTGTCTGTGTGGGTTCTAGTTATACTGTCTGTGTGAAAACATGTTAATGTGTTACATGTCAAATGTGTTTTGTGCATTCTCATATTCAAAAGGCAAAGTGTTAACTAGTTTTGACAGTATGTTACATATCAGAAACATGTACTGTGCGTGTGTCTCAGTGTGTGTACAGTACGCGTGTATACCTCTGTGTACATGCATGTCTATAATGCTATACGTCTTAATCTTATTGATCCCGGCTCTGTGCTGACACAACTCCTGCTCATCCCAGAGCTTTGGGAGATTGCCGGCCGCACTTGATGGCATCGCCCTCGCTCTAACATCACAGTGAGGGTAGAGAGAGACAGGGTCAAGGGTACCTCGCCTTTCACACAGCCAATCCCGACCTGGGTTTAAGCTAATTTGCTTCCCCTAGTCCGGAGATTTGTTCTGCAGTTAGAATATAAATATCATGCCACTATCATGCCACCATTTCATAACTGTAATAGCTGTAATGCATGGGTCTCTTTTTGGGGCATACCTTGAACTTCGAGTAAGTCCTCTGGGTATATTTCAGTTCAGATACAGTTCAGATATTGGCCACGCCTCTACCTCTCCCTCTCTCTCTCTCTCTCAAGCTTAGACCTCCTTAGTCATATTATTTATGGCAGGTTAATAAGCATACTGCGCTTTTAAATTACACAATATATACAAAAGTATGTGGACACCCCTTTCTGCCACACCTGATATTTCTGCCACACCTGTTGCTGACAGGAGTATAAAATTGAGCACACCGCCATGCAATCTCCATAGACAAAGATTAGCAGTAGAATGGCCTTACTGAAGAGCTCAGTGACTTTCAACATGGCACCGTCATAGGATGCCACCTTTCAAACAAGTCAGTTTGTCAAATTTCTGCTCTGCTAGAAATGCCCCGGTCAACTGTAAGAGCTGTTATTGTGAAGTGGAAATGTCTAGGAGCAACAACGGCTCAGCAGCAAAGTGGTAGGCCACAAAAGTGCACAGAATGGGACCGCCGAATGCTGAAGCGCGTAGCCCATAAAAATCGTCTGTCCTCGGTTGCAACACTCACTACTGTGTTCCAAACCGCCTCTGGAAGCAAAGTCAGCACAATAACTGTTTGTCGGGAGCTTCATGAAATGGGTTTCCATGGACGAGCAGCCACACACGAGCTGATCAAGCAGATCACCATGCGCAATGCCAAGCGTTGAATGGAGTGGTTTAAAGCTCGCCGCCATTGGACTCCGGAGTAGTGGAAACGAGTTCTCTGGAGTGATCAATCCTGCTTCGCCATCTGGCAGTCCAAAAGATGAATCTGGGTTCGGCGGATGCCAGGAGAATGCTACCTGCCCCAATGTATAGGGGCGACTGTAAAGTTTGGTGGAGGATGAATAATGGTTTTGGGCTGTTTTTCATGGTTCGGGCTAGGCCCCTTCGTTCCAGTGAAGGGAAATCTTAACACTATAGCAGCAAATGGGGGACCAACTCCATATGCATGCCCATGATTTTGGAATGAGATGTTCAATGATCAGATGTATTTTGGTCATGTAGTGTATCTCAGCTTGTAAAAGGTTGAACATCAATCCTTTTCAGGAGCCAGAATTAGAAATATTGAATAAAACATCAACATTTCTTTCTTCTGAGCTGTCAGATCTAATGTTTAAATTATGATTTGCCTCAAGGCATCATGGGAAATTCAAGATGGCCAGGAATCATTCTTATCGGATTACAATAACGGAAGAAAACCACAATGACAGACAGAAGCTCATCACCAAACACAACCGGGGAAAAAATGGAGAAAACCCTGTACGAAATAGCTTTGACCGCTCTTTCCAAAGCAGACAATGCACTATATTGTCCAGCTGGAACCGGCATTCATCTTGAGCTCCCATCAGGCCCAGTCAGGTCTGTTCGGTGGGTGGGCGGTTCAGGCTGGATTGTGTTGACAGCAGCCTGTCATTGCTCAGGCGGTGGGGGGAGACGGGGGGCTGGCTGGCTGTGTGGAGGCCAAGCATCAGTGGGACCACCACAGAGAGTTCATCGCTGGATGTGTCTACTGTAAGAGGAGGAGGTGGACAAGGTGAAGCTATTGCTGGGGATTAGGGACTCTGGCTTGTAGGTAGGGAGGCTGTCTGTTTCTGATAGTCGGCTAAAAAATATGCCTCCTCTCTGCGGTATGTATGTAAGCTACTGTACTGTGAGTGTACAATATGTATTTCAGTTACAGTGAAATGGGTTATGAATGAGGCATAAATCCACCGTGACCCTAGCTAGGAACTTTGAGGGCATTGTTTACAATGCTGTTTAAAATGTTTGACTCCACTAAACTTTGTCAGAATAACATATACCGAATGTCTTGAGGTTGCCTTTGGCTATGCATTAATATACCTTTTCAAACATTCAAATCATCAAAGCTACGTTATCTACCTTCCTCTCTCACCCACATGCATTAAACACTCTGATATCACTTTTAAGTAAAACACCTCTCTTAAAATTGTGTTATGGGTTCATTTCGAATTTGAGGTCAGTCTGGATCAGTGTTTTTTGAAGCTAGTGCTCAAAAGGAGGGTTCATGAAGGGGCCAGAACGGAGAACACTCACTCTCAATCAGATCACAATACATAATAGATAGCCCCTGTGAATAAGTGATGAAGGACAGCTATGAGAAAATGACTTGCTGCTTAGGGACACAGAAAAAAACCTACAAGCTCTTTCCCAAGCACCAAAACATAGGCCAGCCTTCCAACACAATGAACTGAAACATAAAGGTATATGCTGCAGAAGTGGAGATATTTCATATAAACTAGCATCATCGTCACTTTAACAGTGCCTTCGGAAAGTATTCAGACAACTTGACTTTTTCCACGTTATGTTACCTTACAGCCTTACTCTAAAATGGACTAAATAAAACATTTTCCTCATCTATCTACAAACAATACCCCATAATTACAATGCAAAAACAGGCTTTTAGATGTATTAAAAATAAAAACAGAAATACCTTATTTATATAAGTATTCAGACCCTATGCTATGACATTTAACATTTACATTTAAGTCATTTAGCAGACGCTCTTATCCAGAGCAACTTACAAATTGGTGCATTCACCTTATGATATCCAGTGGAACAACCACTTTACAATAGTGCATCTAAATCTATTAGGGGGGGGGGGGGGGGTTAGAAGGATTACTTTATCCTATCCCAGGTATTCCTTAAAGAGGTGGGGTTTCAGGTGTCTCCGGAAGGTGGTGATTGACTCCGCTGTCCTGGCGTCGTGAGGGAGCTTGTTCCACTATAGGGGTGCCAGAGCAGCGAACAGTTTTGACTGGGCTGAGCGGGAACTGTGCTTCCTCAGAGGTAGGGGGGCCAGCAGGCCAGAGGTGGATGTGTGCAGTGCCCTCGTTTGGGTGTAGGGACTGATCAGAGCCTGAGACTCGAAATTGAGCTCAGGTGCATCATGTTTCCATTGATCATCCTTGAGATGTTTCTACAACTTAACTGGAGTTCAACTGTGGTAAATTCAATTGATTGGACATGATTTGGAAAGGCACACACCTGTCTATATAAGGTTCCACAGTTGACAGTGCATGTCAGAGCAATAACCAAGCCATGAGGTCGAAGGAATTATCTGTAGAGCCTTGAGACTGGATTGTGTCGAGGCACAGATCTGGGGAAGGGTACCAAAAAATGTCTGCAACATTGAAGGTCCCCAAGAACTTAGTGGCCTTCATTATTCTTAAATGGAAGAAGTTTGGAACCACCAAGACTCTTCCTAGAGCTGGCCGCCCAGCCAAATTGAGCAATCAGGGGAGCAAGGTCAGGGAGTTGAACAAGAACCCAATGGTCAATCTGACAGAGCTCTAGAGTTCCTCTGTGGAGATGGGAGAACCTTCCAGAAGGACAACCATCTCTGCAGCACTTCCAACAGAACAACAACCCTAAGCACAAAGCCAAAACAATGTGGCCTCGAGACAGGTCTCTGAATGTCCTTGAGTGGCCCAGACAGAGCCTGGACTTGAACCCGATCAAACATCTCTGGAGAGGCCTGAAAATAGCTGTGTAGCAACGCTCCCCATCCAACCTGACAGAGCATGAGAGGATTTGCAGAGAGAAATGGGAGAAACTCCCAAAATACAGGTGTGCCAAGCTTGTAGCGTCATACCCAAGAAGACTCGAGGCTGTGATCAAGACCAAAGGTGCTTTAACAAAGTACTGAGTAAAGGGTCTGAATACTTATATAATGTGATATTTCAGTTTTTAGTTTTTTTTATAAATTTGCAAAAATGTCAACATCTGTTTTTGCTTTTCACTATGGGGTATTGTGTGTAGATTGATGAGGGGGAAAAAACAATGTAATCACTTTTAGCATAAGGCTGTAACGTAACAAAATGTGATAAAAGTCAATGGGTCTGAATACTTTCCTAATGCACTGTATGGTATGTTGTACGGCCCTGCATTGTGTGTTTCAGATTTGACATAGGTTAGACATTAAAGCAATTAGCATGCATGTGTAAATATACAGCACGTTGCTTTAATTTATTTAAACCAGCTGTCCACACAAGGAACCATGCAATACAGACATACTGTATGCCTGCATAAAATCTCGAAACGCAGTTGTTGAGTTGTTGATTTGCCGAATTGCAGTTAATCTTGGTTGAGTTATGTACTGCATGGGAAATGTCGACAGCTGTGTTTGACCTCTGCCAACAGTGTCTGGGTCATAGCCTACAGACCATCAGGGCTATTTGCTTTCTCTCATAGCCTACAGACCATCAGGGCTATTTGCTTTCTCTTGGCCTGCAAATGTCTACTGTACTGTACTGTGGGGATCCATCTTGAGGAGTCGCAGGGTAATACCTCCTGGCTATTACCCAAACAATCCTCGCCGCTGCCAATTAGGCACAGCTGTCTTTTAATCAAGCCATTTTCTCAGAGCGGTTGGAGTACAGTTTCAGCTTCTCATTAATTGTTTACGTGCGAGGAGGCAGGGCGGCAATTCTTGGTCAGCACAGAGCAGCTTCAACAGCAGACTAATTCTATAAAAAAATGTGCTTATTAGCTGAACTTCACGGTGGTGTAATACGTGTCATCAAACACTAAAATGTCCATTCTCTCCTCTCTGTCTTCATCCCAAATGGCACCCTATTCCATTTGGGACGCATCCTCTGTCTGCAAATTACAGGACAATACAGCCATGGGAGGAAGTAGACTGGAGAAATATCTGAGCTGATCTAAAACTATGACCTGAAGCCAAGGATTCTTTCTAAAAAAACTCCTCAAAACAAAGCAACGTAGCACATTCTAAAGATGAAGCTCACATGCAGAATAAATGAAGAGTTTCATTCAAAAGCGTTATATATCCATTTTCAGAAATTGGTAATTTAGCTTTTATTGTTTGAAGAAATGAAAGATATTGGTGTGTTTTTTTCCCTATCTAATCATGGCATGGGGTTGGTCATGTAGTGTAACAAATATCTATATTATTTATAAATGTACAAATTATACATTTATGACATCAATATTTCAAAATCAATACATGAGATCTGTATGCAAAACATTTACATTTGAAATGGTCATTTAGCAGATGCTCTTATCCAGAGCGACTTACAGTAAGTGCATTCATCTTAAATTAGCTAGGTGAGACAACCACATATCACAGTAAAATATACAGGATACAAACATACCATTCCAGCTAAACAATGGATATGTAGTGTTTTGCAAAAAAACACATCTAAAATCTATGAATTAAAAACCTGAGAACAGGAATATCGTACACACATAGCGTTTTGGAAATAAACTTTTCAAATGTACTCTCTCCCTCAAACTTAAACACACATTCACGCTGTCTAACATACATGCATTTAACCACAAACACACACAGCCACTCAAATGCATTACTTGGGTGAAAGTTGTTTGTCGAGTTAGCCGAGAGAGTCTATTCTCTTCAAGTGATGATATTATAAGTGCAGATGCAGCGCTTAGCTCCACAGCGCACCACATGGGAATACTAAAAGCAAGTCCTGACCCTGTTGATCATTAATAATTCACAGGAAATCAGGGTTAAAATGAGTGCACCCTCGAGTAACACATAATTTATACACGGGCCGGGAGACGCTGGTCTCCAACATCATAAACTTTGAATAAGGCGTAGCCCTACTCCACCCAGCTTCTGTAGCTGTCCACGTGTTTCGACATTAGCTCCATTACGCTGCGAGTCATCCTCCATTTGGCTGCCGTTGGCTGCCCTGGCTGGCTAACTGACTGGGTTCAAATGGAGCTGGCCGTCCTGCTAGTCGCCGTGGTGGGAATAGAGGCCCGTCATGGCCATGATGGTCTACATCCAGACTCATACAGTAGACCACAGCCACCATATTATTCCACCATTATACCACCACCACCACATCACGCATTCCTTTTGATGAAGATAGAAGTCCACAGCATCTGAAAACTCTACAGTGGTTGGCTTCCTCGTACCATTTCCTTTAACCAATCCTTCATCTGCACTGACAGGAAATAAGCAAATTTCCGGAGAATCCAACATGTTGTTTTCAACAATGCATTTTGATATTGCAGGAGACATAATGGTCAATCTAAGCGCTGGCGGTAGCGCTATAGGACACAGCCGGAATTATGAGCGCAATAGCTGTCGGTGGCACAGAAGGGCTGGGTTTTGATGAATGAACAAGTTGTAGGTGTGATGCGGGCTTGGCCACTCACTGGCCAATCAACGCATGTGTTTGTCTCAAGTTCTGTAGGTTATTGACGGTCTTTGCATTGTCTTCAACTCCAATTCGGTAAATTCTAGTTCTGGTCCATTGTGGATTGATGCTACAGTTTATTAAATAGCATAAGCTACAGTAACGAGTAATAGCAAAAGTAAAAAAAAAAAAAAAAAATGTATTTGCTGTGTTGGCAGTCAACATTGTTGCAATTGGATTCAACAAACCTAGCATAGCCTACATGTCTTTACGCATCTCAATAGAAGGCTCCTGTAAATGGCATTGACTGTATGTGTGAGACAGGTTCTCAATTAACAAGATTTAGCCTAGGCCTACCGTTGATATGGCATTATAGGACTGAAACATTTCAATACGTTTGGAGGAGTGCATCTTTGGTAACCGGATGAGAGGTGTTTTTTGGAGATGGGGATGGATATTTGAACAAGCAAAATGAAGTATGCAGGTAGACATACAGTTGAAGTTGGAAGTTTACATACACTTAGGTTGGAGTCATTAAAACTTGTTTTTCAAAAACTCCACACATTTCTTGTTAAGAAACTATAGTTTTGGCAAGTTGGTTAGGACATCTACTTTGTGCATGACACAAGTAATTTTGCTAACAATTGTTTACAGACAGATTATTTCACTTATAATTCACTGTATCACAATTCCAGTGGGTCAGAAGTTTACATACACTAAGTTGACTGTGCCTGTAAACAGCTTGGAAAATTCCAGAAAATGATGTCATGGCTTTAGAAGCTTCTGATCGGCTAATTGACATCATTTGAGTCAATTGGAGGTGTACCTCTGGATGTATTTCAAGGCCGACCTTCAAACTCTGTGTCTCTTTGCTTGACATCATGGGAAAATCAAAAGAAATCAGCCAAGACCTCAGAAAATAATTCTAGACCTCCACAAGTCTGGTTCATCCTTGAGAGCAATTTCCAAATGCCTGAAGGTACCACGTTCTTCTGTACAAACAATAGTACGCTAGTACGCAAGTATAAACACCATGGGACCACACAGCCGCCATACCGCTCAGGAAGGAGACGCATTCTGTCTCCTAGAGATGAACGTATTGTGGTGTGAAAAGTGCAAATCAATCCCAGAACAACAGCAAAGGACCTTGTGGAGATGCTGGAGGAAACAGGTACAAAAGTATTTATATCCACAGTAAAATGAGTCCTATATCGACATAATCTGAAAGGCCACTCAGCAAGGAAGAAGCCACTGCTCCAAAACCGCCATAAAAAAGCCAGACTACGGTTTGCAACTGCACATGGGGACAAAGATCGTACTTTTTGGAGAAATTCCCTCTGGTCTGATGAAACAAAAATAGAACTGTTTGGCCATAATGACCATCGTTATGTTTGGAGGACAAAGGGGGAGGCTTGCAAGCCGAAGAACACCATCCCAACCTTGAAGCTCGGGGGTGGCAGCATCATGTTGTGGGGGTGCTTTGCTACAGAAGGGACTGGTGCACTTAAAATAAATGGCATCATGAGGAGGGAGAATTATGTGGATATACTGAAGCAACATCTCAAGACATCAGTCAGGAAGTTAAAGCTTGGTCGCAAATGGGACTTTCAAATGGACAATGACCCCAAGCATACTTCCAAATTTGTCCCAAAATGGCTGAAAAAAATCATTCCCTCTACTATTATTCTGACATTTCACATTCTTAAAATAAAGTGGTGATCCTAACTGACCTAAGACAGGGATTTTTACTAGGATTAAATGTCAGGAATTGTGAAAAACGGAGTTTAAATGTATTTGGCTAATGTGTATGTAAACTTCCGACTTCAACTGTATGTGTGTGCAGTATATTTTCAATTCAAGGCACTCTGACGAATAGACCATTTAAAAACCTTTTATGGATAGGCTACTTTGCAAGGCCAGGATAAAAAATACACAAAGCATGAATTGCTGTTGAACCAGCCTTCATTATAGTAGCCTATGGAGTGCTTCGTTTTTAATCATATGAAACAGAAAACAAGCAATCAGTTTTTTTAAAACAACAATATTTCTAAATAGGATGGGGTCAGAAGCATGATATGATAAATCGCTTCTCTCGTTCCATGGCACTGTATGCACACATGGGCCTAAATGTCTTTCCACATTAAAATGTGCACATCTATACAAAATACTAGGATACTGTGAGGCAGATTCTCAAAAACATCTGCCGTTGACATGGCATTATAGGACCGAATAGTTTGGAGGAGCGTGTCTTTGGTAATGGAACGAGGGGAGCTCTTTGAAAATGGGGATAGCTTACTTGAACAAGTGGAATTAAGTATGCAGGTACAGTATGTGAATTGTGAATAAGATTAAGGGGAGGGTAGGCGCTTGGTTTTTAATCAAATTAAACAAAATGGGAGAAAACCAAATGTTTCTTTTATGTTTCTAAATACGAGATTCACCGGGACAAGAAAAGGCACATCTCTCCTTTCATGAGCACTGACTGTGTGTCATGGCTCGATAGGCTGCGCTTCCTCTCTCAAATTGTACCGTTAAGACCTGCTTTACTTTTATGACCTGCTTTTTGTGGGTCTTAAAACTTTCCATTAGCGCTGAATGAAATTGTCACTTTTGCGCTTGTTTTTAAGGGCACACCTCAAATATTTAAACCCATCCCACGCCAGCGCAAGTGAACTGATGTTAGACAGATAAATTGCCGAACCTGGTGCCAGTGCACCAGTTTTTACATGACACAATTGCAAACTAACGTGCGTTTGACACATAGAGCCCAAAAGTCTTGTCTTTGAACAGGTATAACATGAAAAGGTTCAAAACTTAGGCAGTTAGTCTTTTTTGAGTAAACAAACATGATGTGTACTGTATCTGACATTGGACAGAAATAAAAACAAACAGGTTAGTTAAAGGTTTTGCAATGCAGATCACGCATGCTATATTTGCATTTTTATGGAGTTCTTATAGCCTTATTTTCCCTTTAACTCATTTCAATACGAAGTCTCACCTTGTAAGAGTACGTACTCAACAAACATAATTCTAAAAGTTAACCCGGACTTTGTATCACGTTTCTACCACGTTGTTGTTGCTGCTGCCGCTTTAAAGCCATACCCAATGTTTTCATTTGTTGTTGAGGTTGGATGAGTGAATAGTGCTCACGACTTTAGGTGTACACACAAAATCCTGTGCAGAGCGAAAGTGAGAATGTGTTTACACGAGGAAAATATTATACTCACCACTAGACAACTGGTCACTTTGAAAATGAAGCCATCAACACATCCATGCAGAACAGTTTTTAGATAATCCCTGCTCTCTAGCTGAAAGACACCTGAATCACTTCCTGTTTTACATTGCCGACATATTCTTCCTAATCATCTTGAATAATATTCACTAACATAACTCTGATGTTAACGTAGCTTGAAAACTGACAGCGCAGAGTCTAGTTCAGCGTTCTCGCTCAAATTCCTTCCACGTTTCAAATTTAATACCCCCTGTCATTGTTATGGATCCATTATATTTTTGGGGAAAGCTTTCAAAGCAATGCCTGTCTAACTATGCAAATGACTCAGTACCGTATATCTGAAGACTCCAGAGTATTTGCATTTTGTAAATGCTGTCAGATATTTTTTAAGTGGCTTGTATCCTCCGCAAATCCCTTTAATATATTTTATACTCCCCTGTGTGCGAGAACATACACTGAGATATTGATTGATGACACAATGTAGACAACTTGCTTAGGCTGGGAAAGATGCAGCATAATGGATGAAAGGGTAAATACACGCTTGAATAAATCAATATGAAGTTTGGGTGTTGAGCGAGGGGGTGAAACCATTGTGCTGGGTAAGTGTGAGGGCTGGTTCTCAAAGTAGAGACCAAAACGCTTTACTTGGCACGGGTTAGTCAGAGGAGCACACATTCCACTATTCTAACACACATCGACGCCCATTCACACTCACACACACCGTCTTCTCTCTCTTTCGCACTCCCTCTCTTCTCTCTGACGGACCCCCTGGCAGGCAGGCCTCCCCAGATGACCAGGGTATGAGGATGAGGGGAGACTATTATACAATCACACAGCACATCTCATAACGTGCACGTGTTGCAATGTCTCTCACATGTCTCTGGAACGTCAGGGATTATGGGTAAAGAAATTCCTTGAATGTTTTGTTCTTGGGACGTGTCCGTCTGCTAGCAATCTCATTGCTTCATCCAGCCAGTGGAGAAGCCAGCAGGAAAACAAGGCACGCAGTCAAGGAGAAAATGAACTGATCAGAGAGGGGAAATAGAGCACTAACAGGCCAAATAAATAACTCCAGAACCCTCAGGCATGGCTCTCACAGAGTTATTGCTGTATGCAAACAAAGGACTTGCATATTTATATTGTGAGATTAGTGTACATCATATTTAAGAGCTGCTAATTGGTGATGGTGTCTGTCTAACTGCCCTTTTGATGAACGCGGCATGAATTGTGAAAAGATGTGTCAACTGCCAAGGAAAATGTATAAAGATAGTTAGAGTAGGTGGGTACATTCTCTGTGATTTCATATGGTGGGAGGCATACTGTATGTTTATACAATATGATACTGTGTTTGGATACTGCAATCAGGGTATGATCAAATTGAGTCTGATTTCACAATACTGTAGTAAAGCCTCAGTATAGCCTTGTTATATCCTAAGATCGTTCTCTCACTCAACACTAATGCTGAGGAGAAACGGAGTAAATCAACCAACTGTCAACCACCATGCTGTGGGCAGTACATCTTATGACACAGCTGCTTTCAAATATCAGAACTACAAACAGATGGACCTCCAACTAGCACCGACCATACGTCTCCAAAAGCACAAATGAATAGAAGATCCATTCTATTACAGGAATAACCTTAAATCTGTTTCAAGTCCTTTCCTTATTGCCGCATTCATCAAAAGGGCAGTTAGACAGACATGTTTTAGCCCCAGGACTCCGTCCCCGTGACAGACCCAGACCATAACTTATCATGCCATTGTGATTTCTCTTTCCCTCTTGCTTTTCTTCAATGGCCGACGCCAAGGAATAATGAAGTGACTCGCAGCACTTTTACTCCTCATAATGGCTAATCTAAAGATCATTAGTAACAGTAAACGCTTGACTTGTGTTATTTATTATGCTGTTCTGTTTCCTATTAAAACTTTGCTGGTCTTTGATTTATGCAAAGGTGCCTCCATGCATGTGCAGAGGCCGAGGCATCTTTAATAGATGCCGTGCGATTTCTTGCCAGTGAAGGATCTCAGTGGCGGATGAAATTGCTTTCATGTAGTGGGTTGCCATCATCATAGGCACATTAAAAACTCAAGGTTGATTTCAACCAGGGGAGCAAAAACAACATTTCTTCTGACTGCATGTTTATAGCTGTGAGTATGTGCTTTGTTTTGGTCAAACCTGAGCAAAAAAATGTTGTATTTTGTAGTTTATTTGCAAATACCAACATTTCAAAAACTCGAGGTAGTCGAATATAGAAAATCAACTAAAACTTTAAAATCAATTACTTCCTTTTGATATTCAAATACAGGTCTCAGAAAACCCCCAAATAAACAAAAAAAGAAAATGTCAACTTCGTTTATTTTCAGAAAACTTAGCATGTGTAAATATTTGTATGAACATAACAAGTTTCAACAACTGAAACATAAACTGAAAAAGTTCCACAGACATGTGACTAACATAAATGGAATTATGTGTCCCTGAACAAAGAGGGGTTCAAAATCAAAAGTAACAGTCAGTATCTGGTGTGGCCACCAGCTGCATTAAGTACTGCAGTGCATCTCCTCCTCATGGACTGCACCAGATTTGCCAGTTCTTGCTGTGAGATGTTACCCCACTCTTCCACCAAGGCACGTGCATGTTCCCGGACATTTCTGGGGGGAACGACCCTAGACCTCACCCTTCGATCCAACAGGCCCCAGAAGTGCTCAATGGGATTGAGATCCGGGCTCTTCACTGGCCATGGCAGAACACTGACATTCCTGTATTGCAGGAAATCAAGCAAAGAACGAGCAGTATGACTGGAGGCATCGATCCCACTCTAGAGTACAGGCCTCAGTGTAACGCTCATTCCTTTGACGATAAACGCGAATCCGACCATCACCCCTGGCGAGACAAAACCGTGACTCGTCAGTGAAGAGCACTTTTTGCCAGTCCTGTCTGGTCCAGCGACGGTGGTTTTCTGCCCATAGGCGACGTTGTTGCCGGTGATGTCTGGTGAGGACCTGCCTTACAACAGGCCTACAAGCCCTCAGTCCAGACTCTCGCAGCCTATTGCGGACAGTCTGAGCACTGATGGAAGGATTGTGCCTTCCTGGTGTAACTCGGCAGTTGTTGTTGCCATCCTGCACCTGTCCCGTGGGTGTGATGTTCGGATGTACCAATCCTGTGCAGGGGTTGTTACACGTGGTCTGCCACTGCGAAGACGATCAGCTGTCTGTCCCGTCTCCCTGTAGCACTGTTTTAGGCGTCTCACAGTGCCCTGGCCACATCTGCAGTCCTCATGCCTCCTTGCAGCATGCCTAAGGCACATTCACACAGATGAGCAGGGACCCTAGGCATCTTTCTTTTGGTGTTTTTCAGAGTCAGTAGAAAGGCCTCTTTTGTGTCCTAAGTTTTCATAACTGTGACCTTAATTGCCTACCGTCTGTAAGCTCTTAGGGTCTTAACGACCGTTCCACAGGTGCGTGTTCATGAATTGTTTATGGTTCATTGAACAAGTATGGGAAACAGTGTTTAAACCCTTTACAATGAAGATCTGTGAAGTTATTTGGATTTTTCCGAATTATCTTTGAAAGACAGTGTCCTGAGAAAGGGACGTTTCTTTTTTTGCTGGGTTGATAGGATCATTAGCACATGGTTTGGAGTGCTTTCAGATATGAATCTTAAATCATAGCCTACAATTAAATACTTATTGATTGAGAAAATAAAACATGCTAAACGTTTAACATTTATCAATCTAAATAATGGAAAACAATAGAAATGTAAGCCAAACATATTTTGTTTTATTGTTGTACATTTCATTTGAAATGTAATGGAAAAGTTAAGCACAGAATGAAAGTAATTAATTATTTTGCACTTATCTTGCCATATATATAGCTGAGGCTATATATATGGCATATAGCTGGATCTACACAACTGGCTTGGGACATGAACTTATGATAAGACACATTTTTAGGACCTGAAAACCTCCTGATCTTTGAGTAAACTGTCACATTCAAGCACATGGACATATCTCAACATTAGAGTAGAACGCTTCTGCAGTTTCAAAATGACTAAGAAATACCTTTTCATAATGAGTGAAGAGTCATACAGTAACACCTGACATCAAGTTCTTATACATATGAAGTAACTTTGATACAATAGCAACATTGTTGTTACATAGGAATTTAGAAATTGCTTTATTATCACATAATAATGGAGTTATTACATAAGTGGAATAAGGAACAGTCACTATTCCTCTTGTGTAGAGTAGTTACAAAACTCTCAACTTATTGCTATGCAATTAAAAGGCAATTACCTAATAAATGCTAATATATTGATGCTCCAAAAATAATAACAGTGTTATTACACAGGCACAAGAACAGTTTGATGTTAAGTGTTACTGAGACTGCTAACAGTATCAAAATATGTCTTTTAAGTGTTTAAGGGAACTAAATATCCCAAAACAGCATTTTTGAATCAACTGTGGCGTTGTTATTTTGTAATTACGAAGGTCAAACCCACTGCTGGTGTGTGTGGCCAAAGACCTCTATTGTCATATGACCATGGCACCGGTTCCAATCCAAGTGCCAATGCCATTTAGCGAACTCCAGGTGGTGCTCTGGCCAGGTGACACGAAAATACAGCTCTTTGGCCACGTACAGCAATGATGGATTTGGCCTTTGAAAGAACAATTCACATGCAGAAAATCTCATTCATACTGTAAAATATGGTGGTGGATCTTTGATGTTATGGGGCAATTTTGCTTCCACTGACCCATTTTTGCCAAAAACCTGGTTGCCTCTGCCAGGAGGCTAAAACTTGGCTGCAAGTGGATCTTCCAGCAAGACAACAATCCCAAGAACACATCAAAAAGAAATGGATAATTGACAACAAAATCCAAATTTTGCAATAGCCATCTCAGTCTCTGGACTTGAACCCCATTGAAAACCTGTGGTTTGAATTGAAAAGGGCAGTCGATAAGTGCAGACGAAGGATATCAAGGATGTGGGAAAATTCTGTATGGAGGATTGGTCTAAGATCCCTCCCAATGTGTTCTCCAATCTCATAAAACATTTTAGAAGAAGGCTCAGTCTCATTATCCTCACAAGGGGAGGGTGCTGGAGTACTGAAAACAGGGTATCCAGTCATTTTGACCCCTATCTTTTTTAGATTTTTTTTAATTACTTGTTTAACAAAATCTCTTTCTGAGCAATTGTGTAATCACTTTTTATTCAGTATTTGTACTTATTTTATCTAGGTTTTTTTTTGCTCATCTTTATCAGAGGGTCAATAATTTTGTACCCCACTGAGAGCATCGATGTATCCCTTAGTCATGCGTGTAAAATGCATTAAATCTCATGTCGATCAAAGTGGAATACACCTGCCATGGCCTGTATTATAAAAAGGTCATTCTCTTTTATCCTCCTTCCTGTTGCTTTCATTTTCCGCTCCCCAGACAGGACATTGTCACATTAAAAACAAACTTCCTGTGCGATAAGTAAAATAATAACAGCGACGCTCTTCAAAAGCAAATCACCAAGCAAATCACCATGACATTTTTGTCCTGATGGTCTTGACTGTGATCCATATCATAACCTATAAAAGCCAATGGAGACAGATGGGGCTGCCTGGCCCTGAACAATGCTCTGCTGACTGCAGTCAACCATGCAACTGGTGATAAAAGCAGATATCACCATCACCCAGCCCTTTCCCAGTCCCTGTCACAGGGGAGGACCCTTCACTAGGCTCTTCCTCCTGCTCGGCTCTCCAGTCTGCCCAGTTTGACTGGGATGAGTCCCAAATGGCATAATATTACCTATATTGTGCACTACATTTGACCAGAGCCCTATGGGCCCAGCTTTCCTTTCCTTTTACTGCTATTGAGTGATATGATGTGTGTTGGTTGCTGAAATAGCCCTGGCATCACTAGTCGGGGTCACACGTCTAATTTGAGTCACCTCGGTGAGCAGCTGTCCATTGTCTGAGCTGCACCTGCCTCCTTAGCTTCTAACAATATCAGTCAAATCTCTCATTTCAATGTGTGATGTCAGGTCAGGATCAATGGTAGGGAAACAGAAATCTCTGAATTATGAGCCATATGGGAAGCAAAGCTGTATCATAGGACAGATAAGAGACTCTCTCCCTCTCCCCCTCTTCTTCTCTCTCTCTATCCTCCCTCCTTTCCTCCCTCCATAATTCTGCAGGCATTCATTGATGGGATTCATAATACACAGCACCCCAGAGCACTGGTTCCAAATGTTTGGATTCTCCTGGCTGCTTCTTCTTCCCAGACACGGTTAGTCACACACCTGATATTAAAGCCGCTGCCATGTGAAATGCTGTGTAAGCACACAGCGAGGGAGAAAAACAAATATGATCAGAGTTCAAATTGATTTCCAAGGAAAATGGTCTGTTCTCAAGCACCACTGGAGCTAAACATGCAGCAACATTATTGAGCTGAATTATAGATCAGATGTTACGAATCCACACATCCATCTAGTCACAAGTACATACCTAGAAGATAGTCTGGTAAGGATGCGCACTCCAATGTGGCTTGATAACTTAACGTTTTAACCAAACCATCTATTACTAATATATTAACCGTATAAATCACCATCAATTATCTTTTGTTATGACATGATGTTGTAGTATAGCTTCATTCTAACAGTGGTCAGTTTAATGATATGGTCAAGACTGGCTCTCGCATTACTAAGGCGTGACAAACTACCCCCTCGCCATAGGAATCCAAGTCACACCATTAGTTGACCTTCTGCACATAAGCTCTCTTTGATCATCAATCCCCTCCGATTGCTGTTGATTTGTACAAAAACCCGGCCAATCGACTGCACTCTGAAATCAGGGACCCATAGTCCCCTGTGACCCCTAAAAACTCTCTCTCTTACCTCCTGGAGAAGACACCACCATAGAGGAAGAGCACAGACTGGATATGGTAGTTCAAAATGTGTGTGTAGCGTCAAACCACCATGCATAATTTGTCCTTCAGGCCAGGCATAAGGAAAGGAGGGAAGGTGGCAATTAATGAAAACAAAACCCCCAATCCTCCCAGGACTGTAATTCACTGGCTCTCTCTCTCTCTCTCTCCTGATAGTAGAGCCTGCCTGCCTGCATGTGTATGCATGTGACATCCCCAGATGCCGTCACAGCTATAAATATCACTTATCAAGCTAACTGACTGTTCTCTGGCTGGAAAGCAGGGACTGAAAATACAGGCACAGGTATGATTGCTTGCCCTGACAAATGGCATCCATCAACTCTCACTAACTTTCATATTCATCCACAATTTGCCTCTGACAATACATCGCTATCGGCTCTTTCTTGTGTACTGCTGTGTGACTGGCCTGCCTCCTCACTGTGCTGATCAATGAGCGAGGAAGACGTGGGAGATGGAGGAGATAGGGAGCAAGGTGGAAGAGAATGGACACCCTGGACTCCCAGATCTCCTGTTCCCTCTACCAAAAAAGACTCGCTGCACACTCCCCATACACCCCACACGGCAGGCCTGACATTGCCACTAGGCCCATAAGGGAAATCTCACAGTACCGAGTCATGTAAACCCTCCTGTAAATCCGGTGTCGGTTCCTACACAACGGGGGGGTGAAGATTGAAAATATTGCAGCAGCTCCCTCGGCCCGTTTTCTCCTCTGAACCCCCAGTCTTTACGGCTCACCTCATAGAATATGCCTGGCACTCCTCTGTGGCTTGATGGCACCCTGCGATCTCTCCCGTCCCTTAGTCCAATTCATGTGAGGAAGTCTAGGGTCCTGTGCTATTAATGACAGATTTTGGTAGAAAAAAAACTTTCTTGAAAGAAGCGTTCTGATGGCCCCCTACCAACTTTCTCCCTTTACTGTCATCCACCATAAAAGACGAAGACACACTGAGAAAAAAAGATAGAATGTGTTTAGTTCTCAGCTGGAGTCTTCCTGTATCTTTGTGGAAGCCGCAACCACTGTGCCTCAAACACACGCAGAAAGAGAAATCTAAAGTATGAGACAAGAAAGAGAAAGGCTTATCAGGATTTGTGATTGCGACTGATGATTGCATTGTGACAATGTTCACATACTGCCAAAAGATAGCTACAGAACATGTATGAGCATACATAAACACTTTTTAAAGGGGCAATCTGCAGTTGCTACATCCATTTTTGGACTTTTAAATTAATGATATGTACCCATTGATTCTTGAAGAATATAACTTATTGCCTCACGAGCTTAGTTCAACTGCTGCGTCCCATCAGAACCCAAAATATAAGCTTGCTTAATTCTTTGGAAACAATTCAATTGTAAGCAAACACTATATACCTCAAAACATGGTTAAAACGATCATTTTGATATCATGGATGGTCAGTCTTTGTATCGACAGCTCTGTATATGAATTTGAGAGTGATTACATTGCTCCAGCCTCAGCCCGCAGCTTTTTACCGAAACAGGTGCGGGGATTTGCTTTGTTATTGTTTCAACTGCTGATTGCAGCTTTAAGATACAAAATAAATGTTCCTATGCTTGCAGGCTGTGGTCTTTCCCAGAATGTATTGAATCATAAGCCTCAGATGTATCAATGCGTCCCGGTGAGATATGAATTCGGAAGTACACTATTTATTCCATTTTAAATTATACTGTCATATCAAAGACTGTGTAGCCCAGTTTATAAACACATAAATATAATATATTCTGAATGAGGAAATATACTGTACAACACAACACTGCCAGTCTTGTAGAAGGTGATTGAAATGAGAACAGCATGGAACTGCAGTAAATACTCCGGCAGCGCAGTTGCTCAGCCCCAGTTGAGTCCTGTATTCTGTATTTTGCTGAGCAGATACTGTACCTTGGTATGAACACACAATGCTAATGATATGCTAATCACATGGCACCGGGTATTGTGGTCGACTACAAAGCAGCTCCATCCAACACCCCACTACAGTTGTAGGATATTAATTTGATCACCCTGTTGCAGGAGAACTTTCCTGCAATGCGGGACATTTAAAGCGTGTAGTGTGTTTGAGGTTTAAAAAAAAAAAAAGCTTCTGAAATTTCAGAATTGATTTTCCCTTACGGAAAATGTATCAACCCCTACAAAAATATTTCTGAATATGTTGCCAAATCTGAGGAATGCTCAGTGCGCCATATGATCAGCCTTTGGTGCAATCAGTTTCAAGTTTCAACGTTTATTCGTTAAGTGCACAGGATACAGCAAGTGTAAAACAGCACAGTGAAATGATTACTTGCGAACTCTTGCCCAGCAATGCACTAATAAAAGCAATAATATTGATAAGAAAAACACGAGAACTATGAGAGAAGAAAAAATTGAAAACAAACGTAAGTTACATACAGGTCAGTGCCAGTGAAACAGTCTTGCTTCTGTTCCTCTGCTTGCCCCAACCTGGGCTCGCACCAGGGACCCTCTGAACACATCGACGACCCTCACCCTCGAAGCATCATTACCCATCGCTCCACAAAAGCCGCGGCCCTTGCAAGGGAAACAACTACTTCAAGGTCTCAGAGCGAATGGCATCGCTGATTGAAATGCAACTAGAGCACACCGCTACCTACCTAGCCATTTCACACCGGTTACACCAGTACCATTATTACAATGTGCAGGGCTACTGGAGTGATTGAGGTAGGTAAGTGCATGTAAAGAGGTGGAAAAAGTGACTGGTAACAGGATAACTACTAATGGTAATAATAATCATTATAAATCAATCAAACACAATTTTCATAGTCACATACGTCGTGAACAACAGGTGTACACTAACAGTGAACACAAACAAATTAAATAATAACAATAGAAAAAAAAGGTTTACATGAGGAATATAATACACAATGAGCAATGATAGCTTGGCTATATACATGGGGTGCCAGTACCGAGTCGATGTGCAGCGGTACGAGGGAAATTGAGGTAGATATGCAAATATAATAAATCATATAGAAGCAACGTCAAGGTAATCGTAATCAATATACTCGCTATAGCAGCAGCGTATGTGGTGACTGGGTGTGTGTGTGTGTGTGTGTGTGTGTGTGTGTGTGTGTGTGTGTGTGTGTGTGTGTGTGTGTGTGTGTGTGTGTGTGTGTGTGTGTGTGTGTGTGTGTGTGTGTGGATAGAGACCTGTGGAGGAGCATAGAGTCATTGCAGTGCATTATGTTGAGACAATGGCACAGTATACTAGTATGCTAGACTAAGGTCATATGGCTCTGGCCAAAGTAGTGCACAATATAGGGAATAGGGTGCCAATTGGGCTGAACTCATTGTCCACCGCCCAACCAATAAAACCAATTACTACACTGTTCCTCTCATCTATTCTGAGCATTTTAAGGAGGCCTGAAAAATGAGACCTACTTAGGGAGCGGTCGAAATTTACACAACTTTTACCCGGAGGGTCATGCTTTTTCAATTTCAGTCAGGGGGAGGGTTTATTTTTATTTTTTTATTTAGTCCAGGGGAGGGTCATGACATTTGTAACCAATTAAATGTCATATTGCTCATGGTTTGAGAATGAGTTACTTATTATAGTATCTTGATGTGTGCCAGATTCTGCCCCTCATCCCTGACTCTCTGCTGGGTGCACAATATCAAGTGTGCCTAGTGTGGTCTCAATCAAATGATCCATAGCCTATACTATAATACTTATTTCCCTCATTAAAATGCAAATAATTTTCGACATGCGTTTTTCAGGATTTTTTTGTTGTTGTTATTCTGTCTCTCACTGTTCAAATAAACCTACCATTAAAATTATAGACCGATCATTTCTTTGTCGGTGGGCAAACATACAAAATCAGCAGGGGATCAAATACTTTTTTCCCTCACTGTACGTTTGGCATACGCAATTATAGTCAATTATACATAGATCTTGTCAGCCAATTCCTTCAGTCACCATACACTCCATAAATATCTCTGTGTCAGTGAAGTGTGTGTTAAAACTTCTTCAGGATCAGTGGTTCCCCTGCAAGACAGTTGAGCTAACACAGGCTAATGCGATTAGCATGAGGTTGTAAGTAACAAGAACATTTCCCAGGACATAGACACCTCTGATATTGTCAGAAAGCTTAAATTCTTGTTAATCTAACTGCACTGTCCAATTTAGAGTAGCTATTACAATGAAAGAATACCATTCTATTGTTCGAGGAGAGTGCACCGTTTTGAACATGAAAAGTTATTAATAAACTAATTAGGCACATTTGGGCAGTCTTGATACAACATTTTGAACAGAAATGCAATGGTTCATTGTATCAGTCTAAAACTTTGCACATACACTGCTGCCATCTAGTGGCCAAAATCTAAATTGTACCTGGGCTGGAATAATACATTATGGTCTTTCTCTTGCATTTCAAAGCTGATGAAAAAAAAAAAGTTAGTATTTTTCTTTGTATTATATTTTACCAGATCTAATGTGTTATATTCTTGTCATGCCCTGATCTGTTTCACCTATCCTGATTGTCTCCACCCCCTCTCGGTGTGTCACTTATTTTCCCTAGTGTATTTATCCCTGTGTTTCCTGTCGCTCTGTGCCAGTTCGTCTTGTATGTTCAAGTCAACCAGCGAGTTTTTCCCATGATCCTGCTTTTCTATTCTGCTTTACTAGTCCTCCCGGTTTTGACCTTTGCCTGTTTTTCTTGTCTCCATTCCCGCCTGCCTGACCATTCTGCCTGCCCTGACCTCAAGCCTGCCTGCCTTTCGGTACCTCTGGAACTCTGAACTGGTTTTGACCTTTTGCCTGTCCGCGACCATTCTCTTGCCTACCCCTTTTGGATTGTTAATAAACATCTTGGACTCTAACCATCTGCCTGCTGTGTCTGCATCTGGGTCTCGCCTTGTTCCCTTTACAATTCTCCTACATTCCTTTCACATTTAAACAAACTTCAAAGTGTTTCCTTTGAAATGGTACCAAGAAAATGCATATCCTTGCTTCAGGGCCTGAGCTACAGGCAGGTAGATTTGGGTATGTCATTTTAGGTGAAAATTTAAAAAAAGGGTCCAATCCTTAAGAGGTTTTAAGTTAAAACAAGGGCTTGAATTGAGGAGGTATGTGAGGGTATAATGGCTTTTGTTAAAGAAAATGGCTGAAAGCATAGGCCTAGCCCTTTTTGTAAATGTACCTGATTCTATAAAGTGATTTATAATGGCGCTTTACTCCGCAATGCTTTATGCTAGAAACAAGCTGTATAATGCCGGGGGAAAACGTGACTCCGATGCATATCAGATATCTTTGGTTTGTCTCTATGACATTCAGAAGCCTTCTATAGCCGAGGAGACAAAACATGTACTTTGCTTGGGAAGTAAAATGTGATTCTGTCACTATCAATTGATGTTTGACATTTCAACAGGCTATTAAACAACGTACTAACTCTAATCAGTCAGGTGCAAGCCAGGTAGCCTAAGAAGGAAAGAAAATGTATTATTTACACAATATTATTATTATTCAAGGCTATAGCCTGCCATTTAAGAAATCAATTGTGAAGCATTTGTTACACACTACAGGGTGGCTAGAGCACTCAGCATTTCAATAACACAACAACAGCACTTCAACAAAATGCTGTATAAATTTAGGCTGTATAAATTGAAATGTAAAACAATAATTACACAAAAAAAATGCCTCATTAGGCTATACAGTCATTCTACAATGCCTTTGAATTCACTTTTAGAAACACGAGTTTGGCCAGTCTTTAGTTTGAGGATCATGTGGTGAGCTATGCATTCCTAGTGTGTTAAGAGCATCTGCTAGGCAAAATTATATTCCCATGCCTTAATCACGGTCAACACAGATATATTTTGTAACAACAACATCATGGAATAAAATAGAATAAATGAGGAAATGATAGTTTCCCCCAAATGAAAAAAAATGATGGTATGCGGCTGCTGTGTTAAAACAACGAACGGCTTTTTCTTGAATTCATTGACGATCAGATACTTCGGTTGTAACTAGTTCTGTTGCAGAACATTTTTACAGTTGATAGACAACTTTAGCACTGTTCCAAACTTAGACTCTTCTTTTTGAACAATAGCCTGTATAGAGATCAAAATGTCTCCGGTGCTGCAGCATGCGCTCATTCGTTGTCATGCTCTGTTGTGGTATTAAAAAATATTCTGCTTGTCTCCAGTCATGTAAAATGACAGAATTGCATGAAATGCATTTATAAAAAGGCAATGTTTTCGCAGATCGCAAATGAGATCATAGATTCATTCGTTGATTTTTGATCATGAATATCTTTTCAACTCTACCCTGGTCTGTGAATCCACAACCTTCTGGCTACTTTGCCATGTAATGCTTACAAAACAAAAAACTGTTTCCAAAACGTCATATCTAAGGCTCTGCTCTGGCCTAGGAGTCAGAGTAAACGGTAGGCATGTTCTCTGCTATCCACTTCTATGTTTTAATTATTATTTTGGGTATAGGGGAGGGTCACTTGTTTTTTTGAAGAGTTCAGGGAAGGTCAGGTAAAAATGTTCTTTACTGAAGGAAGGGTCATCCATTTTAATTTCAAAGAGGTCCAATTTTCTCCAGGTATCCCTCATCATAAATAACGCACAGTCCCTTACTGGAGCTGTGCTGAAGTTGCCTTTGGGCGCCAGCATCAGCTCATTCATTTCCACACGCTGGTGAAGTCACTAGAAACGTCAGAGAGACTTAAGGTGCCTTTGGGGTTAACCTCTAAGTTTAGCTACTGTGCACCGACCTAATCCAATAAAGATCAATATCTCCACCTTGGCACTAAAGTAGATGTGAGAGTTGGAGCTGGGAAGCTGCAAACTGCTCTCAGCAGCTTCGGGTCTGGCTGGGCTACAAACAGGGAACAGCTATAGAGGCCCGTTGTGCATTGTTATTCCATAGGGTCAAATGCCAAATAGAAGCATTTACTATTTATGGTCATAATGTTGGTGGTCCATGTAAACAATGTTTTAGGTGTACTGTATGTGTGCACAGCGGCGCAACTTTCACTGGGAACAGGGGTGCCATGCCCTGCCCCACATTCTGAAATATAATTTTTGTCTCCCCCCTGTTATATCATTGCACTGTGATACAAAAAGCAGTATCAGTGTGCTTTAGGACCATGAAGATGCCTCAGAGTGGTCGGGTAAGCTGTTTGGCGGTGTCAGCCGGCTGGATTTAGGACCATGCCGACAGGCTGTGTGAAGGCAAAGCTTCTGAAATGCTGGCTTAGGACCGGCATGGGAGAGTTGAACAGAGGCATCTGCTGTCAGTGTGTATGTGTTGCGTTCCTTCTTTCTCTGAGTTGTAAAAGCAAGCAGAGCATAAACTGGCTACTCTTAAGTTGACTGATGTAGCTGGCAAGGTAACTGCTGTTTGACTTAACAGAAAAAAAGAAGTGTTTATTCCCAGTGCTGAGCTAGAAAGTGTAACTGACATGTTAGCTAAGGTTTTATCCCCGCTCAACTGAGGGGAATGAATTAGCTAGCTAATAGTAGCTACCACAACCAGTTCAGCTCTAGCCTCTATTGTTACAAAGTGGCTATATTATAGCACCATCTAACAGCTGTTGTATGGAAATGTTTTGTAGCCTTTGTTTTGTCCCGTTTCAACAGAAGTAAATGAACTTGGTTAGAGAGAGAGCTAGCCAAAAGTTGTCTAACTTCAGCTATTATTTTGCCTCAATTACACTTACGTTAAACCTGAATCAAACAATGAAACTAGCAGCAAAGCGATTGAAGACCAATATTCTGATGGGTTTTTTTTGCGCAATGTGAGATATTACAGTGAGTATAGCAATGTATAGTCAGTTTCCCTAGCTAATTCCCTACTTTTTACACAAACACAGTAGTGGAGCAGGTTGAGAGCTTCAAGTTCCTTGGTGTCCACATCACCAACAAACTAACATGGTCCAAGCACACCAAGTCGTGAAGATGGCACGACAAAACCTATTCCCCCTCAGGAGACTTGGCATGGGTCCACAGATCCTCAAAAGGTTCTACAGCTGCACCATCGAGAGCATCCTGACTGGTTGCATCACTGCCTGGTATGGCAACTGCTCGGCCTCTGACCACAAGGCACTACAGAGGGTAGTGTGTATGGCCCAGTACATCGCCGGGGCCAAGCTTCCTGCCATCCAGGACCTCTATACCAGGCGTGTCAGAGGAAGGCCCTAAAAATTGTCAAAGACTCCAGCCACCCTAGTCATTGACTGTTCTCTCTGCTACCGCACGGCAAGCGGTACCAGAGCGCCAAGTCTAGGTCCAAGAGGCTTCTAAACTGCTTCTAGCCCCAAGCCATAAGACTCCTGAACATCTAGTCAAATGGCTACCCAGACTATTTGCATTGCCCCTCCCTCTTTTTCACCGCTGCTACTCTCTGTTATCATCTATGCGTAGTCCTTTTAATAACTCTACCTACATGTACATATTACCTCAATTACCTTGACTAACCGGTGCCCCCGCACATTGACTCTGTACTGGTACCCCCCTGTATATAGTCTCGCTATTGTTATTTTACCGCTGCTCTTTAATTACTTGTTACTTTCATTTCTTATTCTTATTTCGGTTTTAACTGCATTGTTGGTTAGGGGCTCGTAAGCAAGCATTTCACTGTAAGGTCTACACCTGTTGTATTCGGCGCATGTGACTAATAACATTTTATTTAATTTAAACATCTCTACAGGCTTCACAGTCATGGTGCACAGTCAATGCACAACACTATGCTCATGTCTTAGCAGGATCAGATGGTGACAGGTGTCCCAGCAGGGTCAGACAGCCAGGGGAGACCAGTCTACTGAGCTCAGTAGGCCTACATTATAACAAAATCAGTGACTGTATACAAAGTTCCATCTTGAGTTGATGGGTAGGCCTATAGTTCCTACATCACAGGGGTTTAAATTTAAAACTACAGTCTGGAATCTGGGAATAACAGTCATTTCAATTATTTAACCATTGATTTTATTATTGAATAATATAATGTATAAATGTACACCAAGGTCATTCTTTGTCATGCCTCCTCTTAACAGGACCAGATGGTGACAGGGGTCTCAGCAGGGTCAAGCAGACAGGGAAGACAAACTATTTTAAAGCAGTCTGACAAACCTCTAAAGTCGATTCAAGGGTTGATAGAGGCTTTTCAAGATGACACAAAACATGTAAAACTAAAATGTGAGGAAGCTCTGGAAAATGATGAATGAATACAGATATGTTTGAATGCCCATTCATGTTCATATAGTCTCATAGATAAATGACTTCAGTTTAAGACCACCTATACGCCTGTGAAACTAAATAACATGCACTCAGAAATGTCATTAGTCTGCGAGAGATGTAGAACATGTTACGCTCCCCATCAAGGAAAACAAAAACTGTCACCAAAACAGAAAGGGGAACTAAAAACGTATCTGACAACAACACAAATGAAACAGGTGGGATTTTTGGAGGGTTGTCCGCTGAAAGTTGACTAGCAAGAACTGTAAACTTAAAGACACCCACCATGAGCACCCACTACATTTACCCAAGAAGAGGCAAACAAAATAAAAACCCACACCAAACTTAAAGACAGGAAGCAAACCAAAAAATGTAGCAAAACAAAAACTGGGATGATCAGATAAAGGATAGCCTGTCCAGAAATCAAATAGGGAGAGCCAACCCTCCACGTCTCCCAAGACCACTGGAGCACTGGGCCGGCCACTCTTAAATAGCACCTGGTCCAGCACAGCTGAAATACCTTCCCGCTAACGAGATAAACAACCAGCACAGGTGTAATACATACTGACTAACAAGAAAATAACTTCCATCTCACAACATGATCAACTTAAATGCGTAGCCTTCTCAATATAAACATGAACTGTGTTCGAATACCCATACTAACATACTGTATACTACATACTTAATGAGTATATACTACATTCTATAAATTATTAGTTAATTTTAGTATACTGGAAACGAACGGTATCGTTTCAGTTGAGCGTACTAGAGCTTTGCCTGTCTACTGGAAGTTGATGCTGTTGCTATGCAACCTCTTGCTAGCTTGTTAGTTTAACAAATGACTAGCTAAACATTTTACGATTTCGGGTGTGTTCGTCAATTCATCCTGGAGTGCCAGTGTGCACTCTGGGCGTTTGTAAATCCCGAGCACTGTCAGATTGTCTGTTCGTAAATTCAGAGCGTTTCACTGTCGGAGTGCACTGTGCATCCTGTTTCAGACCCGGCATGAAGAAGTTACGCAAGATGGCCTACCATACTACCATGGTGAGCCAAACTCAGTATCTCTTGTCAAATTGTAACTGGAACGACAATTTGAGATTGACCAGGCCGGGCAATTCCAGTTCTCGGGGGCCTGATTGGTGTCACACTTTCCCCCCCATCCCTAGCAAACACACCTGATTTCAACTAAGATCATGATTAGTTGATTATTGGAGTCAGGTGTGTTAGCTGGGGCTGGGGCAAAAGTGTGACACCAATCAGGCCCCCGAGGACTGCACTAGACCAATCTATTTGCCCAGAAGTGGCACGAGAACGCCATTTCCTCATTAGAACATCATCTCTGTCAAAGTAACCCACACAAACTTCATCATAGTGACTAATGAGGTGAAACCAATCGGTGCACCCCACATGCTGAGGAGCTAATGTCCAAATTGAAAAAACAAAGCCTGTAACACTTTCCCTCTTAAGACAGCAAATATATCCTATATTTTTGTTGGACAAGTTTACTCACAACCAACAGAGAATAACTTCCATCTCACAACAGGATCAATTTAAATGCGTCGCTACTTAAATGCGTCGCCTTCTCCAAAATAAATATGGTGTCTACTGTCTGTCAACACTTAAATACCAGACTGAACAGCCACCATTTTTTTTGTAAATATACAGTACCAGTTAAAAGTTTGGACACACCTACTCATTCAAGGGTTTTTCTTTATTTTTACTATTTTCTACATTGTAGAATATTAGTGAAGACATCAAACTATGAAATAACACACATGGAATCATGTAGTAACAAAAAAGTGTTAAACAAATCAAAATATATTTTAGATTTTAGATTCTTCCAAGTAGCCTCCCTTTGCCTTGATGACAGCTTTGAACACTATTGGCATACTTTTTGTTATTCTCTTTCTATAACTGCCTAAAGCTGAAGTTTTGAGAAATGGGTAAAATCACATACTTTTCTAGAACTCCCATCCCCTTGGAACGAGCCCAACCAAAACAAAATTAATCCAAAACTCCAAACTGCGCAGTCAAAATAAATAGTGAGCCAGGGCTACACACTGGCTAAACGCAAAACACAAAGCCCAACCTTGAAAGCCAATCAGCAACCAAGTTGTCCGTACCACGGACATGTCTGATTGTTATGATCGTGTGAAGGCTGGTTGAAATCTGGCAAAGAGTATGTTGTTTTATCTCAGCATGTCTACAGATTCTCCCTTCTCCCTGTTTTTGTTTGCTTGGAAATATTGATACTGGAGACTTATTTGAAGAAACTGTGTAACGTAGCATTTATAGCAGCTAAAAATGCTTTGCCATTAATTGGATGGTTGGTTATCCTCCCACAATGTCACAATGGATGGCAGAAATGTCAATTTATATATCACTAGATTTGAATTATTACTAGATTAAGGGTAAACTTGGCAACTTTCATAAGGTCTGAATGCCTTATATGGAATACAGTACAACTAAAGGAGTCTGCATTGAAAACATTCCCACGTCACGTTTTTAACAGCTGCTGGGTCCTGGCCAGGCCGTCCTGTGGGTTGTCACTCTGGCCTTGGCCTAACACACCTGAAACAAATAATGAACGTTTCACTAAGATCCTAAAGCTTAGTTGGGTGTGTTGAGTTGGGGTGTTGCAAGGCGGTGGACCCCTAGTGGCAGGACGGGGCTACCCAGCTATATCAAAAAAGCTCTACAGTACTATTTGGCCATATGACATTAATTATGTGGAGCAGGTATTCCCAAACTGGGGTACACGTAATGTCGTCAAGGGTTTGCCAAATAAAAATGTGTTTCACATTTTTTCTTCACATTTTTAAACAGTCCATTTATATTTTCCAACGGGGCTATACATTTGGGTGAGGTGTTTTTACTCACCTGAGTAGCCTCGTTTCACTGCCAAAAATAAAATTAAACTATCTAGTGTTCAGCGAAATAACAGCACAATGTCAAATACAGGTAGCCTAGTCAAATAATTAACATCCAATCACATTAACTGTTACTCTCTCGCGGGAATTCCACTAACAGTCCGTATGTAGCCAAACGTAGCTTCTGCTCATGTTGGTATCTATACTGATAGCGCAAAAGCCATGACAGGGAGACATAGTGGACTGGTAACGCACGTGCAAACAGTTGCTCCAGACGCCACTTGGGTACACTGCAGCATACACCAAGAGGCTCTTGCTGCCAATGGAATGACTGACAGCTTGAAAGATGTTTTGGACACTACAGTGAAAATGGTTCACTTTGTTAAAGCAAGACCCCTGAACTCTCGTGTATTTTCTGCGCTATGCAATGATATGGGCAGCGACCATGTAATGCTTTTACAACATACAGAAGTGTGCTGGTTATCAAGAGGCAAAGTATTGACAAAAAATAAATAAATTGAGAGACGAGCTTAAAGTTTCCTTTACTGACCATCATTTTCACTTGTCTGACCGCTTGCATGATGACGAGTTTCTCACACGACTGGCCTATCTGGGTGATGTTTTTTCTCACCTGAATGATCTGAAGGATTACAGGGACTTTCCACAACTAATTTCAATGTGCGGGACAAAATTGAGGATATGATTAAGAAGTTGGAACTCTTCTCTGTCTGCATTAACAAAGACAACACACAGGTCTTTCCATCATTGTATGATTTCTTGGTGTGAAAATGAACTCAAGCTTACGGACAATGTCAAATGCGATATTGCAAAGCACCTGTGTGAGTTGGGTGCGCAATTACGCAGGTACTTTACCGAAATGGATGACACAAACAACTGGATTCGTTATCCCTTTCATGCCCTGCTTCCAGTCCACTTACCGATATCTGAACAAGAGAGCCTCATCGAAATTGCAACAAGCGGTTCTGTGAAAATGTAATTTAATCAGAAGCCACTGCCAGATTTCTAGATTGGGCTGCGCTCAGAGTATCCTGCCTTGGCAAATTGCGCTGTTAAGACACTGATGCCCTTTGCAACCACGTACCTATGTGAGAGTGGATTCTTGGCCCTCACTAGCATGAAAACTAAATACAGGCACAGACTGTGCGTGGAAAATGATTTAAGACTCAGACTCTCTCCAATACAACCCAGCATTGCAGAGTTATGTGAATCCTTTCAAGCACTTCTCATTAACCTGTGGTGAGTTATTCACCATTTTCAGTGAACAAATAAGGTTTTATATGTAAGATGGTTAAATAAAGAGCAAAATTATTGATTATTATTATATTATAATTTGTGCCCTGGTCCTATAAGAGCTTTTTGTCACTTCCCACGAGCTGGGTTGTGATAAAAACTTACACTCAGTCTTATGTTTAATAAATGTATCGTATAGTGTGTGTGTGGCAGGCTTACAATGATGGCAACAAAGCAACGTTTGAGTGTGCGCTGACCCTGGTGCTAGAGGGGGTACGCAGCTAGAGGTTGAATGTTTGAAGGGGTACGGGACTGTAAAAAGTTTGGGAACCACTGATATGGAGGATGTGCTGTTTCTGTTTATATCTGTAGGTGTTTCCAAACCTTCCCCTTGTGGAATGTTCATTTTTTTAAGGTGGGAAGGAAGTTGTGTCGGAGAGAGAGTTGGGTAATTGACTAGAAAGGTGGTGGTCGGGCGTGCAGGCGACTCGGGCTGGCTGGGCGGTCTGGCTGAAATTTGATATAGAGGGTATCTTAATAGAAAGTTAAGTCTTTGTACTTCATTTTTTTAAAGAGTTGTTCATTTCTTAGGCTATTAGTTAAAGGCGCAACACAATATTGATTATTGAATTATCTTTGATCTAGTTCAGTCTTATCAATCACTTAAACATATTTAATAATGATCTCTTACTTAGCTTGATGACTGGGGGCATTTTTCCTTACTTTGTGTTGTTCTGAATAGAGATGGCCATGGGTCATATGAGATTGTGTAGAAATGCAGAAATCGACCTCTAGACCCCATGCCATGTTATGTCCTCTCCACTTCTAAAACCAAAGTTGCGCCCCTGTGTCTGCATCCCAAAATGGCACCATATTCCCTGTATAGCTCTATTGGCCCTGGTCAAATGTAGTGCACTATATAGAGAATAGGGTGCCATTTGGGAGGTAGCCTATTCCATGTCGAACTATAAAAGGTAGAGGTGACAATGATTCGTGAATCCATGATAGAGTCATAGACTTAACAGTCCTTATGTGTATACTAAGCATTTCCATCCCATCAAGTTGCTATTTCAACATGGACCTATTCCTCAAGCCAAGCTAAGGCTGGGTGGGTGGGTTTGCCAGAATAAGTCATTTCCCCTTTAATGCAAATAACAATGAAAAAATTGTGTGAAATGATCTGCTCTTCCTCACTAACTTGCCATCTTTCTGTAGTCAAATATTTTAAATATTTAAAACTTTATTGAAAAATGATGTGTTTGGAATGATGTGTGATTTATCTGTCTGACAGCCCAGTATAAATCCACATTTCTCCGTCCCTGGCTGACTAAATAATATTGAGATTTGATATCAATTATACATGAATGTAATTACACATTGTACATTATTCCCTCTAATAAGACAAAGTGATGGGATAGTGGGACTCAACAGGCTTTTTATTACTATGTGAGCAGCATGTCCATCTTCGCTATGCCGTATTATTGCGAAAAGTTAAATTCCTATCAATTTAGTCTCACGTTAATAAATTGCTTCAAATGCTTTCTCCCTTTTTAATAGAGGTCAGAGTCATTTTTATGTGTCATTCTGCTGAAAGCGAGAGAGCGATAGAGAGATAGTCTTTATTAAGACATTTAACTTTCTGTCACACCCAGTTAACATGCAGGCCATTGGATCTCAGAGCCTCACTACTCTCCAATGGAGGGAATTAGACACTGTAGCAAGCATTTACATGACTTAATTCGTCCTATACAGGTAAATGCTAAATTCTTATTCGCATACTTTGCAGTTTCCAAAAGTGTTGGTTTCTCCCCTTTAAACAAGGTTTCCACAAGTCCTCTCGTAGTAAATATGCGCAAGTTTGTTTCCCCCTGTAAAAACTACAATCCTAAACTGTTCAGTCATACCCTGGTCACTGACATTCTCAGAACACGGCCAATGAACATCAAGGACAAATGAACCAAGGAACACTAAAACATGCAAAAGGCATGTCTTTGGTCACAGGTTTTCCCCCCCCTCTCTTTTACTCGACAGACCTGACTGCGAACATCATCCCTGATATTGCTTTAAACACCTCAGCGACAACTTAAGAGACTTGTGTATTTTTCATCAACTAAACCCCCTCTCCACACACATATAGCACAGGATAACAACATGGCCCACAATTATACATCCCACACAGAGCAAGGGAAGAGGAGAGGACTGCAACAGAGCTAACTCCAGCGTTAAAATATTCACAGACAGCATTATTAATATTTCATATTCTACTAAATCTGCTTTATTGTTACCAAGCTAAGCAGTATATAAATCAGGTTCTCTCAGCAGTCGAAAAAAAAGGGGGAGAGATGGAAAAGAGAGAAAGCGAGAGCGAGAGATTGTGTGTGTGCGTGTAAGAGAGAGCGGGAAAGAGATTGAGAGAGAAACTGCTTCTATACTATTATGAATGCATATGCTGTCATCAATGTCATGTTGGTAAATTGCAATTAGACAGAGGCCCTGCCACGTGCGCTCAGATTAATAAAGCCAGAGTAATGAGGGCAGATCTCAGATCTGTAGAGGGAAATGGCCGGTCTTTAACTGGCGCGCACACACACACTCACAAACACGGAGAGAAAGAGAGAGACCTGACCTCTGTCTCTACAGCTACCCACTAAACACACTCACACACAATAACCAGGAAGGTACTGTATAACTATATATGGCAATTACTGAAGTGACAGTAATGATTACAAACAGGCATAGTTGCAGTGAAGTCATGGTAATGCCTGTGTTTATGATATAAAACGGTCATCCAATGAATATAACATGAGGATACGTTGTATATGAAATAGTGTGCTAGAAAAGCAATAGTAAACTGCACAGCTTGACCTCTGTGCTGTTTACTAACCCAGTGACAATACTAGACAGTATAGGAGGGCGTTAGAAGGCATTACAGTTGATTTGTTTATCTGCGGCATATGCTCCTATAGATAAGCTAAACGACTTTAGCTTATTGCAATTGCCATTTACACTATGACAGTTGATTTGAAAGTCAACATACATGTAGGATCTTAATTTGACCCTTATTGTCGTGGCAAAATAATCGTGCAGCAACAGGATTTTCACGTTTAGTCCATTATGTCGCTCGATCAGTGGTTAGGCTAGTAGCTGGACAAAAGTAGGCTGCATGAAAAGTGCTACGCTGTAAATATAACAGTGTGTTTGTGCGGGTTTCCAGTGAATTTATGTAAATTACAAAGCTCATCTGCAATTCTCAGAAACAGAAAGAGTGATCCTACATCTGTCTATGTGGCATATAATTGTCAGTGCTATATCTGATTTCACACTATCCTTATCCTATGCATGCATGCCTGCAGAAATTTCATTTTTCCTTTCCCTTACAGATGCCCTTACCCAATGACACACCTAATTCATTCTCTGGCCTATTTCTGCGGATGGGATTCTTAACTGACGGTTTCACACCTGGGATATATCCTGCCCACTGTTACGCATGCTATTTGCACAAATTGCTCCATTTGTGTTTGAATATGAAATACATTTGCCAAAAGGAATGAAGGCTCTCCTCTGAGAGGGTTGAGATGGGAGTGGCATTATTCTTTACTGCATTTTTAGCTGGATGGGTAGGAAGGCTATAATGCATGTAATTGTATGAAACAAAATGCAATCTCGATTGCTACTGTATATCTTAAGCACTTTTCCGAGTCATACGATGTGATTCGTAAATGATTATATAGCACTTGTTTTGAGGACTAAATACAGTGGGTGTTTCTCAATATGCATGAGGCACACAAATTGGAGTACGGAACAGTCGGAGCATGAGTCCAAATCAAAGTATGCAAAACGGAGCATGGAGGGAAGTTTTCAGATGCATACTTTGTTTGTACACACATTTTGAAACACGCATTGATGCAGGCTTCAACTGAAACTCCCAGGATTGTTGGCGTAATGTGACGCAACCACGTAACGGCACAAAAAGTATTGAAAACAATGGCGGCTGGTTCAGTGTTGAAGCAAGAGAAAGTGAACTCAGACTTCGGATTGAAATGTAGTCCATTCACATCTCATAGTATGTTGCCTGACTACAATATGTGACCCACCACCTCGATTAGGTTGTACGTAGCAAAATTTGAAATTGTTTTTTACATTGCATAAAAGTAGATACTCAGCGCTAGCAAATGGTATATCATACAATGCAGTTGAGGAACAATGGGAAGGTAATTCTGCTTTGAAAGTTGATAAACTTTTAACCCCACTTTTGAGAAAATGCTCCTTGAATATTTTGGTACACCTACTGGAGAGCTCTTCTTTGTCTACAGCCATTCAGCATTGTTGACACCCTCTTAAGCCTTAGCCCCACCCATCTCTTCAAGGGCTCACATATGAGGCCATGTGCTAAACAAAGTGAGTAAGTTAGTGGAGAAAACAACCAAAGATTTCAAGACAAAAAATTGTGAAAGTAGTAGCAAAAAGTAGTAGTAAAAATACACTATCTAGCCCTTGGCCCATATCCTAATCTGACTTTCAAGCAGGTCATGTTGTTTTTCACATTACTGTCTCTGCTAAACACACACTATATAAAATAAAATCTAAGTTTATTGTCACATGCACAGGATACAGAAGGTGTAAATGGTACAGTGAAATGGTTACTTTCGTAGGGGAGTGATTTGTTTAGACATGAACAATTAACCATAATCCCAACCAATACTAACATGCACAATGCATGAATCTGCACTTAGCTAAAGCTAACCAACGAAGGCTAACTGACAAGGAACTAAAAGCTAGCTAGCATTAGCTACCCACGAATAATTCATACCTAACATTGGCCTTCTACCTTGCATAACAACATTCGTTTTAGGCTGTATTTTAAATGTAAAACTTGCTGGATAGGCAGATTATTATAATTCACATATAGATAGGTGATATTTATGAAGTAAAACATTTGATTTGTGTATATCATGTTTAGTCTCTAATTGCCATTGTCCTGGCTGAAAGTAGGTCCAGTGAATGGGAGGTGCAGCATGAGGTAATAAGGTAGGGGGAGTGCTAGTGTTTCTCAAGTGTAATATTTTATGCGTGCTCCACACTCCTGTCCTCACAAGAGCATACTCAAAATAACTTGTTTTAGCATACTTGTCTCCGGAGGAAAAGGGTGACATTGTTGCACTGCTTTTAGAATATCAGGGTTTATTCTCAGATGTACCAACTCAGGCAAATCTACTAGAGCATGACATTGACATTGGGGACTCTGCCCCAATCAAACTATATGCCTATTGAGTGAATCCTGAAAAGGAAGAGAATCTCCGCAGTGAAGTGGAGTTAATGCTTGAGCTCGGGATTACACAACATGGGAACAGTCCGTGGAGTTCGCCCTGTATATTAGCATCTAAGATGGATGGGTCTCTGCGGTTTTGTTCTGATTTTCGGAAACTTAATGCTGTTACTAAGTCGGACTCAAACCCTTTGCCCAGGGTCGACGATTGTGTGGACCGTGTTGGCGCTGCTAAGTGTTCCAAAGACTTGTATGCTTTTGTCACTCCTGATGGTTTGTTTTCCTACATTTGTCTACCGTTCGGGTTAGCCTCCTTCAGAATAGAGAAAGAAAAAGACAGTTTTGGTCTCTGCACCGGTGCCAGCTGCTCCAGATTTCCGTCGTCCATTTGCTTTGTACACCGATGCCAGAGATGTAGGAGCAGAGGCTGTGCTCCTACAGAAAGACGATAACAATGTTGAGCACCCTGTGGTGTATTTTTCAAAGAAATTGGCCTGAAATCAAAAATACTCTTCGACTATCGAGAAGGAGACGCTCAATTTGCTACTGGCTCTTCAGCACATCAAGGTTTATGTATCGGCCTTTACACCTATGTTGTCTATACTGATCATAACCCTCTCGTTTTCCCATTTCCTACAAAAATCGAGCGTCACGAAACACCGTCTCATTTGCTGGAGTCTCATATTGCAGGAGTTTTGCCTTAAAATCCAAAGGCTCGTGAGGGTGGTTAGGAGTGGCTGGCCCAGTGCTCCAGTTGTCTTTAGAGTTGTGGAAGGTTGGCACCTTTAGTTGGCTTTCCCTATTTGATTTCTAGAAAAACAATCCTTTATCTGATCTTCACAGTTTTTATTTTGTTCGCCTCTTCTTGGGCAAGTGTTTTTCTTGCTGGGGAACGTAACAGATCTATCCTCCTAGATGTATCCACTGCCTTCAACATTGTGAACAATCCGATCCTCTTCTCCACCCTCTCAGGGCTGTGCGTCTCAGGCTCTGCACACTCTTGGATTGCATCCTACCTGGCAGACCACTACTACTAGGTAACGCGGAGAGGATCTGTGTCTGTACCACGTACTATCACTAATGGTGTCTACCAGGGCTCGGTTCTAGGCCCTCTCCGCTTCTCTCTATACACCAAGTCACTCAGCACCCTCGTATCCTCACATGGTCTCAACTACTTTTCTCCATTCCCCCCTTCTGACACCCAGGCGGCAAAACGCATCTCTGCCTGCCTGGCAGATATCTCAGCTTGGATGTCGGCCCACTACTTCAAGCTCAACCTGAACAAGACTGAGCTGCTCTTCCTCCCGGGGAAGGCCTGCCTGCTCCAAGACCTCTCCATCACAGTTGACAACTCCACGGTGTTCCCCTCCCAGAACATCCTGTCATTCTCTGCAAACATCAAAGCAGTGACTTGCTTCTGCAGGTTCATGCTCTACAACATCCATAGAGCATGACCATACCTTACACGGGAAGCAGCACAGGTCCTAATCCAGGCACTTGTCATCTCCCGTCTGGAATACTGCAACTTGATGTTAGCTGGGCTCCCTGCTTGTGCCAACAAACCCCTGCAACTTGTCCAGAACACTGCAGCCAGCTTAGTGTTCAACCTTCCCAAGTTCTCCCATGTCACCCCGCTCCTTCGCACATTCTACTGGCTTCCAGTCGAAGCTCGCATTCACTAAAAGACCATGGTGCTTGCCAATCGAGCAGCAAGAGGAACTGCCCCACCCCACCTTTAGGCTATGCTCAAACCCTACACCCCAACCCGAGCACTCCGTTCTGCCACCTCTGTTCCCTTGGCCCTCCCACTCAGCTCAGTCCGTGCTCATCTCTGTCCTGGCACCCCAATGGTGGAACCAGATTCCCCATGAAGCTAGGACAGCAGAGTCCCTGCCCATCTTCCAAAACCATCTAAACACTAATCCCACAGCACCTTCTCCTTCCTTTTGTACACTAACACTCACACTTGACTTTTCCCCCCCTTACTAGCTCTGACTTTGCTGAAAAATGAACTTACCATGACTGTGATATGTGGTTGTCCCACCTAGCTATCTTGAGATGAATGCACAAACTGTAAATTGCTCTGGATAAGAATGTCTGCTAAATGACTAAAAAGAAATGAAATGTCAAAGACCAGATTGATGACATAAACATAGGCCTTATGAGCTAAATCAACATTTAATCTAATATCATTGTCATGGATGCGTTCCTCTTCCCTATATAGATTATTAATTTGACTAGGGTCCATAGGGCTCTGGTCCAAAGTTGTGCACTATAAAGGAAGAAAGGGTGCCATTTGAAACAGCCATTTGAAACAGCATCTCCACTTAACCGATATGGCAATACATGTTTCCCCATTTTTAAACAATGCCTTGGGTTGTCACATAAGGCACTAAAGCTGATCTTACCAGCAATATTATTTTATGACTATGGTCTAATGGTAAAGGAGCGATTGGTAGGTAGAGGTAGGTAGATGGAGTTAGGAGAGATGGGAAGAGAACCTTGAAGTCAGCCCGGTGTGGTATGGCATACTGCATCATACAGACATATTTCTTCATCATCTCCGACAATATGATCCCTCCTCTGAGAAGAGATGATATCCTCAAAAATAATTATTTAAAGTGCAAATAACTCTAAAACACTGTACGAAACTCGGTGCTTAAAGTTAATCACAAGACTGTATAAAAATATCAAAAGACAGAACTGTCAAATGCAAATTAGGAGACTCAGAAGAAAAAGGCATTCCTTGCTAGCATGGCTGTGTAGCTAGAGTGTTGCCACAGTGAGGATTGAGCATGGTAACAACCAGCCCTGAAACTTAAGGCTGTGTGGGCGGGAGGATGGGAGGGAGAGTTTGACACTGATTGTGCTGACTGGCATTCTCTCACTTACAGCCTCTAACACTCGGACAGACCAAGACAAGAATCAGATTGATAATGTGCCTTTTCCTGACTATTTTTGGTTCCAAGCACCGTTCTCCGAGACTAAAATAATATTATGTGAACGCATAACACACACAGAGGACTTCCATGTCAATCAGTCAGAGCGAGAGAGGGAGACTTTAAGACATTTGGCGTTCTGTCACACTCTTACCATGTAGGCCACGGGATCTCAGAGCCTCACTGCTCTCCAATAGAGGGAATTTGATACTGTAGCAAGCATTTACATGCATGACTTCCCTCGTCCTATATTGTTAAATGCTAAATCCATATTCACAACTGCCGTTTACAAAAGTACGAGAGTGTGAGAGAGAGTCATCCACCAAATCTCCTGGACCAGTGTCAAAATGACATAATGTGACTATATAACATGCGAACATCATTTTATATCATACACTGTGTACAGAACATTAAGAACACATTCCTAATATTGAGTTGTACCCCATTTTGCCCTCAGAACATGCACAATCCGTCGGGACATGGACTCTAAAAGGTGTCGAAAGCGTTCCACAGGGATGCTGGCCCATGATGATTCCAATACTTCCACAGTTGTGTCAAATTAGCTGGATGTCCTTTGGGTGGTGGACCATTCTTGATACAACGGGAAACTGTTGAGCGTGAAAATCCAGCAGCGTTGCAGTTCTTGACACACTCAAACCGGTGCCCCTGGCACCTACTAATTTTTTGTCTTGCCCATTCACCCTCTGAATGGCACACATACACAATCCATGTCTCAATTGTCTCAAGGCTTAAAAATCCTTCTTTAACCTGTCTCCTCCACTTCATCTACACTGATTGAAGTGGATTTAACAAGTGACATCAATAAGGGATCATAGCTTTCACTTGGATTCTCCTAGTCAGTCTACATCATGGAAAGAGCAGGTGTTCATAATATTTTATGAACTCAGTGTAGAGGGCAAAAAGCATTGATGTGCCACCAATATAGCATTGCCACTCTGAACACTGCTGTGGGTTTTAGGAAGGGGGGATTGAGTTGAGACATTCCTAGTGAATCTTCTGCTAATGAGAATTTCCTTAAGTTCATTCAGCATGTCACGATCGTTTTGAAGAACGGACCAAAGCGCAGCGTGTGTTGGGTTCCACAAATTTCTTACCGTGAAACTTCAACTAAAAAACAATAAACATACAACGAAAGTGAAGCACAGAGCGCACATCAGCACTCAACAAAACAATATCCCACAAATGCAGGTGGGAGAAAGGGCTTCCTAAATATGATCCCCAATTAGAGGCAACGATTACCAGCTGCCTCTAATTGGGAACCATACAAAAATACCAACATAGAAAATATAAACTAGAACACCCCCTAGTCACGCCCAGACCTACTACACCATAGAGAACCAAGGGCTCTCTATGGTCAGGGCGTGACACAGTATGCTTCTATAATTCTCTTCTAAAACACAGGCAGAATCCATACTCTCTGTATGCTCTCTGTTAGCCCACACAGTTTTCAAAACAAACAGGGCATGCTTCCCAAATGTCACCCTGTTTCCTATATAGTGCTCTACTTTCAAAAGTAGTGCACTATATAGGGAATAGCTTACTATTTGGGATGTAACCAGGGAAACACAGTATTTTTTATTTGTTATTGTCGCTGTTGCTGCGGGTGTTCTCTCTCCCTGCTACCTACCTGAGCCAGCTTCACGTTTGTTGAGTTATAAATAATTCAGTGTTTTAATTCCAAAGACACTCGCAGATATTCTCAAAAGGAGCTACCCATCCACTGGTATAGTTCTATAGCTGGTTATTATTCCATACCAGGATTCACATCCCGAAGGTTCTACGAACAGTAAATATGGACACTATACAAATGCAGTACCATAGCAAGAATCCAACACAGACGGTATTATTTTATGTTATGGTGTTATTTTAGGACGAATCTCAGTAGAATATTTGCATTGCTTGCTAAGATCAGACTGTCTGTCAGATGCACCAGGGTGCTTTTATGCTATGACTTGCCAAGAACACAAAAGGAGAGGACGTAGCTAAAGAGCTTCAGAGACGCACAAATTGCGTATTGAATTTGAAAAGCACACATTCAAAGCGTGCATCTTGGCAGGCTCATATCCTCCCAGACTGCCAAAATGAAGACACTGGTAATTGCTTGTCATATTTAGAAAATGATGTAGAAAATACAAATACTGTATTAGAACCGTTCAAATTCTATTATTTGCCTCGTTTAACTCATTTTCACCTCACATGAGCACAATTCAGTGCTTTTGAGTTTGTGATTTTCAATCACTAAGCCTTAAGCCATCAGCCTGTGGCACGTCTGTCTGTCCCCTGTGAACAAAATAATGCACTCCGCATGGATATCTCTGAGTGGGAGTGCTAGGCAAAGTCACTCTCTTTGTCTTTGCAAAGTGCAATGACTTAAAAGAAAAGAAAAATCCTGAACACTCTTCAAAGTGTAACATAGACGAAGTCTTCGTCGCACCTTTTATACTCCTATCTTCTCTGTCTAGACCTGCAATCTACAGCTGGTGGTTGTAGAAGGTTTGGTCACATATGGAATTTACGCTCTAGCTGAACTATGAAACTTTCTCAGAAAGACAATTTGAGATATATTTCCTAGGAAAAAAATCAACAGCATCAGTCTCAGTCAAAACGTGAATGAACACATCTGACAAAGAAAAAACTCCCTCCAACTATTTCAATAGTACTGTGTCTCTGACACCAAATGCATATGCAGGCATTGTGCAGAGAGTGTGTTTACTGAGTCATATAACCCGACTTGACAGCATCTTATTAATATTTCCACTTCCCCTGAGGTATGCAAATATGCTTTGTCCTTTGCAGAGTGACAAAGTGCTTCTAAGGACCTTGCTGCCCGGATGAGATCCCCATCTCAATAACTTATTCTCAGAACTCCGTCAGGCAGAGAAGCAGGGAAGATAGGAGCACATACTGTAGGAATTCAAGGCAATCATTTATTTTCCCACCTCATAAAGCAGGGTGTGTGTTGATGCCAGGCAATACAGTTCAAGATAAAGGTAAAAAGTGTATCTTCGGGGTAATGCCACCTAACTGCTCAGGCTGAAAACACTGTGTTGCTGTCCCTCCGGAGACGAGGCAGTGTGAGTCAATGCAAATCTAATCACAACCTGTCTCATCTGTGAACACCTCACAGATGGCTCAAGTCACACAGGCTATTGTGTTTATATTCACTTCCCCGTTAATTCAATTACCTATTTCATATCATCACAGATCACATATACAGCAGTGGAGGCTCCTCAGAGAAGGAAGGGGAGGACCATCCTCCTCAGTCAATTTCATTTAAAAAAAGAATAGTGAAACATTAAAAATGATCCTTTTTTTAGATAAAAACAATAATGAATACAGTAGGTCTACAGTAGCCTCAGCAGCACCATGGTGTAGCCGGAGGACAACTAGCTCCTGTCATCCTGTGGTACATTGACTGCAATACAAAACAAAACTTGGGAGGTTCATGGTTCTGAGAAACAAAAGAGAGGGAGTGAAAGAGAGAGAGAGCTAGCTATAATTCATAGTATATGTATTTTTTCACTTACTTAGCTAGCATTGAATGCACTTAGCTAGTTTGCCTACTCAAACACATGCCTCAAACAAAAAGCGATGCTATATTAGCTAGCTGACTATGGCTATCCAACACTAACTCTTCCAAGTCAAGGTAAGCTTTTGGTTTGATTCATTTATTGCCTACCGGTGTAACTGCTTACTGTTGACTGTAGACTGTACTGCATGATTGTAGCGGGTTTACTAATGCATTAGTTCTAGTAGCTATGATGACTATGACATGACAACGATGTAGGCTATGTGTAGGGGTTAGCGGTCATGATATGACGGTTGGGCTTGGAAAAGTTTTTTCTCCTGGTCAAAGGCAGTTGATGTTTTTTGCACTAAAGTCCTCAAAGGGAAAAGGTGAGAGCAGGAGAGTGCGTAGATAGATGCGAGAAGGAAAGTGAAAGGGGTGTATACATTGCGCCAATTCTGTTGGAAAATGTTTCTTGAACTGAAGAAAATGGAACCGAACGGGGATTAACATACCTGAATTTGTCCAATAGAAACTCTTGTTTGCAACTGTTGGACTAATGATTACACCCTAGAACAGCTAGATGCAGGCAAGAGTGTGCAAGGCGGTATCGAATGTGTCACTGTCGGTCACCTTGATTACTCAAAATTCTCTCGCATGCACCTACACTGTACACTTTCCTTCATAGGGTAGGTTGTAGCAACTTCATGATGGGTACAGGGGAAATTGGAGTATCATGTAGTAGACTAACCCTATCGATGTTACACTGAGCTGGGTGAATGGAATATGAATGACAGTCATCCGATATGCTGCAATAAAAATAAGGCCATGTTCATTAAAAAAAAAGAGAATCATCCTCCATCATCTTAAATGGCACCGACCGCCACTGACACTGATGGTGTTATGATTTCAAAATATATCACGCGATGATGACTTGTACTTGCAAACCTAACCTGTTGAATGAGATATTGTCGTCTTATCCCTATTTTCAGTATGCAAATAATGGCAGTGTTAGGTCTCTTTAGCCTTGTAAAGTAGAACATCGTTGTAATTCACAAGCTGCTTAGAGATCAAAGCCAATTTGCAAGATTGTTTTTACCCCCCCCCCTTAAAATAACAGCCATCTTTGTGTCATTTTTTCCCACCATTCCTTTCTGCGATCTTAGCGTGTTCTGTGTTAATATCTCCAGCCCAAACAGGCACTGCAGTGTTCCTCCCAGTTCTCCCCAGTCAGAGGAAAGTGCTATTCAGAGTTTCACTGCCAATGTAAGGCTCTCTAAATCCCCAGAGAGTATGATGTGCCCTCCATAAGCCCTTCAACTGGATCTCAGGGCATGCTAAGTACAGAGCTTACGCTTTTGGTACAACTCCCTTTGTCTTTAACTTTCATACTTTAAGTCGAATCAAAGTACGGAAGTGGTACTGTACCTACTCAACTTGATTATAGGGATGCTGGGGAATGCTTGCAATTCCTGGGCTTGATCAGAAAACGGACTTGGAAATCAGAACATTTATGGGGCAAATCACAGCTCAGAAGCCATTCAGAGGGCTTCTAAGTGTATTTACCAAATCTATAAGGTGGAGGCATTTCACAAAAGGCTATTATATTTTAACTATTTTGATTACGTTTCTGATGGAGTGATTTCTGCGCGGTATTTTATGAACTCTATGCTGAGTAATCTTTATTGTTCTTCAATATAATGAAATCATATTTCTTGAGATTAATGACATGACTATCTGATAGTGACTTATAACCGTCAGTAGTGAAATGATCCATAGCGGCAGTTTTAATCATTAGAGACGACTCTTTGAAGTAGAACCTGAAAGTGTGTCTTTCTGGATCGCTCCCAAATCTCGCAGAGTTTAATTGAAGGCCACACAGAGAACGTGTGTTATTTGCAGGCAATGTAGCCTATTTCCAATGTTCACTGAGAACTCCTATACATGAGTAAAAAGAGGGCTGTAAATTACGTGATGAAACAGGACTATTTTGGAGCAATAACACTTCACATTCCTTTTGAATTTGAACTAGTTTAATGTGTTAAGACATTCGAAGGAGAAGATCTGTGGAATTGAAACGGAGATGGGTTATCTGGCTCGGTGGCTTAATGACAAAACACTCACACCTTGGTATCTGTGAGGATAGCTTCCTCCCCTCCTCTACTCTCCTCTCCTCCTGCCCATACCTTTCCAGTCATTTCCAGCTTGTTAGAGAGTCCCTCTGTCTGCCTTGCCCTATCTAATTCCCAACCAATTACCGTCTAAATGAACCACAGGGCTGCTTAACTTGGTTTGCCTCTTCCCATTGTTTAATTTGTGATGGTAACGAACCCTGATTAATCCTCAGTAAAAGGTTCATAAATTAAGCACTCAAGGCCAAATGAATCACCACCTATTCATAAGATAAATGGACAATATAAATTTAGCATATGACCTAAACAAAAGAGAGAAAACATCTGGTGATAACGTTACATTTCATTCTGTTTCTGTTCTTTGTACAGCCTGACCTTTTCCGTTGCTTGTTGTGTGCTGCTAGCCAGTAAAATGTCATTTATTTATGACTTCTGTCTGAGCCGACAGAAGACCACCACGCCATGTTTGCACCACCACAATTTTCCCAGGTAATGTTGTCGTCTCTCAAGCAAAACCTGGGCAATTTGATTAATGCCGACATTTCCAAGTGAGTAGCACAGACCCGACAATAAAAACCTTGTCATGCAGAGAGAGAGAGAACGAGAGGAGAGACCAAGGCAGCAGTTAGCCAAAGGGTGAGAGAGAGAGAGAGATCTGCAGTTATTCCCTTTCAAGGAAGAAAGGACAAGACATGCTTTTTTGAAGGTGGGGAAGTTTAGCATACAAATAGATAGTGAATAATTAGTCCCAGGAGATGGATGGATCACCACACCATGTGAATAATTCCAACACATTCTAACACTGTTGGTCTGTCCTTAAATGGCAATGAAGAATGTTGTCACCCGGGAGGTGTTGTTTCCTTAACTTAAGCCATTTGCCATATGTTCTAACTCTCTCTAAGGTCAGAAACAGCCTATGTGCTATAATACACAAAAGGGTTGCTGTGAGGGCAAAAAAAGACATACATCGACAACAAATACTGTACAGGAAAACACACTTTGAATATTACATTCCAATAGACATTTGAATATAACATTCCAATGCACACTGAGGTTGGCTGTAATCTTGAAACTATACTGAACAAAAATAAAAACATGTAACAATTTCAAAGGTTTTACTGAGTTACAGTTCATACAAGGAAATCAGTCAATTAAAATAAATTAATTCGACCCTAATTGATGGATTTCACATGACTGGTAATACAGATATGCATCTGTTGGTCACAGATACATTTAAAAAAAAAAAAAAAGTAGGGGCGTGGACAGTGTTGTAAAGTACTTAAGTAAAAATACTTTAAAGTACTACTTAAGTTGTTTTTTCGGGTATCTGTACTTTACTATTTATATTTTTGACAACTTTTTACTCCTTGCATGCTGACCACACCGCTCCCATCGCAAAATAAATTTAAGCATACATGGTATTCAATTATTGCATCCAAACTGCTCGTGCGCGCCAACGAGCGTCTGCATTGCCAAGCTCTAAAATAGAAGTCAGTTCTATTTATGACGCTGAACGCGGTGAGAGTCCTGCCTCTCCCATCTCCTCATTGGTTTATTGAAGCAGATACTGTCACGAGAATTTTCAATCCCAATGATAATAACTAACAATCAATAAGCTTTGACCAATTCCCGAGGTTTGTAAGACCCTGGGTTTAATAATAATTAGGCAAAGACTCAGCTTATGCAAAAGGTCCATAAAGTTTATTCACGAGAACGTTCTAAAGTCAAAATACAAAGAACATGTCATTTTATAACTCACTCCCTCCCTACTTACGCACAAACCTACACACAAACAGTAGATAGCCTACGCACATACATACACACGAACAGTAGGTGGGATGTATCCTTCCCCATAGTTCTCACCACTGTTTATCACTACCAAGCTGGCAGTTCCATTCCCCCGAGATTAGAGGGACCTTGATGGGACTCCCTTTCCTGCCGTAAGTTTCTCACTGTTCTAGCCAGGTCAGGTCATACACAGTTTAATTGTTCTCGGTATTTTCTTAGTCACACACACATTTCTACTTGTCTCGACCACACCTTATTAGACTGAAGTTTATCATTCTAATTCATTATACATGTTACAGAATCTAATAATTACGTTTGTCTAATTATTCATTATATATGTTACATAATGTCATAATTACGTTTCAGGGTGGAATTGTTTAGTCATTACCTTTAAACATATAAATTCCCTTATCAGATACCCACATGCCATCTCCTCATTGGTTATAACCACATGTGTGATTTAAAGATGAACTGAGTTCGGTCAGTCGTCATGGTAACTATGAAAGTTAGATGCCAATCGCCATATAAAGTCCACAGAAGAAAAAGCCTGGAAGGAGGAGAGATGAGTAGAAACGATTGGGTTGACAGTTTTATGTGAAGATTAACTGTCGGAGTAGAGGACCTTGTGCATTTCAAGTAAAAAAACAACTGATCGTTTGTATCACAGGACAAATTAGCTAGCAACAGCAAGCTAGCTAAATAGGACAAATTACCCAGTAACTGCAAGCTAGCTAGCTAAATTGCCATAAATGTTTAAAGCTTTTCGACCTGTCTCCAAATTAATATAATTCGTTCAGAGTTTGTTTTGGTATTTCAACCTGCGTGTCATGATCGCGTTTGTTGTGGTGGGACAAAATACATTTGCGCACATGACGCACGCGCCTGGCCGGTTTGGGCACGGTGTTATATTTTGAATGCTTAGCAGGACAGGAAAATGGTTCAATTCAAACACTAATCAAGAGAACATCCCTGCTCATCCCTACTGCCTCTTATCAGGCGGACTCACAAAACACAAATGCTTCGTTTGTAAATGATGTCTGAGTGTTGGAGCATGCCCCTGGCTATCCGTACACTTAAAACAAGAACATTTGGCCATCTGGTTTGCTTAATATAAGGAATTTTAAATTATTTATACTTTTACTTTTGTATATTTTAGCAATGCATTTACTTTTGATACATTTAAAACCAAATACTTTTAGACTTTTACTCAAGTAGTATTTTACTGGGTCTTTCCGTTTTACTTGAGTCATTTTCTATGAAAGTATCTTTACTTTTACTCAAGTATGACATTTGGGTATTTTTTCCACCACTGGGCGTGGATCAGAAAACCATGCATTCTCATGCTGAAACATGAGGTGATGGGGGCGGATGAATAGCACTACAATGTCACGGTATCTCAGTGCATTCAAATTGCCATAGATAAAATGCAATTGTGTTCGTTGTCCGTAGCTTATGCTGCCCATACCATAACCCCACCACCACCATGGGGCACTCTGTTCACAACGCTGACATCAGCAAACCGCTCGCCCACACAACGCCATACACGTGGTCTGCGGTTGTGAGGCCTGTTGGACGTACTGCCAAATTCTCTAAAACGACATTGTAGAGGCTTATGGTAGAGAAATTAACATTAAATTCTCTGGCGACAGCTCTGGTGGACATTCCTGCAGTCAGCATGCCAATTGCGCGCTCCCTCAAAACTTGAGACATCTGTGACATTGTGTTGTGTGACAAAACTGCACATTTTAGAGTGGCCTTTTATTGTCCACAGCACAAGGTGCACCTATGTAATGACCATGCTGTTTAATCAGCTTCTTGATATGCCACACCTGTCAGGTGGATGGATTATCTTGGCAAAGGAGAAATGCTCACTAACAGAGACGTAAACAAATTTGTGCACAAAATTTGAGAGAAATAAGCTTTATGTGCGTACGGAAAATATCTATGATCTTTTATTTCAGCTCATGAAACATGGGACCAACACTTGACATGTTGCATTTATATTTTTGTTTAGTGTATTAAGAGCATGACAATACTGAGACCTAGCATTGCATCTTCCTTATTCCACAGCTTGGAATATCCCAGTCAGTAATAGAACAACACCACCGCCGACGTAGAGCCCTGTAGTACCGACCACATCTCAGCAACGATGTGATTATAGTAGGATACAGTATAAATCATGATGAAAGCGGCCATTTAGGCCTTTTTTGTTGTTGACCTATGCATTCCCCCTGTAAGACCCAGTGATCCAGACAATATACAGGTAACAACTTGGTGTCGTTATACTCCTAATAGCGTGCTCTAAAATACGGAGTATCGCTACGTTCTGAAATACAATTTTACACATGAATTTATTCAACATTAAAACGATTAATATTAATATATAAAAGTACCCTTTTTCTGACATATCGTTTTAAACAATATACTCTACAAGTACATCTCATTTCCAGAGTGGGCTCTCTGCTACTTTTAAAGTTATGATACATTTTATGAGCACCACCAACACAGTGAATGGGAGAAAAAAATTCAAAGGGAACTCCCTCTGCTGGTGATTTACTGAATGTGCAATCCTACAGGAGGGCTGTGATTGGTTAATGACCTATAACGTCTATTCCTATGTGTAAATGTATAATTTCTTTAAAAGTAGCAGAGAGCCTACTCTTAAAATGGTATGTGTTTGAAGAGTATATCAACAACAACAAAATCTAATCACAAAGGGTACTTTTGAGATAGTAATAATTATATTTTTAATGTTGGATACATTCATGTGAATTTTCTTTCTTCAGAATATAGACATACTCTATATTTTAGAGCACACCATAATGAGTACAATGACAGATGTTGTCTGTACTATGTACGGTTCACAGATCATAGGGTCTTACAGGAGGCATGTACTGTGTAGGTCCAGAAAGCACCTGAATGGCCACTTTCATCAGGATGTCCCCCCCCCTCCTCCCCCCCCCTCCCCCCAAAAAATGGTGATACAAATGTAAAAAGCATGTTAAACATTCTTCCTCCCAATGAAGTTATGTAAATTGCCAGAACAATCTGCGATACCAAAAACATTTTCGGCCCACGCTGGCGTGGAATCGCCCAAATGTGATTTTAAATGATCATCTTTAACACAATAGATGTGTCAGTAGTGTAGAAGTAGGTTTGATACTACCTAAAACCTTGAGTTCTTTCACCCGAAGAGGACTTCTATAGAATGTACTATCAATGCTGTTCACATAACCTGCACCAACATAAAAGGTTTATGCCATCGATAAACATACTGCATTTAAGTGGTGCAGTTTGGTTGATTACGGGGTACTTACATGGATCGGCAACTCCGCCAGCTTCTCCACTCTTCTGCAAAGAGAGAGAGCACAACAAAACGTGTTACTATGAGCCTCAGACAAAACCCTGGTGTGCTTCTCAGCAAAAATATTGTGCCACATGTAATGTGTGTTTTCCTCTCTGAGAAAAGACCAGTCGAAATTGAGAAAGGTTTCACACTGTTTCTGAGGTAAATTCATTCATCCTCCTGCAAGATGACAGGTGTCATCCCAGTTTGCCTGGATATCTGTCAGGATGATGTAGAGCTCAAGAAGCAACATGCCTGTGAAGTTCATATTTATCCGCAGTGCAAGTAACAAAGACCACTTTGGGCTTCTCAGAGCAGCTGTTGGGATTATGTACATTCCCCACTGCCAGGCAAAGATATCTGCATAATTAAAGTGCCAAACACAATAAGAGTCGGGGAATTTAAATAGATGGAAATCACTCTGAAGGGTCACAGTAAGGAAGCCTAAACGAATCATTGCAGGCTGAGTGGTTTAAAACAATAGAGAACTGAAAGTAAAGCATGACACTGTGATCTTCTACTGTACCATCATAAAGTCAGTAGCTTTATTTAGATAACATTACAAAAAGCTACAACAACCTGTGCATACTGTAATCAGTGAGTAATAGTACTGTAATGTCAAGTACTATTTAGGTATTTTATAAATGATGTCTTACTGCGTTTGACATGGTCATGCTGTTTTTAGCATCTGTGTAGAAATAGCAGGTCTCTGTTGCCAGTGCACAATACATTTGACCTCTGTTTTTGGAAACCATGTCATACAGTATGCAGCTTATGTATAGTAAGTAGGCAAACAGCATGGACTCACTGTATGTCCACACACAGCCCATGAAACCAAAACAAAGTCTCCTCTTACATCTTTGCATGCCAGCTGTTGTCCACCATCTTTGACGTGATGCGTCCCTCACTCTAAATCTGGCTTGTAATGAGCTTGACAGATAAAGCATATGTGTCTGATAGCCTTCTTGGCAGCTGAAGCAGAGAGCCCTTGGTCCTTGGAGACTCTGTGAAGAGACACCGCTGCCTTTCAACAGAATGTGCTTCCGTGTGATTAGAGACTTGGGCCAAGTCAAACCCTCCTCTCATGCCATCTGCCTGTCTTAATTGCAGACGTGAATCCTCATCATCGCAGAGTAAAGCGTTTGCACTGATCAAGGGTTTTCCATAATTTCAAGAGGGTCCTGTTTATTCAGTTGATTAGAGACTGTCACTGGTTTCAGAACCACTGAGGAAACTCTGTCCGCTCTTAGAGAGACACAGATATATGCTCTAGGTCTAGACTCAATCAGCTAGCCAATATCTGTGTATTTTCTGCCGTTTAGCTTCCATTTAATCTCCCTAGCTAGATTTAATTGAACATCACACAGCACCCATGCAAACATTTCTTTGGGGAGAGGCACAATTGTAACAGCAGGGCAATTCAGCCCAAGCTGTATCCTTATGGATGCTGGTATATATGCTCTCGTATGCCTCTGTTCCTCTCCTATAAGGTTGCTGTGCAGCCAATCTCATTCATAGGTCCATATGCTTATCCACTCTCTTTAATTTAAGCCAACAGTGTGATTTAGCTACCTGTGCCAGATCAGCTCGCTAGACAGCACACACACGACAGCAGACAGATGGCCGGCAACAATTAGACTCTGATAAGGAAGAGCAGACTGTGCAATATAAACCTTAGTTGAATACCTGCAATTTCTGAAGATAAAATTGAAAATAACCTTTCAATTGCCAAGGGTATACATTTCCTTCAGAAAGTATTCATACCCCTTGACTTATTGTTGTGTAACAGCCTGAATTCAAAACCCCATAATGACAAAGTGAAAACATGTACTTAGAAAAGTTAGCAAATATATTGAAAAATAAATACAAAAAAATATAATTTACATAAGTATTCACACCCTATTGGCGGCGATTAGAGCTTTGAGTCGTCTTGGGAATGTTTGTATCAGCTTTTCACACCTGGATTTGGGGATTTTCTCCCATTCTTCCTTGCATATTTTCTCAAGCGCTGTTAAATTAGATGGGAAGCTGCAGTGAACAGCAATCTTCAAGTCTGGGCTTTGGCTGGGCCACTCAAGGACTTTTACATTCTTGTTCTGAAGCCATTCCAGCGTTGCTTTGGTTGTATGCTTGGGGTCATTGTCCTGTTGGAACGTAAATCTTCCCCCAGTCTAAGGTCATTTGCACTCTGAAGCAAGTTTTCTTCAAGGATTTGCCTGTATTTGGCTCCATTCACTGTTCCCTCCATCCTTTACTAGTCTCCCAGCCCCTGCCTGTGAAAAACATACCCATAGCATGATGCTGCCACCACCATGCTTTACGGTAGGGATGTTGTTAGATGGGTGATGAGCTGTGCCTGGTTTTCTCCAGATATAGCGCTTTGCATTCAGGCCAAAGAGTTTAATTTTTTTCTCATCAGACAATAAAATCTTTTGCCTTATGCTCTCAAGTCTTTCAAGTGCCTTTTTGCAAACTGTACCTTTTTCTCAGGAGTCGCTTCCATCTGGCCACTCTCCCATGAAGCCCAGATTGGTGCTGTAGAGACTGTTGTCCTTCTGGCAGGTTATGCCATCTCAGCCAAGGAACTCTGTAGTTGTGTCAGAGTGGTCGGACGGGCATCTCTAGGCAGAGTCCGGGTACTTCCATATTTTTTCCATTTCCCAATGATGGAGACCACTGTAATCTTAGAAACTTTCAACACTCTACAGATTGTTTTATACCCTTCCCCAGATATACAGTACCAGTCAAAAGTGTGGACACACCTACTAGTTCAAGGGTTTTTCTTTATTTTACTATGTTCTACATTGTTGAATAATAGTGAAGACTTCAAAACGATGAAATAACACATGGAATCATGTACTAACCAACAAAGTGTTAAACAAATCCAAATATATTTTATATTTGAGATTCTTCAAAGAAGCCACCCTTTGCATTGATGACAGCTTTGCACACTCTTAAAGTGGTTCCTCCTTTAAAAGTTGTGTCATACTGCGGCACACCTTGCGTGCTGCTGCAGCATTCTGTGGCACGTCATTTAATTCACAGCCGTTTTTTCTGTTAATTCAAGTTACTGCTAGTTTGACCACCAGAGGGCATCTTTGCGAAACATGTACCAGTCATTCCGTACTGGCATTACCAGAGAATTTAAAACCTGTTTTGTAATAACATAGTATATGGGATTGATTTGAAGAAATTTGGCTTAATTAATTGTATTAATATTATGGTGTTTCTATTCAGAGAAAAACGAAAAACGAAACCCTCAGGGGTTACGTTAGGACGGAATGGAAAATATGGCGCTGTACAACATGACCGTTGGGAGTAGGCTACAGGATTGGAGGATTCTAAATTGTTAGCCTTCATTAGACAACTTTGTACCAATATTTCTGTAAATCAGTGATATTTATTCCCATAGTAATTCGTTATGGATCCATAACGAAATCAACATTTGCATTTTGAAAGAGTATTTTTTTTATCATTATTTTATTAACAAAATGTGTTTATTTGTTTATTAGACTACTGTGCAGTCTACAATACATACTGTAGTAAACATGGGAAAGTGCCTAATCCCTTATATAAGGGAGAGCAGGCCATGTCTGTACTACAGAATGCAGGGCACGTGGGAGACCGGGTTTCAAATCCCCGTTGGGGAGGAAGGAGTAGGCTGTCCATGTAAATAGGAATTTGTTCTTAACTGATTCCATACATGTTATTTCATAGTTGTGATGTCTTCACTATTATTCTACAATGTGGAAAATAGTAAAAATAGAGAAAAACCCTGGAATGAGTAGGTGTGTCCAAACTTTTGACTGGTACTTGCTGGAACGGAAAATGGCGGTCGGCAGTAGAGTACTGGGTTATTACGAGGAAGGAGTAGGCTGTCCTTGTAAATAAAAATTTGTTCATAACTGACTTCAGATAAAGGTTACACTAAGAGCATAACATCACTGCACCCTAATTTTCTAATTCTTGTCTAACCAATACCCAAATGGAGATTAAGTAAAATATAAACATCCGTATTTGAATGTCCTTTTTTCTCGTTATTTTATTTTATTAATGAAAGCATGAAGATGAAATACTGTACTGCTGTTTTGAGTTAGAAATGTAACACTTTAGAGTACTTAAGCATCGAATACATTGCAAGTTGAGGGATTTTCACAGCAGTTGCCGGGTTATAAAAAGTCTATTGTCCTGCTAATAGAAAACATTTGCATGATGGTCTACACCTGCTACAGTTGTGAGGTCTTCACTATTATTCTACAATGTACAAATAGTAGAATATTTAACAGTATATCATTTTTAACAGTATATCTAAAAAAATAAAAAATTCAATGATGTGACTCTCCGCCAATAATTACATTTAGAGGATTGGAGGACTCTATATTAATATCTAAGGGGCATTTTCCGTTAGGATCTGTGAGAATATCTAAGGGGCTTTTATATAATTCTAAATTAATTAATAATAATCGCTTTGTTTAAAAAGTAATGATAGTTTGGAGATTTTGTTTCCGTTTAACCTAGAGTGAGCGAGAAAAAGGCAATTCTTGAACATGGGGTGAGACATTCTCACTAATTTGTAAATAAAGCCAGTTAATAATTTAGAATGATTTATTTCTGGAGAAACCTAACTTGATTATTTAGCAGACATCACTTGCTTATATTCAGTCAACACATATCTTAAGAATATCATGGAAAATTTGAACATTTTCTTTTCTCCATGCTTGTCTCAGAGCAGCGCGAAGCGGTGCTGAAATAGACATCCACAGCGGGAAGTCTATGTTTTCTGTGCCCACTCATGGTATCTCTCTTCGGTTACACATCCTTGGAATAGCAGAACAGCATAATGGTCCGGGCGGCCCCTGCTGTGCCTGGTGAGCAGTTGGTCAAGTTCTGTTGTCAGCAGAGGAACGGAAATGTCAGGGGGAACCGAAAACCTGATGAACCCACCACATACTGTATGTTGACTCTACCTGTCGGAGGTGGAGATCCAGAGCTCACAGGTGTGCCTGGCATGGATTGTGACTCCATCTCGTTCCTTGCCTTTTCAAAGCGTGAGTGAGTCAATGACTATTCAAGCCATTGACTAACTGATGAATGAAGATGATGCGGGATCGGCAAAGGCAACCTGTAATCTGCGGGCATCACGGCTTGGTAAGAAATGTTATATATAAATATACAGTTGCAGTCGGAAGTTTACATACACCTTAGCCAAATATATTTAAACTCAGTTTTTCACAATTCCTGACATGTAATCCTAGTAAAAATTCCCTGTTTTAGGTCAGTTAGGATCACCACTTTGTTTTAAGAATGTGAAATATCAGAATAATAGTAGAGAGAATGATTTATTTCAGCTTTTATTTCTTTCATCACATTCCCAGATGTTCAGAAGTTTACATACACTCAATTAGTATTTGGTAGCATTGCCTTTAAATTGTATAACTTAGGTCAAACGTTTCGGTTAGCCTTCTACAAGCTTCCCACAATAAGTTGGGTTCACCCAATTGTGAACTTTTGGCCCATTCCTCCTGACAGAGCTGGTGTAACCGAGTCAGGTTTGTAGGCCTCCTTGCTCGGACACGCTTTTTCAGTTCTGCCCACAAATGTCCTACAGGATTGAGGTCAGGGCTTTGTGATGGCCACTCCAATACCTTGACTTTGTTGTCCTTAAGCCATTTTGCCACAACCTTATAGTATGCTGGTGTCATTGTCCATTTGGAAGACCCATTTGCGACCAAGCTTTAACTTCCTGACTGATGTCTTGAGATGTTGCTTCAATATATCCACATAATTTTCCTCCCTCATGATGCCATCTATTTTGTGAAGCACACCAGTCCCTCATGCAGCAAGCACCCCCACAACATGATGTTGCCATCCCCGTGCTTCACGGTTGGGATGGTGTTTTTCGGCTTGCAAGCCTCCCCCTTTTTCCTCCAAACATAATGATGGTCATTATGGCCAAACAGTTCTATTTTTGTTTCATCAGACCAGAGGAAATTTCTCCAAAATGTAAGAACATTGTCAAAATGTGCAGTTGCAAACCGTAGTCTGTCTTTTTTATGGCGGTTTGGAGCAATGGCTTCTTCCTTGCTGTGTGGCTTTTCAGGTTATGTCGATATAGGACTCGTTTTACTGTGGATATAGATAATTTTGGACCTGTTTCCTCCAGCATCTTCACAAGGTCCTATGCTGTTGTTCAGGGATTGATTTTCACTTTTCGCACCAAAGTACGTTCATCTCTAGGAGACAGAACGCGTCTCCTTCCTGAGCGGTATGATGGCTGCGTGGTCCCATGGTGTTTATACTTGGGTACTATTGTTTGTACAGATGAACGTTGTACCTTCAGGTGTTTGGAAATTGCTCCCAAGGATGAACAGACTTGTGGAGGTCTACAATTTTTTTCTGAAGTCTTGGCTGATTTCTTTTGATTTTCCCATGATGTCAAGCAAAGAGGCACGGAGTTTAAAGATAGGCCTTGAAATACATCCACAGGTACACCTTCAATTGACTCAAATTATGAAGCTTCTAAAGCCATGACATCATTTTCTGGAATTTTCCAAGCGGTTTAAAGGCACAGTCAACTTAGTGTATGTAAACTTCTGACCCACTGGAATTGTGATAGAGTGAATTATAGGTTAAATAATCTGTCTGTAAACAATTGTTGGAAAAATTACTTGTGTCACGCACAAAGTAGATGTCCTAACCGACTTGCCAAAACCATAGAGATGTCAAGACATTTGTGGAGTGTTTGAAAAACAAGTTTTAATGACTCCAACCTAAATGTATGTAAACTTCCGACTTCAACTGTATATACATATATTTATATATTTTTTTAAATCTCAGAACATTAACCATGTGTGATCGCTTATTTTCTACTGTTCTGTAGTTTCGACCCAATGATTCGTCTGACAAACAAAGAACTTTGCGTCATGCCAGCCCAGGCATGGATCAAGCTGGCGAGACATTCAATAACATCATCTTCACAGACGAATCAACCGTGGCCCTTGAGCAATCTGCTCAAAATTGCTACGGAAAAAAAGGAAAAAGATCAAGAAGATTAACGAAAGCATAAAGATGTTGATGAATAAATGCTGTTTTGAGTTAGAAATGTAACACTTTAGAGTACTCAAGCATTGAATACATTGCAAAAAAAGTATATAAATTGTATATTGTCCAGCTAATAGGAATCATTTGCATGATGGGCTACATTCTTTATTGTAACCACAGTGTCACACATAATTTGTATCTACCTTTCCAATTACTTTTAGAGTTTGGGAATTACAAATGTGCGCTTTCTTTTTAGTTACATTGTTTAAGTTCGAACGTGCAGACTTTTTTCTTTAAATGATTGTTTTATGTAGGATGCTACATTTTTGACCAGTTGCAATTGTAAGTAAGTTATTTTATATAGGTCTAGGCTCCGAAGAAATAGACTCCAGCTAAGCCCTCTTGTTGTTTGTAAAGTCAAATTCAAAATTCAAAAGGCACTCGCACATCTGAGCCATCTTTTTTGCAGGTGCATGGCAACAGCCGGATAAGATGAGGAAAAAGAAAAGGGGACCTGCACACTACTCTTGATCGTATCACGTATCATCTTTAATAAGCTTTACGTGTCGGCCTCACGGCCTTCGTCAGAGCTTTTGTGAGTTTAAAAAAAATTAACACCCTTATGTAGACCACACCCACATTCGTTCCATGCATCGAAAGGGGTTGGAGGCGAAGGAGAAACCTTGTGCGCATATCCGCTGCTTTTTCTAGATAGTCCTGAAAATGATTTGTTGCAAGTTGGGGAGGGGAGGGGAGGGGAGGGGGAGAGGTTCACACCTAGCTCAAGTTGGGGAGGACAATTATTTTGTAAAGGTTGAATTGTCTATTATTCAGCTAATAGCCCACCCTGCTATGCTTGTGAACAACTAATAATAATAGTTTTTCTCCTTTCCACGTTAAAGATTCCAATTGATAAGTGTTTTTAGCCACAATTGGCCCCAACCCCAATTAATACATTTGGGCACAGTCGATAGCGTGCTGGACTTCAGGCTAGAATGTTGGTTCGAAACCTGCTCCCTGCTTGCTATAATGAATGAGTTTGATACACCTGGTATTGGATATGGTTTATAAAAAAACAAGCTAAATAGCGATTTTCGTAAATTAACTTTATGACAAAAAAATATGCACAATTAACTAACATATTCCTCTCAGTTGTAATTTTTTTTGCTTGACTCGTTATGACGTTATGACGACATACATTTGCTTCCCTGTGATGTTTTGTCAGCCATCTTTGCTGAAGTCACCAGGGACGGGTGGCCAGCGTCAAATTCGTCATTGGAACTACTTGATATGATTGGTCATATAAAAACCTTGGGACCCAAATGCATAATGAGTGCTCTAACTCCCCCTTGTGGTGGTCTGGAGCAATCAAGCCGTGACGCTAGGTACCTCTAAGTCCCGCGGGTGTAAGCTCGCAACTTTTAAAGGAGGAACCACTGTAAGTGAGTCCAAACTTTTGACTGCTACTGTATACAAATGAGATGTCTGTATTTAATTTCCAATAAATGTGCAAACATTTCTAAAAACATGTTTTCACTTTGTCATTACGGGGTATTGTGTGTAGACGAATGAGAGATAAATATATTTAAGCAATTGTGAACTCAGGCTGTAAGACAACAAAATGTGGAATAATGAATTGGGTATGAATACTTTCCGAAGGCACTGTATCAGATTCAATTCACACAAGGCTATCACACAAAGCTAAGTATGTGTCTGGTGTGTTAATGAGAAAGCTGTTCAGAAATGGTAAAAATCAAGTAGCACTATATTCATAGACCTATCTAATTGTGTTGTGTGCCCATCAGTTGATACAGGAAATAAGCAAAAATATACCATCCAATCTGACCATGTTAATGACCACAATGGGGGCGGCAGGTAGCCTGGAGAGTAGGAGCATTGGGCCAGTAACCGAAAGGTTGCTGGATCGAATCCCAGAGCTGACCACATCAAAAAATCTGTTGTTCTGCCACTGAGCAAGGCAGTTAACCCACTGTTCCCCCGGGTGCTGAAGACGTGGATGTCGATTAAGGCAGCCCTCCGCACCTCTCTAATTCAGATGGGTTGGGTTAAATGCGGAAGACAATGTTCAGTTGAATGCATTCAGTTGTACAACTGACTAGGTATTTCCCTAACCCAAAGGAAGTCCTTACTATGACAAATACTAAAGTAACAAGCTTTCTGGCAGCAGAAAATTCTGGAAAATCTCAACTGACAAATTACTTTCCCCTGAATTCTAAGTTCCCCCCCTGCATTCCATTTGTGTCATTAGTGGGAGAGTTGGGCATCGTTGCTGCATGCTTTCCCTGATATTTACAGGCATGATTTGTCCTCTAAGTGTTCCTATTAATTGTAATTACAGTGCCATACTTCCTGAAGATGGAGGGAGACAAAAGAGTTCCACTGAGTTTTTAAGAGCTTCTTACATGCCCAGATTTTTCCCTAATTAAAGTGCTAATCGCTTGCCTATGGGAGGGCAAGACAGGTCAGGCTAAGAGAGGATGCAGGCTCACTGCTAATATGGAGCCCCGTGCCCAGGCCACTCCACTCATGGAGTGGACAACTTTCTCCCAGACTGCCGCCGACGTGCCCATGTCATTGCCCAGTTATTTCACTGATCTTAGAGCAGAAAGCGGTTTTCTGCAGTTTTTGGTTTGGGTATTTGTTTCAAGTGTATGTGGCGTTTCCAGCTTGTATGGCGCCCTGGGCAAACCCCCCCTTCAGCACCCGCGCCCGCCCGCACCCGGGGGCGCCCCGTGCCACCACCGGTAAGATGCCCATGTCGCCCGTACCTAAATCCGCTACTGATTTGTATTAGTCTATAAATACATCTCTTTGCCAAAACTCCCATGTCTTATTCGACTAATATTTTTGAAAGTGTAAGAATAATAATTCAGCCATAGTTGTTCTGAAATGTTTATTGCTTGACAACATTTTACTCCCTCCTCTATGTTTAATATAACACACATACATTCGTTATTCATTTCGGTTGCCTAACCTGATGTGTACAACAGAAGTATTTGACTCTAGCCACAAAATTAAGGAAATTAGAAGGGGGGATTCTGGCACGGGGGAGATTTTCGGCACAACACCTGAGCAGAGCCTGCCTGTCTGCCTACACTCATCGCGAACAGAATCCTCGCTGCTCTGCGCACCCAGTGCTGCTAATATTCTGCTTATCATAGTAGCCTATACACATTATGAGCAATGTTCCCTCTAAACTGCGCGCAGCTCCCCGGGACTACCGCAGATGAAAATATAAGCATGAGCAGAGAAGCACAAGATTGAGTTTTCCCTTTACTGGGAACTCTATCAACGTTTCCCTTTACTGTGGGAATTGTGATCGAAGCAACGTAATATTAGCCACTTTCAATGCAACATACCGAAACAAAACTAACTATGAAAGAGATTTTGCTGTAGGCAGAACGCATCAGAGTAGGACACGATTTCATTGACAATAGGCCCGTACTCTACACAGACCAGTGTGCCATAACCAATCTGAGCCGCAGCAGGCCTACATGCAAATGGGTAGTCTTGTTTTACAACACGAGCGGTCAAGACTGCATGTGCTTGTTTTGAGATCAAATCGAGAGCGACATGTAGCAACGTGTGTACATTTGTTCATATCCTTTGCTAGTTATTGAGATCTTAGCCCAGTTATCAATCATTTGTAGTCAGCAATAGGAGAGTGATTGCTTCCTACAAGAGCACAAAACGTGTGCATTTCTAGGCTGCATTCCAAACACTTAAATGACAAACCCTCTCACTTGCACGGCAACGGGCAAAGTGAAGAATGAATGCATTTTAAAATGGGCCGCTACTTTACTTTACTATTTATATTTTGACAACTTTTACTTTTCCTTCACTACATTCCTTCAAGAAAATATTGTACTTTTTACTCCATACATTTTCCTTGACACACAAAGGAACTTGTTACATTTTGAGTGCATAGCAGGACAGGACAATAGTCCAATTGATGCACTTATCAACCGAACATCCCTGGTCATCCTTACTGACTCTGATCTGGCGGACTCACACATGCTTTGTTTGTAAATGATGACTGAATGTTGGAGTGTTCCCCTGGCAATCCGTAAATAAAAAAATAACAAATAAAATAGTGCTGTCTGGTTTGCTAAATATAAGGAATTTGATATGATTTATACTTTTACTCTTACTTTTGATACTTAAGTACATTTTAGCAATTACATTTTCTTTTGATACTTAAGTATATTTTAAACCAAATATTTTCTTTTACCTTTACTCAAGTAGAATTTTACTGGGTGATTTTGACTTTTAATTTAGTCATTTTCTATTAAGATATCTTTACTTTTACTCAAGTATGACAGTTGGGTACTATTTCCACCACTGCATAATTTGTCTGATTCTCTGTAATAATGGTATGGGAATAATTATGCATTTTATTTTGCAAAGCGAATTCTAGCCTTCGTGTTTACAGTAAATGCCAGCCGGAAGTTGCACAGAACTTTCACTATGTTCAAGTTTGCGCTCAGCAGACCTGAAATTTGCTCATTGATTAAAAAAAAGGGAGCATTGGTCACGAGAAGGCGAGTCCGAGTCACCAATGGTTGAGTCCAAGTTGAGTCACAAGTCCTTGACTCGAGTACAACATGGCTATGGGTTTAAAAAGTCATTGGGGGCCATACTTGCAAACATTAGAAAAAGTTAAAGTTTTAGTTTAAAGTTTAAGCATCAGCCAATTAAAATCGTTGACAATGTTGCACGTGATCAATAGCTACATATTAGCTGCCCCCATTATATAACCTGGCACATTCAGACCTATGCTAACCTAACCAGGTGGCCGTAATTATTTCCTGTAACAAATTCCACATCAGCCAATCAAATATCTTCAACGTTTTATCTTCCAACCAATGGCATTTCGTAAAATAGGTCAACTTGGCCACCAGAGGTATATATTTAAACCTCCTGTTTCAAGGTTTAATTTTGTTCCCCTTCACTTGGTCTGTCTCAAGTGCAGAGTGACAATATCGCATCCTTGACTAGGCTACTTACCAACGTTACCTTAGACAAAATTCATCAGGTTTGTTTTCGCATATATGACTAAATCCCACGTTTTTGCTTATCCATTTCACATACAGTACCAGTCAGAAGTTTGGACATACCAACTCATTCAAGGGTGTTTCTTTATTTGTACTATTATCTACATAGTAGAATAATAGTGAAGATATCAAAATATTTTAGATTCTTCAAAGTAGCCACCCTTTGCCTTGATGACAGCTTTGCACAATCTTGGCATTCTCTCAACCAGCTTCACCTGTAATGCTTTTCCAACTGTCTTGAAGGAGTTCCCACATATGCTGAGCACTTGTTGGCTGCTTTTCCTTCACTCTGTGGTCCAACTCATCCCAAACTATCTCACTTGGGTTGAGGTGGGATGATTGTGGAGACCAGGTCATCTGATGCAGCACTCCATCACTCTCCTTCTTGGTAAAATAGCCCTTGCACAGCCTGGAGGTGTGTTTTGGGTCATTGTCCTGTTGAAAACAAATTATAGTCCCACTAAGCGCAAACCAGATGGGCTGGCATATCGCTGCAGAATGCTGTGGTAGCCTTGCTGGTTAAGTGTGCTTTGAATTCTAAATAAATCACAGACAGTGTCACCAGCAAAGCAACCCCACACCACCTCCTCCATGCTTTATGTTGGGAACCACACGTGCGGAGATCATCCGTTCACTTACTCTGCGTCTCACAAAGACACAACGGTTGCAACCAAAAATGAATCAGACCAAAGGACAGATTTCCACCGGTCAAATGTCCATTGCTTATGTTTCTTGGCCCCAGCAAGTCTCTTCTTATTATTGGTGTCCTTTAGTAGTGGTTTCTTTGCAGCAATTCGACCATGAAGGACGGGTTCACGCAGTCTCCTCTGAACAGTTGATGTTGAAATGTGTCTGTTACTTGAACTCTGTGAAGCATTTATTTGGGGTGCAATTTCTGAGGCTGGTAACTCTAATGATCTTATCCTCTGCAGCAGAGGTAACTCTGGGTCTTCCTTTCCTGTGGCAGTCCTCATGAGAGCCAGTTTCATCATAGCGCTTGATGGTTTTTGCGACTGCACTTGAATAAACTTTAAAAGTTCTTGAAATGTTCCGGATGTCTTAAAGTAATGATGGACTGTTGTTTCTCTTTGCTTATTTGAGCTGTTCTTGACATAATATGGACTTGATCTTTTACCAAATAGGGTTATCTTCTGTATACTACCCCTACCTTGTCACAACACAACTGATTGGCTCAAACGCATTAAGAAGGAAAGAAATTCCACAATGAACCTTTAACAAGGCACACCTGTTAATTGAAATGCATTCCAGGTGACTACCTCATGAAGCTGGTTGAGAGAATGCCAAGAGTGTGCAAAGCTGTCATCAAGGCAAAGGGTGGCTACTTTGATGAATCTCAAATCTAAAATATATTTTGATTTAACACTTTGTTGTTAACTACATGATTCTACATGTGTTATTTCATAGTTTTGATGTCTTCAATATTATTCTACAATGTATAAAATAGCAAAAATAAAGAAAACCCCTTGAATGAGTAGGTGTGTCCAAACTTTTGACATGTACTGAACATCCATGTGCTTTTACCGACAAAAGGTAAAGCAGATCTATACAACATTGATCTATACAACAATGTTGTGGACTTGTGAAATAGCTGTCATGTACTTTTATCATCATTACTTTCCTGGTGGCACACACCGCTAAAGTGGTTGACTCGAAAACAATTGTGCTCATTAACCATGGGTTCGAGGCCCCTTCACTTCAAGCATATTTGTTAAGGAAAACAATGTTAACTGCTGGTCGACGCATGTGACAAAGTGGATGATTATAATAATGCATGTATAACATTGTACCCTACACGTAGAAATGTAGCCTGCACGTCTATGTAATATAGCCTACAGTAGCGACGATTATTTATGTAAACAGCGCCAATAGTCTATGTGTCGGTCTGCAAGAAGGACTCCCAACAAGAATCTCCTCATTAAATGTATTCGCAATCTTCATTGACAAGGTTTTCGCTGCACTTCTCTTCACAATATATGTAATTCCACATTTCAAAGATTTCTTTTTTTTAGCTCAGCTGGGATTTGAACTTTCCGCAGACGGCAAAAATCACCAGAAGCCAGGCTCGCAATACTGTGTGCTAATCATCCAATTTAACATTAATGTGTGCTTTAGTAACTTTGATTAGCAGATGGTGCTGTTTGACTGATGTTAAGGACGCTCTCATGGAAAAGTGTTCTATCAGTCTAAGTACGTCAACGGTTTTAATTGGCTGATACGGAATTTGAAACGGGCATAATCACGGCCACCTGGTGAGGATAGCATAGTGGGCCAAGTTAGGTAATTGGAATAGCTAACATGTAGTCTTTGATCACGTGCAACCATGTCAACATATTTTATTGGCTGATGCTTAAACTTAATGACATGCTCCAAAACTTTGGTGACCACTAAACATTTTTTAAACCTCCCGCTTTGGACTGGATGTGTCAATGTATAGTTCAAACATGCATAATCTATGAGCAGAATTACTGTCTTACTTCAATTAGCCACGACATCCCTGGTTTGAAAGTTACTTTTCTGGAAGCTGTACTGCGCCATTTTCCCTTAATATTCCCCCACGTGGACCAGTACCCTAACAATTCAAGTTCTAGCCAATGAGCTTCAGCCCCTCGCCATTTGAGAGACAGCTAGCAAGATGCACACACAGCAGAGAGAGAGAGAGAGAGACAGCAATGACGTTGCACACGTATTGGACACACAGTTGAAGTCGGAAGTTTACATACACTTAGGTTGGAGTAATTAAAACTTGTTTTTCAACCGCTCCACAAATTTCTTGATAACAAACTATGGTTTTGGCAAGTCGGTTAAGACATCTACTTTACAGACAGATTATTTCACTTATAATTCACTGTATCACAATTCCAGTGGGTCAGAAGTTTACATACACTAAGTTGACTGTGCCTTTAAACAGCTTGGAGAATTCCAGAAAATTATGTAATGGCTTTAGAAGCTTCTGATAGGCTAATTTACATCATTTTAGTCAATTTGAGGTGTACCTGTGGACGTATTTCAAGGCCTACCTTGCTTGATATCATGGAAAAAAACAAAATAAATCAGCCAAGACCTCAGAAAAAAATTATATACCTCCACAAGTCTGTTCATCCTTGGGAGCAATTTCCAAATGCCTGAAGGTACCACGTTCATCTGTACAAACAATAGTACGCAAGTATAAACATCATGGGAGCACGCAGCCGTCATACCGCTCAGGAAGGAGACGCGTTCTGTCTCCTGGAGATGAATGTACTTTGGTGTGAAAAGTGCAAATCAATCCCAGAACAATAGCAAAGGACCTTGTGGAGGTGCTGGAGGAAACAGGTACAAAAGTTACTATATCCACAGTAAAACGAGTCCTTTATCGACATAACCTGAAAGACCGCTCAGCAAGGAAGAAGCCACTGCTCCAAACCGCCATAAAAAACTGGTGCACCTCACAAAATAGATGGCATTATGAGGAGGAAAATTTTGTGGATATTTTGAAGCAACATCTCCAGACATCAGTCAGGAAGTTAAAGCATGGTCACAAATGGGTCTTCCAAATGGGCAATGACCCCAAGCATACTTCCACAGTTGTATCAAAAGGGCTTAAGGACAACAAATTCAAGGTATTGGAGTGGCCATCACAAAGCCCTGACCTCAATCCCATAGAAAATTTGTGGGCAGAACTGAAAAAGCGTTTGCGAGCAAGGAGGCCTACAAACCTGACTCAGTTACACCAGCTCTGTCAGTGGGGATGGGCCAAAATTCACCCAACTTATTCTGGGAATCGTGTGGAAGGCAACCCGAAACGTTTGATCCAAGTTAAACAATTTAAAGGCAATGCTACCAAATACTAATTGAGTATGTCAACTTCTGACCCACTGGGAATGTGATAAAATAAATAAAAGCTGAAATAAATCATTCTCTCTACTATTATTCTGACATTTCACATTCTTAAAATAAAGTGGTGATCCTAACTGACCTAAGACAAGGATTAAGTGTCAGGAATTGTGAAAAACTGAGTTTAAATAAATGTATTTGGCTAAGGTGTATGTAAACTTCCGACTTCAACTGTATGTGACGTGGTTGACAATCTTCGGGGACCACGTTTTTCTTATTTTTCTAGATCTTTAGTCTGCAGCATTCAAACATCCGGAGCTTCCCGAAGCTTCTGCACATGAGTATATTCTTTACTTTACACACAGACAACAGGCGAATGGTGCTTGTTTAACAAAGTTAGGTCAAAGATGAATCAGTGTCTGCAAGATTACATAATCATCAGAGTATTCTACATAACCAAACAAATTATAATAGCATAGTATAACATTACTTTAAGACAAAAAGTAATGTAAAACACACCAGAAGAAATTCACTTTCTTTAGCTGAAAGACGAAGACCAGAGCTTACCCAAGATGTTTCACAACGACTTAAGTATGTTATATTTAGGCTTGAAGTGACAAATCAAGCTGCCCAGTGTGAAAACAGTGTATTTTCCTATGATATGACATACAAATTATTTTCAGCCTACGTTTCATTTCAGGGCTGTTTAAAAAATTATTTTTATCACCCACCAGCATGGCATTGTTAATTAATGAGAAACAGCTGCAAAGCTATTCCTCTTCGTGACTGAGATGAGCCAAGCGGCCTTGTGTCCACTTGACTGTCTGAGCCATGGAGAAAATCAAAATAGGGGGTGCAAACTTGTGTTTTTGCACCTTCACTTTTAATTACCTGAATATTATCATAATCCATTGGATATTTAATACATTTTCACTTATTTTTGAGCTAGTCTGTATTAAAATAATATCTGACCATTTTATGAATGGCATAAGTGCGTGATATGATAGCGTTTTGCAGGATGAATGGTTTTTATCACAACATTCTTGCTTTATTACACGCTCCACTGCTTTGATTGGTGTAACGTTAGCAAGAAACCACAAGTGTCTATTCAGATAATGAAAAGGCACCCGTGAAAGAAACTTCAAGGAATTCATAGTTACATGTCATTTGTGGCGCGCATGATCATGAGCAAAGTCATTGTAGCCTATCATTTCACTTCCCCTGTGGCTTCCCCTGTGGCTCAGTTGGTAGAGCATGGTGTTTGCAACGCCAAGGTTGTGGGTTCGTTTCCCACGGGTGGCCAGTACGGAGGAAAAATAAAAATGTATGAAAATGTATGCATTCACTACTGTAAGTCGCTCTGGATAAGAGCGTCTGCTAAATGACAAATGTAAATGTAAATGTAAGGAGCACGGGCTGATTTGACTTTGCTGTACTGCCAAAGCCTGCCAGCAGCTTTATGGAAGATGACACAACTTTGGAGATAACAACGGATGGCAAAGTCAAAGATAGGCCAGTGGTTTCCATCTGTGGTTTAGTTTTCCCTAAATCAATGCTAATAACAAATCCAGAACCAGCAAAACAGCAAGCTGGCTAATCTTTTGAATACTCTCTGGTAAAGAAAATAACCATCAATAACAGGCAACATTAGCTAAGATAAGGTTAGCATGCTAACTAGGTACACTGACAGCTGTCAGTGCCCTATTTGTTGATGTTTATCAACTCCATATGGAAATTCCCACACTCAATTCATATGTATAAGTAGCCTTTGTCATTCTTCAGAGGTGGAACCTAAATGAGCATTTTCTTTCTAGGACAGGAAATGACATTGAAATAGTGGCGGTAACTAGGCTTGGGCGGTATACCATACACCGGGGTATTTGGAAATAGCCACGGGACATTTTTTCAATACCGTCAATATCGTTGAAACTATTTCTTTGAAGTTTTTTTTTTTTACACATTTGAATATTTGTAGGTACTTTTTAAATAAATACTTGCAGTCAACTTGTGCAATACGTTAGGGAGATAAAGATTGTGTTCTTAATTTCACCTGTCATATAAGCTTCAGAATGAAAAATGAACAGTAGTCCCCGTCACGTGGTGTTTGTTTACAAGCACACAACAATGAGAGACCGGAGCCTTGTGTGTCACTCACTGTTGTGCAGCACACGCCAGATGATCTAGCTAGTTACATTATTTAATTCACAACTAAATGTTTGCCAGCTAGATATAATAGCTATTAAGTTAACTGTCTAAAATGTGCTAAATGCTCTCAAATTGGATTTGGTTTGCTAATTTAGTAGCTAGTTAGCCATCTAGCTACCTAAAGCGTTAGCTTCTTCCAAAATCAAGTTTCACTTACTAACAGCAGATAATCCCCTCCTGGATGAAGAGCCATGCTGTCTAATATTTGTTTTGTGCATGCAGCAAACAGCGAGTATCATTTGTTGTTACTTGTATAACTTTGTCTGTCCTACAAATAGTTCAGGTCAGAGACCGTATAAAACTTTCGCAATCCGCTCATTAGCATTTTGTTAGCATTCTCTATGGGATTTTACATGTATTTGCTAGCATTGCTAACTTTCAGATTACAGAGGCCCAGTGGGGTTTAAAAATACTACCCCTTGTGTTCATGTCGTTATTAGCGAATATCCCAGTATGGCACAAGGTCTATATGAAGGTACAGTATGACAATCTGGATACCGTAGCATAGCCTACCTGTGTATTTCTCCTAGTGGCGCATGCTGTTGAGTTTTGGACACATGAGAGAAGAATGTGGTGGTGTTTTTGTCTTACAAAAATGTTATACTTGGCTATTATATTCTGTTATGTTATGTAGAATACTATGATCATTATGTGATCCTGCAGACATTGATTCAGCTTTGATATAACTTTATTAAATGAGCACCATGACTGTTTGCCTGAGTAGCCTGTTCTCTGCACATAGAGAATACACATGCAGAACGTGATCCGCACATGAGCATAAGCTTCGGGATGTGCAGTGGACTTTAGTGCATCACGAAAAAAGTTGGATCCGCAGCTACTCTATAAACTAAATAGTACACTTTTTCTAGTGTTTGCAAGTATGTCCACATTGTGTTTAAATGGAAGACCTACAAACAATGATTTGCATTAACAAGCAAAAATGCCTATTTGTATGATTTTATCTTACAGGTTCAGCAGTGTAGTTAGCTCTACTGGTGAGCAGGTGTTAGTAATGTGGATTGATGTCATAATGGCGCTGGAGGGGATGGCCACCATTTTACAGACTCTTGCTATTTTATGCGCTGATCCTAAACATTTTTGGACGTAATGTTTCGGCCATCATTTCATATGATCGGAAAGAGCTTTTTTCTGGACATCAAAACAGCGATTACTAACCTCGATTTGGATGAGGACTTCTATTTCAACAAATCGGAGGCGAAGGACATAATGCCTTTCCCAGACCAGGCCCAAATCCCCGTCACTCGGAGGAGGAAAAGGCGTGGATAGGAGTGGATAAGTTGCCATTACCCTCCGTTCTATTGGCGAACATGCAATCACTGGAAAACAAACTGGATGAGCTCTGATCAAGACTATCTTATCAACGTGATCTGATGAACTGTAATATCCTATGATTCACCAAGTTGTGGCTGAACAAGGACATGGATAATATAAATGTAGCTGTTTTTTTCTATACATCGGCAGGACAGAACATCTGCATCCGGTAAGCAGAGGGGATGTGGGGTGTGGGGGTGGTTGTCTGTTTGTCTGTTTGTCAAAAACAGTTGGTGCGATCTCTAACCAGTCGTCTTGACGTGAACCAGTCGCCTTGATGCCTTGATGACTAGAGCCAGCAAGTTGATTGTACACCTTCGGAACGTGAACTTTCTCAGAAAGCTTTGAGGATCCGTAGCCTTGATGTCTCTCTGCTGTTGGTTTTGCTCTGATAGTCCCTTTGCGTAGAGCCTTTCTGCAGTCAATGACCAAAAGCAAATGTGTGGACTGTTATTAATATTTTCATAATTTAATTACCTCAACCCAATTGAAATGGTTTGGGATGAGTCGGACCGCAGAGTGAAGGAAAAGCAGCCAACAAGTGCTCAGCATGTGTGTGAACTCCTTCAAGACTGTTGGAAAAGCATTCCAGGTGAAGCTGGTTGAGAGAATGCCAAGAGTGTGCAAAGCTGTCATCAAGGCAAAGGGTGGCTATTTGAAGAATCTGTTTAACACTCTTTTGGTTACTACATGATTCCATATGTGTTATTTCATAGTTTTGATGTCTTCACTATTATTCCACAATGTAAAGAATATAGTACAAAACAAGAAAACCCTTGAATGAGTAGGTGTTTTAAAACTTTTGACCGGTAGTGTATGTCAAACAGTTTTGTTATTGTTCAGTCTTCTGTGATGTATATAAAGTGTAGTATTGGGATGCAAACTCAAAATTGAATACATTTCAACTCTATATCTGACATGTTGAAACTAAAACTCTGTTTAAAACGGGTGGATTCAGAAGTTCTCACCTTTACCCAAACAGTTCCTACAACATGACACGAGCATCAAGTAAATCTGCCTTTTCCTTGACTGAGAGGCTGGACAAGTTGAGCCTCAGGGCTCTCTACCCACCACCACAAGGCTCATGCTATCCAAGTCTGTGCCCAAACAGCTTCTACTTTTAAAAATCCACCTTTCCAGAAATAAGTCTCTCACTGTTGCCGCTTGTTATAGACCCACCTCAGCCCGTAGCTGTGCCCTAGACACCATATGTGAAGTGATTGCCCCGCATTTATCTTCAGAGTTTGTACTGTTCGGTGACCTAAACTGGGATATGCTTAACACTCCGGCCGTTCTACAATCTAAGACAAATGCCCTTAATCTCACACAAATGATCAATGAACCTACCAGGTACAACCCTAAATCCGTAAACACGGGCACCCTCAATAGATATCATCCTGACAAACATGCCCTCTAAATACACCTCTGCTGTCTTCAGCCAGGATCTCAGCGATCACTGCCTCATTGCCTGCGTCTGTAATGGGTCCGCGGTCAAACGACCACCCCTTATCACTGTCAAACGCTCCCTAAAACACTTCAGCGAGCAGGCCTTACTAACCGACCTGCTCCGGGAATCCTGGAAGGATATCGACCTAATCCCGTCAGTAAAGGAGGCCTGGTTATTCTTCAAAAGTGCCTTCTTCGCCATCTTAAATAAGCATGCCCCTTTCAAAAAATGTTGAACTAAGAACAGATATAGCCCTTGGTTCACTCCAGACCTGACTGCCCTTGACCAGCACAAAAACATCCTGTGGCGTACTGCATTAGCATCGAATATCCCCCGCGATATGCAACTTTTCAGGGAAGTTAGGAACCAATATACACAGTCAGTTAAGAAAGCAAAGGTTAGCTTTTTCAAACAGAAATTTGCATCCTGCAGCACAAATTCCCAAAAGTTTTGGGACAATGTAAAGTCCATGGAGAATAAGAGCAACTCCTCCCAGCTGCCCACTGCACTGAGGCTAGGAAACACAGTAACCACAGTGTCATAAATCTACAATAATCGAGAATTTCAATAAGCATTTTTCTACGGCTGGCCATGCTTTCCACCTGGCTACCACTACCCCAGCCAACAGCTCTGCACCCCCCATAGCAACTTGCCCAAGCCCACCCCCCGCTTCTCCTTCACCCAAATCCAGACAGCTGATGTTCTAAAAGAGCTGCAAAATCTGGACCCCTACAAATCAGCAGGGCTAGACAATCTGGACCCCCTCTTTCTAAAACGATCCGCCGCAATTGTTGCAACCCCTATTACTAGCCTGTTCAACCTCTCTTTCATATAGTCTGAGATCCTAAAAGATTGGAAAGCTTCCGCGGTCACCCCCCTCTTCAAAGGGGGAGACACCCTAGACCCAAACTGTTACAGACCTATATCTATCCTGCCCTGCCTTTCTAAAGTCATCAAAAGCCAAGTTAACAAACAGATCACCAACCATTTCGAATCCCCCAGTACCTTCTCCGCTATGCAATCTGGTTTCCAAGCTGGTCATGGGTGCCCTTCAGCCACGCTCAAGGTAATAAATTATATCATAACCGCCATCGACAAAAGACATTACTGTGCAGCCGTCTTCATCGACCTGTCAATCATCGTATTCTTATCGGCAGACTCAACAGCCTTGGTTTCTCAACTGACTACCTCGCCTGGTTCACCAACTACTTCTCAGATAGAGTTCAGTGTGTCAAATTTCAGTGTGTCAAACCAGTCAGTATCTGGTGTGACCAGCATTTGCCTCATGCAGCGCGACACATCTCCTTCGCATAGAATTGATTGTTGATTGTGGCCTGTGGAATATTGTCCCACTTCTCTTCAATGGCTGTGTGAAGTTGCTGGATATTGGCGGGAACTGAAACATTCTGTCATACACGTCGATCCAGAGCATCCCAAACATGCTCATGGTCGACATGTCTGGTGAGTATGCAGGCCATGGAAGAAATGGCACATTTTCACCTACCAGGAATTGTTTACAGATCCTTGCAACATGGGGCTGTGCATTATCATGCTGAAACATGAGGTGATGGCTGCGGATGAATGGCACCACAATGAGCCTCAGGGTGTCGTCATGGTATCTCTGTGAATTCAATTTGCCATCAATAAAAGGCACTTGTTTTCATTGTCTGTAGCATATGCCTGCCCATACCATAACCCCACCGCCAACATGGGGGACTCTGTTCACAATGGTGACATCTGCAAAGCGCTCGCCCACACAACGCCATCTGCCAGGTACAGATGAAACCGGGATTCATCCATGAAGAGCACACTTCTCCAGCGTGCCACTGGCCATCGAAGGTGAGCTTTTGCCCACTGAAATCTGTTACAATGCCAAACTGCTGTCAGGTCAAGACCCCGGTGAGGACGATGAGCACTCAGATGAGCTTCCCTGAGACGGTTTCTGACAGTTTGTGCAGAAATTCTTTGGTTGTGCAAACCCACAGTTTCATCAGCTGTCCGGCTGGCTGATCTTCAACGATACCGTAGGTGAAAAAGACGGATGTGGAGGTCCTGTACTGGGGTGGTTATTCGTGGTCTGCGGTTGTGAGGCTGGTTGGACATACTGCCAAAGTCTATAAAACAGAGTTGGAGGCGGCTTAGGATACAGAAATTAACATTAAATTCTCTTGCAACAGCTACTGACAGGAGTATATAATCGAGCACGCAGCCATGACAAACATTGTCAACAGAAGGGCCTTACTGAAGAATGCAGTGACTTTCAACGTAGCACCATCATAAGATGCCACCTTACCAACAGGTCAGTTCTTCAAATTTCTGCCCTGCTAGAGCTGCCCCGGTCACCAGCACGTGCTGTTATTGTGAAGTAGAAATGTCTAGGAGCAACAACGGCTCAGTCGTGAAGTAATAAGACACACAAGCCCACAGAACGGGACCACCGAGTGCTGAAGTGTGCTGCATGTAAAAATCCTCTGTCCTCGGTTGCCACACTCACTACTGAGTTCCAAACGGTCTTTGGAAGCAACGTCAGCACAAGAACTGTTTGTCTGGAGCTTCATTAAATGGGTTTCCATTGCCGAGCAGCCACACACAAGCCTAAGATGACCATGCGCAATGCCAAACGTCGGCTGGAGTGGTGTAAAGTTCGCCGCCGTTGGAGCAGTGGAAACGCATTCTCTGGAGTGATGAATCACGCTTCACCCCCTGGCTGTCCGACGGACAAATCTGGGTTTGGCGGATGTCAGGAGAACGTTACCTGCCCGAATGCATAGTGCCAACTGTACAGTTTGGTGGAGGAGGAATAATGGTCTGGGGCTGTTTTTCATGGTTAGGGCTAGGCCCCTTAGTTCCAGTGAAGGGAAATCTTAAAGCTACAGCATACAATGACATTCTAAACAATTCTGTGCTTCCAACTTTGTGGCAACAGTTTTGGGAAGGCCCTTTCCTGTTTCAGCATGAAAAGAGTGGAGGCTGTTATATCAGCAAAGGGGTGACCAACTCCATATTAATCCCCATGATTTTGGAATGAGATGTTCGACAAGCGGGTGTCCACATACATTTGGTCATGTACTGTATATTGGCCTCTTCTGTATGGTATGTATGTCTGAGAAGCAACAAAGTGCATATCATCATCTGTAAGTACTCCATGCAGATACAACTGGGGATCTCAAAATAGAGATGTCTTAGTGAATTCCCTGTAGGTCTCATGGCTTGATGTCTTGACTATAAGCTTGAGTGGGTTAAAAAAATGAGTTGCACTGTAGACTGCATCTGTATCATGCTAATCTCAAACATCACTGTTTCCCAAATTCACCCTCTCTCTTATCCATCCTAATCTTTCCCGTGTACCCTAAATACCGTCTCAATCATATTTCCTTTTTTTCCATACTCTCCTCAGTCTTATTGTTTATTCTTGTCCCCCTCTCTGTGGAGTGAATCATGATTATAATCCAAAAGGTAAAATTTGAATTTGATTCTGAGATATGGCTTTGTGAGCTGCGAGGCTGTTATGAGGCCACATGAGAGAGAGGGCAGCTGATGCCTTATGGCTGACCTTACCAGAGCCAGGTGGCCTGATGGCCTAGCATGGTGGCTCTTCTCCAGTCGCCCCAGGTGCTGTGACTGCACCAGGACAATGGAGGCTCTGCCTGGGATTTGTCAGCTCATTATTTACCCAACAATTACCTAAAGATGGCCCTAAGGAAACTGTACATCTATCTCTATCTCAGTCTTTCAAGTTTAATTTCAGGACTGCCAGTCAGAGTTGTTTCAGTGTCATATGTTTGCTTACATTTAGCATCGTTTCTGGTGTATTCTGGCCGGGGAGGCTTCATTTTATTCACTTTTTCATTCCTGAAGGCTCCTGCTCTGTTGCATATTGATGCAGTCTAATCCACCACCACCATCACCCCAGGGATGACTTTAAACTCCTATGCCAATTGACCGCTTTTGAGTTCCCATTTCCTGGGATAGATGGGGATGCCAGGGAATGTGTTGTTTGCATTGAGGGATATAAGAGGACAGAGCAGAACCGCCTGAGCGGTGACATTCCTCTGCTGGCTTCCAACTTGGCACGGTGGCACCCCACAGGCCAGCCAGGCCAACTGCAAGAGCAGACTAGGGGAGATACAGCATGCTTATTTTCACAAAGATTTGGGAGACAGGTGGGGGGGGGGGGGGCGACACAATGTTTCCTAGATGCTCTGTGGGACAACTGATTCTGGGTTTGGGGGAGGTAGGGCTTGTAATGATTACACCTGTGTGATTAATGTGCAAATCTACAATAGAACTTCACACATCTCTACCAATAGCTCTGTTCATGCATCACAACCAGACACTGTCACTTCTCCTTTGGAGGTTCAATCCAGACCAGCATGAAAAATGAAAATTGGGGGAGACTGCTGGGAGGAAGCTAATGGGATTTAGGGCTGGCTCATAGATATAATGTCAACCCATACCAGAGAAGTGATTGTCAGGCAAATGTGTGTACATGCAAAATATTCTGAACAAAATTTGAAAGAGACAAATGATAGCATGACAAAAGAGAGTCCTTCTGATTTTTTGTGCTGGGTAATTGATTAACACACTCTCTGCAGCCAAACTGAGCCTCCTCTACTCGGTGGAGAGAGAGACAGGGAAGATGTATGACGCCTGTGATTGCAAGGTAACTAAGCAATCCTCTGTCAAGACCACCTGCATAAGGAGACAAACACTCAAATGCCCATGTTGAGCAGGGAGAGTATTTCAATTCAATTGCACAACAATTGTGCTATGTACAGGTAACTGCCAAAAATAATGGAAGCACTTCAGTAAATGAGGGACACAAAGTATATTGAAAGCAGGTTCTTCCACACAGGTGTGGATCCTGAGTTAATTAAGCAATTAACCTCCCATCATGCTTAGGGGTCATTTATAAAAATGCTGGGAAGGCCATTATTTTGGCTACCATTGCTTTGCCCCCATAGGATGACAATGCCCCCATCAACAGGGCACGAGTGGTCACTGAATGGTTTGATGAGCATGAAAACAATGTAAACCATATGCCATGGCCGTCTCAGTCACCAGATCTCAACCCAATTGAACACTTATGGGAGATTCTGGAGTGGTGGCTGAGACAACGTCTTCCACCACCATTACCCAACTCCAAGCCATGGAATTTCTTCTGGAAGAATGGCGTTGCATCCCTCCAATAGAGTTCCAGACACTTGTAGAATCTATGCCAAGGTGCATTGCAGCTGTTCTGGCGGCTCTGGAAGTTCGTCGTGGCCCAACGCCCTATTAAGACACTTTATGTTGGTGTTTCCTATATTTAAGCAGTTACCTGTATATATTGATATAAGCTTTATTATGCAAAGCATACAATACTTTCTGGGGAGCTGGGGTGAAAGAGAGAGGAAGAGGAGGAGAGTCAGATGCGAAGATAAAGGGGCTTCTAAAGACAGGCAGAGAGAAGAGTAACAGACACAGACAGAGAGATTTATTCAGAGGGACAGGCAGACAGAGCGTGGTTGAGGGTGATAGAGATGTTCGAAAGAGACAGAGAGAGAAAGAGGGTGACAGAGAGAGTGACAGAAAGAGACAGGGATACACAGAGAGAGACGCATACGGTATGTTTACCCTTGTCTGTGGTCCCTGGGAGGTGTTCTCTGCTGTGTTTGCTGTGTCCATGCTCCTGCTCCCTTCAGCCAGCCAGCAGACAGAGGCAAAGGTTCCAAGCAGGACAGGAAGTGCCCAAACACACAGCCAACCCATCAGTTTCATCCTGTCAGGAAAAAGAGCATGACAACAAATGTCACACCGCCGCACCTGACTGACTGACTACTGCCCCTCACACACAGCATAGAACAGTGCAGCAATTTACAGCACAGCACAGTACAGTACAGAAAGGGGACAATATAGCACTGTACAATGCAGTACATCATAGCACAGTACAGCAGTATAGCACAGTACAGCACTATAGCACAGTACAGCAGTATAGTGCAGTACAACAGTGCAGAGCAGGTCCCTCTTTCACGGGCTGATAACTTAGAATCGCATCACTCATTAATCTGGATAAAAGGCACTAACTCAGAGCTCAGAGGAGCCCTCTGCTTAATTGGCTGGTAATGTGACTCTCCAAACAGTCATAGTCCTGTGAAAAAAAGATCTAGTTGCTTTGAGTGTTTTGAGTGATTTTCTCTGTGGTAGCTGGATGGTTGAGGATTTTGCAGAGCAAAGTGTATTCATTCAGGGTGATACAGGGTTGCATTGTAGAGTGACTCATCGATGTGTGGGCAGTTTCTGTATAAACAGTGTTTCCTGCAACCATAGGCCTATAATGTGTAAACACATTGAGGCTGTAGAGCGTGGACAGGCTCCAGCGTTGATGGGTTCTGGGAGAGGAGAGGAGAGCTTGCCCTTGTGAAATGAATCAACAAAAGAGATCTGCCAGTCAGTTTGTTAATGTGCTGCTGCGCTGACATCGGCTCCCCCAGAGATGATTGTAAAATGAAGAAGTCATTCATCACGAGAACAAACTTTGGGGGAAAGTAATTATTATTCAAGCAGCATTGTTTAGAATACCTCAAAATGCTCAAAAGGATATAAAAGTTATTGATATTTGACAAAACAACATTTCAACAAGTATTTGTATGCTTGACCTGGATTAGGGTAAGACACAAACAAGAATCAAAGTCCTTGACAGCCCCAGTTTGCTACTCTACAATTCTCACTGTTAGAAACGAAGCATGACTGTACACTGATCACAGGCATCGCCATCATGTTGTATTTTGGGTGTACCTCCAGTACACTCAGGGTCAGTGGGTCCCTCCTCATTGCAAAACAGCCACTAGCCTACCTCTACCTCTGCTGCTGCCTGCTCTGTTTTGATGTGTCCTGGTGAATATCTCCCCTGACAACAGTACGGACATGCAGCCCCAGAGGGCTTCCTATGCCAACTGATCCTGTCCACAGGCGGCAGATCATCTGCTACATTCACAGGCTCCTGTCATCATCGCTTCCTATTTCTTCCCGCCGGACGGCCGCCTCACTAGCTCGCGTGCAGCTACAGTGGTCAGAACCACCAACCAAGCAACAGAACATATGCAGACAATCAGGCAGTCTTAAGCAGTGCCGCAGCACTCTGGCATAATTATAAATGGCAAAGGCCTCTTGCAACAGTTAGTCTTCTTTCAGCGCCTTCCACCCTGCAAAGCACTTAAACAGGGGGTGGTCCAAAGAGAAAAATAACATCTGTGACCATAGTGGTGCATGTCTGCTGCCCCAATGCAAGCGAGAAGGGCTTTTTTTTTGTAATAAAAACCCAGAGGCTAGCGGAGGAGAAATATTGCCAGTCTGACGCTGCAGCAGCTTCAGAAAGCACCTTTAATGAAAGATGTCTTTATAGCACAGAGCAGGGCCACCAAGGGGATTGCCTCCCTGTCTTGTTTTTCGAATGCTTGGATGGCTTGTACATTTGCTTTGTGTTTCTGTGGGTCACAGCAGCAGATACATGGGGAGAGCAGGGGAATCAAACTGCCCGTCAACAGGAGGCACGGGGGGGGATTCATTTTTTACCCTCTATTGTACTGACACCGGCTTCACAGAATCAATTCTTCAAGGAATTTTATATGACAAAGTAACGTGATAAATCTCCACCATTTTGAAGTGTATCTAAGGTGGACGTATACAGCCTGTGGTGCACCAGGGAGATAAGGTTATGAACTGCTATTTAAACTAATGTAAAGGTTTAATATGCCAGTCACCTAAAACTGAGACTGACAGCAAACTGCCTCCACTAGCCTCTTGAGTTTTTTGTGTTCATAACAAAACCCTTTGATATTGCCAACCAACTTTTGTTGACAAGATTAGCAATCTTAGGCATGACATGCAAACGACAAACACAGAGCTTTGATAGTCATGCATATTGGACCAAATAATGAAAGACAAGCACTATAGTTTTGAGTTCCGCAAAGTTGGTGTGGAAGAGGTACATTTATTATTTGATTTTTCTATCTATAAATAAGTACCAGCCACCTGATACTGACAACCTGGATGGTAAATTGCTGAGGTTGGTAGCGGAATACATTGCAACTCCTGTTTGCCACATCTTCAATTTAAGCCGAGAAGACGGTGTGTGTCCTCAGGCCTGGAGGGAGGCAAAGCTCATTCCGCTGTGCAAGAATAGCAAAGCACCCATTAACGGTTTAAACAGCCGAGCAATCATCCTGTTACCAGTGCTTAGCAAACTTTTTGAAAAGAAAATTGTTTAAACAAATACAATGTTATTTTACAGAAAACAAATTGGAAATTGACTTTCAGCATGCTTATAGGGAAGGGCGCTCAATATGCTCGGCACTGACACAAATTATTGATAATTGGCTGAAAGAAATTCATAATAAGAATATTATGGGAGCTTTTTTGCTTGACTTCAGAGCAGCTTTTGATATCACTTAAACCATGTAGGTGATATGGATATACATCCTCTGCCTTATCATGGATTGAGAGTCATCTAATAGAACACAGAGGGTTTTCTTTAATGGAAGCCTCTCTAACGCAAATTCGGTTGAGTGTGGTGTACCGCAGAGCAGCCGGCTTGGGACATTATTGTTTTCTGTTTTTACGAATGACCTTCCACTGACCTTAAATAAAGCCTGTGTGTCTATGTACGCTGACGACTCATCAGTATACACGTTGGCTATGACAGTAAAATAATTAACTGACACCCTTAACATAGAGCTCCAGTCAGTTTTAGAATGTGTAACTAGGAATAGGCTGGTGTTAAATATCTCAAAAACTAAACCCCATCTAGATCTATTACTGAATTATGTGGCAGTTGAGCAAGTTGAGGAGACTAAACTGCTGTGTATAACCCTAGAACGCAAGCTGTTGTGGTCAAAACATATAGACTCAATGGGGGCTAAAATGAGAAGAGGTCTGTCAATCATAAGGTGTTGCTCTGCTTTCTTGACATCCCCTACAGGCCCTAGTTGTGTGGTCATGTGAGGCAAGGAAGTACATAGGCAAATTGCAGTTGGTCCGGAACAGAGCAGCACATATTGTGCTTAGATGCACACGGAGGGCTCAATTTAGGGACTGACTGCATCACTAATGCTCTTTGTGCAAGGTGATGAAGGTACCGAACTGTTCAAGCAGTTGGCACATAGTTCGGACACTCATCGGTACCACACAAGACATGCAACCAGAGGTCTCTTCACAGTCCTCAGGTCCAGAACAGAGGCTGGGAAATGCATAGTGCTAAATAGAGCCATGACTTCATGGAACTATCTGCCACCCCAGGTAACTCAAGCTAGTAATAAAACCAGATAAAGGGCTGTGACTGGTATATTGGCCATATATCACAAACCCAGAGGTGCCTTATTGCTATTATAAACTGGTTACCAACGTAATTAAATATTTTGTCATACCCGTGGTATACGGTCTGATATACCATGGCTGTCAGCCAATAGGCATTCAGGGCTCGAACCACCCAGTTCATAATAATCATTTGGTGGGTGCTTATATTTGTCCTATGTGTTTTTTGCATATCCCAACTCCCGCTGAGACACCCTCGGAGAGTGGGGTCACGTCCAGGGTCAACCATTATCAACGGTAACCCTGTAGCAATTCAAGTTAAGTTCCTTGCTCAAGGGCACATCTACACATTTTTTTCACCTTGTCGGCTTGGGGGTTCACACCAGCGACCTTTCAGTTACTGGCCCAATGCTCTTACCGCTAGGCTGACTGCCTCCCTAACGGAGACTTCTCTCTGCCAGAACCCCTATGACTGTATGCCGACAGGATTTAAACAACAGCTCTCAAAGTTGTATTGTTTTATTACTCAATATGCTGACTGAGAGATAACATTTACAGCAACACAAAAACTCATCACAGTTTTGAATGGATAAAACTCTTAACCAACACTAAAAGTCTGGTGAGAATATCTTTGCAAATTCTCCAAGTAACTCCATTTTCACATCTAACAGCACACAGATAACGACTAACGACACACTTGCTTTCCAACACAATTTGAGAGTTTCAATAGGAACTAGGATCCTCAGAAGCTAGCGAATAGCCTTTCTGGGAGACCTCACTATTAATTATTGTCTGATACTTTCTCTTCTCCCCGCTCCATCTCTATAGAAAAGAGTCTCAGAGATCTACGGCCCAGTAAATAATAAGACAGAGGTTAATACCATAGAAGACACCTGTCCTCTCTGCTGATATTGCCCTTCCTTTTGACAAGATTCTGGGACCAGTTCTGTAGCCTAAGGGTGTTAAAGCTCACATAAACCTTGTCAGCTAGTGGGAGACACACGCCGTGACTTGTTCATGCCAGAGAATAAGAAAAAAAACAAAGAAGCAGATGAAAGGATATATGTCGGGAGTAAAGCAATAGCATACTACCGGGTGGTCTTGTCTTGCAGATCAAGTTGTGATCGTCTGAGAGTCGGAGGACTTTCTGATATCCTGAAACGTATGTCCCTCTCTCTCTAATACATAGATATTGAAGCAACCCATCACAACTCCCTTACTCGGCTCTCCTCAGTATTAGGCTGATTCTGTGATTCAGAATCTAAACAGTATAGGCGATGCACTGAGCTCAAGCCATTGGCTCCAAATGTGATACAGCAGAAAAGATCATTCCAAAAGTTCAACGAAAGTGATCAGAATTTCAAGTGACCAGCCATTCACCATACATTGGACGTAGTGCGCTTAGGGATTTATGTGAGTAATATTGGTCTCTGTTCTGTTTGGTGTCTTACTTATTAAATCCATAAAGTAATAAGAGTTACCAGTCTCATTATGTTATAGCTTTCAATACAATGTCATACAGTAGCTAAGACATTAACGTATTAAATCATTGTTAATAACGGCATTTCATAAGTTAAGTAAACAAGTCATGGTAGTTCTGCTAGTGCAGCGGTGGCCCGTGAGTCATGCTCATTGTTACTCTCCGGTTTGTATATCGGTGCGTGAGTCAATATATTAGTAATATGAATGCATAATACAAACACATTTATTGCACATTAGCCAGGACCAATGTGACTTGAATTATACATCAAGCAAATATTTATGTTTAGCACTTGAGCCTTAATTAAATATGTTCCACTTCGTAAATTAAATTATTCAGGTCAAATGTTTTGCTATAATTTTACTTTTCAACTGAGAGACAGTAGCATTAACCTAAATCTATTGGATAATGACATTGATTGCATATTGACATTATCATGCTGATTACAATGGCAATCAAGTTAAGTAAATCCGTTTCAGCTCCAGCAGAATAGCAATTGCAAATAGCAAAGATAAGTGCCGCCACATTTGCATTCAAAAGGTACTCGCACTAATTGTGTGTAAATCTGTCAAAGTGCTAGCAACAACAGGGTACTACAAGAGCAGTGAACGGAAACAATGACTTTGTCAAAAACAAATCCTAAAAAAGAATTGCAACTCTAAACTGTAACATCCACTCCCCACGTCAGCTTCTCAACGTGCTACCAACCATGATCAATGACAGAGCAGCAACCCTACTATTGCTATTTCTATCTCTAATCAAAGGCCCCCACTCCCTCTGCAGAACTTTAACACAAATATAATGGCCCACCTATTCCCCACTGGGATAAGAGAAGCCCTTTGAGGAAATCAGGGCGATAAAAGTATCTCTATGGAGTAAATGCCTGAAAACGAACTTAGCTTCAACTCCAACCATGGTGTTGGAGGAGAGGAATTTGACAGTGCATGAGTCACCATATCATATTTGCCATAGAACTGCAACGGCAATAATCTGTGGGACACGGAACAATAATGTTTCTCAGTTAATACGTTATTGACAGGAATAGATTTTCAGGTGCAACAAACGTCAGCGAGTCACCTGGTAGTGCAGTTAAAGTTGTTCTGTAGACTATGGATGATGAGAATAAAGATAAAAGTATGGTTAAAAATAGATATGCTAAACCATAGCCATCATCCCCCTTGCACGTTTTCTTCCCACGGTTTATGCACGGACTGAAAGAAGCCCATAGGAGTGAACGGACTTTTTTTCAGCACCACGGACAGCTCTATTGTTAACGCTATAAAGTGCGCAAAAGTCATTCCAACACACCATACACGCTGGTGCACACCGTTTTCTCACAGCTGTCCAACTTCTCGCACAAGCTACTGGGTAACTGTAAAATGACAATGGTTTTGGATAGTGTACAGAATGTATGGCCACATGGATTTGACGCTGCCTCGGTACACCTTTAAAAGTAAGACCCAGTGCAATCGTCCCTCGTTACGTTTTCCCTGTACAATCATTTTACTATAGGCCTACATGTTTCATGAGGCACCTCAAATTTAACACAAATGCATTAGGGCTGAAGACTGTTTCAGGGGAGTCCCCCGTGCCCTGCCAAGGAGGCACACTATAGGGATCGAGGATGCCTAATTGTGGCTGATATCATTTTACTAGTGCTATGCTGACCACATCCAGAGCATCCCAACAGAATTCAGTGACAGGGGAAAAGGGTGCTAGTAACCTTTCTCGGCCGGGAATATGTTTCTGTTAAACGGTGTCAAGGTATATAAGATATGTCTCGATAGCCTACATTAACTAATAAGCCCTTAAGAAAGCCGCTGGAGTAAGCGTATATCCGACATACTATAAGAATATAGCTTGGTAACATATAGCCTAGTCAACCTAAAACTAACGTATTATTAACTATAAAAGCTGAGGTGTCGGGGAAGAATAGTCTACCTCAACATGTATAAATGTATAGTAGGCTACCATTACTGTAATTGACATCACACCGATGTGTTGATACTTACATTAAAATGGTTTAAACCTAATTTTGCGACAGTACATTTATGAGTAGCCTGTACTGCATAATGAATGCATCTTTTTTTTCAATTATTCAGAAAACTGATTACAATTTCCAGTCGCATTTGTCTTCATTCATTAGTACTCTTACTCAATCACCCGCAGATATTACAAAACACCCAGATAAAATGCAACCTACAATGCATGACTAAACAACTAAAAAGTATTGTCCATTTCTTCCCTTCAAGCACAATTGCCTACTTACCAGTCGTATTCCACTAGTGATGAAAACAGAAATATGCCGGCAAAAATACCACCACAGGTGTATGATTCAGTTTAGGTGTCCAAACACTTTCTTAGTTCCAGCCTCCGCCCGGTTGCAGATTCGTCTCGTGTGCGACGGGCTTTATTGAATTAGGCTCGCGAATAAGCATGCGTTGGATGTTCCCACTTCTAGCAGCGGCGCTCCATTCTCCAAGCTCTGAGTGGCTCTCACTACTGGCTTGCCCTATTTCAACGGCTTCAGTCTACACTTCTTTTGACGTCACTAGCTGCATACACATATCTGCAGATTCTGCGCCATGAGCGACACCTGTGCCCACGTTTACGTGGCATGTTTGACCTGTGAACCTTGACCAGGCAGGTAGCCACCGAAATTGAACATGGTTGTTACCTAAATTAGGCAGGATTATTCGCCAAGGGATGATGATATGCCAACTCTTACAATTAATGATGATGCCATCGTAAGAAATGATATCTATCAGTGTTAAAGTTACCAATATGTTCATCTACTCAATATCAGCAGTCTAGCGACATTAACTTTTTTTCATTCGCTTGGCAAACAGTACTGGCATGGCATTGAATTGGCAGACATGCACTGTCATTGATATGACATGATGTTTCCTTCACCTTGTCATAGCAGTGCCAAATCTGTCACAACACACAGATCCTTATATAACTACTGCATTAATGTCTAATCAACATCAGGGTACTGCGTTTCAAACGCTATTAGAAACAGCGCGTTCATAAAGTATTCAGATCTCTTCCCTTTTCCACATTTTGTTATGTTACAGCCTTATTGTAAATCGATTAAATACATGTTTTCCTCATCAACCTACACACAATATCGCATAATGACAAAGCGAAAAAGTGTTTTATAAATGTTTGCAAATGTATGATTGTTTTTTTTAAATACCTTATTTACATAAGTATTCAGACCCTTTGCTATGAGACTCAAAATTGAGCTCTTCTGCATCCTGTTTCCATTGATCATCCTTGAGATGTTTCTACAACTTGATGGTGAATTCAATTGATTGGACATGATTTGGAAAGACACACACCTGTCGATATAAGGTCCCACAGTTGACAGTGCAAGTCAGAGCACAGATCTTGGGTAGGGTACCAAAAAATGTCTGCAGCATTGAAGTTCCCCAAGGACACAATGGCCTCCATCATTCTTAAATGGAACAAGTTTTGAACCACCAAGACTCTTCCTAGAGCTGGCCACCCGGCCAAACTGAGCAATCGAGGGAGAAGGGCCTTGGTCAGGGAGGTAACCAAGTACCCGATGGTCACTCTGACAGAGCTCCAGAGTTCCTCTGTGGAGATTGAAGAAACTTCCAGAAGGACAACCATCTCTGCAGCACTCCACCAATCAGGCCTTTATGGTAGAGTGGCTAGATGGAAGCCACTCCTCAGTAAAAGGCACATGACAGCCCGCATGGAGTTTGCCAAAAGGCACCTAAAGGACTCAGACCATGAGAAACCAGATTCTCTGGTCTGATGAAACCAAGATTGAACCCTTTGGCCTGAATGCCAAGTGTCACATCTGGAGGAAATCTGGCACCATCCCTACGGTGAAGCATGGTGGCAGCATCAAGCTGTGGGGATGTTTTTCAGCAGCAAGGACTGGGAGACTAGTCAGGATCGAGGGAAAGATGAACGGAGCAAAGTACAGAGAGATCCTTGATGAAAATCTGCTCCAGAGAGCTCAGGACCTCTAACTGGTGCGAAGGTTCACCTTCCAACAGGACAACGACCCTAAGCATAGAGCCAAGACATTGCTGAGGTGGCTTCGGAACAATTCTCTGAATGTGCTTGAGTGGCCCAGCCAGATTCCGGACTTGAACCTGATCAAACATCTCTGAAGCGACCTGCAAATAGCTGTGCAGGGACGGTCCCCATCAAACCTGACAGAGCTTGAGAATATCTGCGGAGAAGAATGGGAGAAACACCCCATAAAATACAGGTGTGCCAAGCTTGTAGCGTCATACCCAAGAAGACTCAAGACTGGTATCGCTGCCAATGGTGCTTCAATAAAGTACTGAATAAATGGTCTGAATACTTATGTAGATGTTACATTTTAGATTTTTATTTTGTATACATTTGCAAACATTTCTAAAAACATAATTTTGCTTTGTCATTATGGGGTATTGTGTGTCGAATGATGAGGGGGAAAAACAATTGAATCCATTTTAGGGTAAGGTTTCAGAATGCACTGTATAGTAACAAAATAAAATAACAATAATGAGGCTATATACAAGGAGTACCGGTGTCATGTCTTCCCAGCATGAAATAGCTCCCAATCGTTCTGATTTTGTTGTGATTGTGACGTCATGTTGTAAAATTTCTCAGAGCGTGAAAATGTTTTCATTTCAATAATTGCACGCACATCTCTTTGTGTGAATGTCTGAGCACGTGTGAATGTCTCTCACACCCTCCCTTGCCCTTGATTTAGCTAGCTAGCATAATTAGCTGTCAGTTGTTCGAGATGGCTTGTTCTCAGAGCTGTGCAGTTTTAGCTTGTTTGTATAACTAAATAAACTAATATAAAAGCTAGGTTTTTGTCAAAGTATAAACAACTGTTTCACATCTCCACTACTTACTTTTGATAACCAAATATATTGAGCTAGCTATCTGCCATTCCGTGCATCACATGACAGACTACACTCCCTAGCTAGCACAAGTTGCTAGCTTATAACCTTACCCACCATCTCTCACATTACCCAAAGCCAACAGTACCGTGGTAGCCTCTCTGCTGGAGCAATCTTTGAGTGGAAAGTAAATGGCAGCACTGCTAATAAATGCAATGCTAATTCGTGGGAAAGCCAAATCTCCTATCAACACCACTAACAAAGATTTATATAACTTACTGGTACTGCAATTTCTCAAAAATAATCTGTTCTTGCTGTCATTTGTCAATTCGGTGGGCTCTAATGTCGTAATGTGGAACTGAAGACTCGACTGTGTTGCGTGTGTGTCTCTCAAGTTTGTCGCCAGAATATTGCCAAAGAGAAAGCAAGTCCTTGATGTAAGTTAAGGCCATCTGCTTAATTAGTAGGTTGATAACAGAAATTGACAGTCCAAGACTTGAGTGAACAGATTTTATTTCAGGGTATGAGGGGAAGAGACATTACAGGCTATCCAAAAGAAAACTATCATCCTCCCCCTGGCAGATATCAGACCAAAAGCATTAGATGTAAAACCTGCAGAAACAAGTCACATGATCGGCTGTCTTATAGCAGGTGTTTGACACTTTAATAAAAGGCAAATAAAATGAGTAGATATGATTGAGATGCTGACCAACAAAAATAAACTTGTACATTTCTGTATACGTCCAACTATTTGGGTAATATAATGAGGAAGGCCAATTCTGAACTGTTGACATAAACAATCAATTGGGCAAAATACCAATTAGCAAAAAAATATCAGAATTGGGCTGCCTGTGTAAACTCAGCATATGTGGCTTCCTCAACCCTCCCTGAAGAAGGTGCTGAAATGTAGGTTATTCTTTCCATTAAATCAGGGGTGTCAAACTGATGCCATGAAGGGCCTAGTGCACGTGTCGTGTCAAACTCATTCCACGGAGGGCCGAGTGTCTGCAGGTTTGATGAATTAAGGTCACTAATTAGTACGGAACTCCCCTCACCTGGTTGTCTAGGTCTCAATTGAAGGGAAAAACCAAAAACCTGTAGACTGCAGGTTTTAGTTGTTCCTTTCAACTAAGACCTAGACAACCAGGTGAGGGGAGTTCCTTACTAATTAGTGACCTTAATTCCTCAATCAAGTACACTACATGACCAAAAGTATGTGGACACCTGCTCATCGAACATCTCATTCCAAAATCATGGGCATTCATTTGGAGTTGGTCCCCCCTTTGCTGCTATGACAGCCTCCACTCTGCTGGGAAGGCTTTCTACTAGACGTTGGAACATCACTGCGGGGACTTGCTTCCATTCAGCCACAAGAGCATTAGTGAGGTCGAGCTCTGATTTTGGCCGATTAGGCCTGGCTCGCAGTCGGTGTTCCAATTCATCCCAAAGGTGTTCGATGGGGTTGAGATCAGGGCTCTGTGCAGGCCAGTCAAGTTCTTCAACACCGTTCTCAACAAACTATTGCTGTATGGACCTCGCTTTGTGCACGGGAGCATTGTTATACTGAAACAGGAAAGGGCCTTCACCAAACTGTTGCCACAACATTGGAAGCACAGAATCATCTAGAATGACATTGTATGCTGTAGCGTTAAGATTTCCCTTTACTGGAACTAAGAGGCCCTGCCCGAACCATGAAAAACAGCCCCAGACCAGTATTCCTCCTCCACCAAACTTCATAGTTGGCACTACGCATTCAGGCAGGTAGCGTTCTCCTGGCATCCGCAAAACCCAGATGGCGAATCGTGATTTATCACTCCAGAGAATATGTTTCCACTGCTCCAGATTCCAATGGCAGCAAGCTTTACAACACTCCAGTCGATGGCATTGCGCATGGTGATCTTAGGGTTGTGTGAGGCTGCTCGGCCATGGAAACCAATTTCATGAAGCTCCAGACGAACAGTTCTTGTGCTGACGTTGCGTCCAGAGGCAGGTTGGAACTCGGTAGTGAGTGTTGCAACCGAGGATAGCGGATTTTTACGTACTACGCACTTCATCACTCGGTGGTCCCATTCTGTGAGCTTGTGTGGCATAACACTTCGGGGCTGAGCAGTTGTTTCTCTTAGACGTTTCCACTTCACAATAACAGCACTTACAGTTGATCGGGGAAGCTCTAGCAGGTCAGAAATCCGAATGCAGAAGTCGGGGCATTCATACTTCTTGCAATTCACGAAGCGGCGCAGCGCCTTTGTGAAGGAAGTTATCAAGGAAGTGTTAATACATGGTGCACGAGGGGAGATGTTTGCGTTAGACATTACATTAATTACTACACTTGTAATGCATTTGTATAATCACATCCTTGGTCTCCGTTTGTGATACTAGCTCTGTTTCTGCTTCTAGCTGGGCAAACCTTGTGACTATATATGGATCAGCTGAGCTGAAAAAGAAAAAGTGACCAACATAGCACTTACATGGTTATGATTAGAAAGTGTTAGACTTGTCATGACCAATGTTTGACATCAGTGACAGTAAGACTATGTACATCGTTTGCAAACTCCCCTACACAGTCAGTGATGATGTTGTCCACAAGTCCAAAATCAAGAAGTTTGGCTATTGACTATTGAAGCGATCTCTGTTCCCTATTTGCCCTCCAAGGGTTCTGCAATTACCCAATTGCTGAAGAGATCAGTCATGGTTAGGGCATACTGGTTGCCAGCCGCGGGTTCTCTTCTCAAAAGGGCCTATGAGATCGATGCCCAGGATAGACCATTTATTTAAGCCTTTAATTTCCATGCACCTTACGTGTGGAATGATCTACAATACACTTTAAAATTTGAGGAATTGGTGCCTCTAGGGCATTTCAGATGTTTTATTACAAAAACAATGTCTGTTTTTGATGCTTTTTTTGCTTTTTGTGTATTGTTGTGTATAATAATGTGTATTTTATCATGTATATGAATTTGTAGTTTAATGTGTTTATTGTATTTTATTGTGTAATGTGGTGCTATAGGAATAGGTACTCCGGGGCCCCAACAGTGGCAGTCCAGCCCTGATGATCTGATCCTAGATCTGTGGTTAGGGGCAATCACAGACCACTTCCATCTCAGGCTAACCTCCTCACATTTGCCGATCTCTTTTTAAATCTCACTTCCTTTTTCCTTCTCACTTTCCCTCAATTAACCATTGTCTTTAAAACGGGGAGAGACAAAGCATGACGCAATTACCTATCCTTACAAGATACCAGAATGGGGCCTCCATCAAAATTGCATACAGCTCTGAAATATTTATGCTCAATGTAACATTTATCAAGAAAAGAAAGAACTTTATTAGCAGTGCAAGCCTTTTGATTCCATGGACTGCTGCAGGCTGGATAAGAAGAGAGGGACACCGTAAGGAGAGAGACACAGAGAGGAATAGAAGGACAAGGGAGGGAGAAACAGAGAGACAAGGGAGAGAGATCCAGAGAGAGAGAGAGAGAGAGAGGGCGAGAAAGAGAAAAAGAGATGGGGGAAAAAGAAAGGGAGAGGGAGGGAGGGAGAGAGTGGGTGAAAGGGAGGGAGGGAGAGAGAAAGGGACAGTGTATTGCATTTGTAAATAGATAATCAGGGAAGATATTTGAACCAGTACACAGTTATATCTGATTGGAGGGGAGTTAGCTAGCCTGGCTGACACTACATTTACAACAGCCTCTTGTCCAGACCAGTGTGTCACATGGCCTGGACAGGAGGCCGTTGTAAATGCAGTATTCGCCGAGCTGACACATTGATTGGTTCTCTCAAATGTTGTTGTTTTATTCCTGGGGGTTTAGACCTCTCGTCGTTTGGATTTGAAAAACCAATAGTTGTAATGGAAGGAGGCTGTATGTAGCTGTGAGTGAGGAACACACAGAGGAGAAGCAACCAGTAAAAGCACAGCTCCCTTCATTATCGACGCATTGTGCCGACAATATCAAAACAGCCTTTCCAGATTCTGAATTCATGAGGACTTCAAGTTATGTGTAGGCCAACCTAGGAGTTAGCGCCCCTTGCTTGGGATTTTCATATGGATTTGCAGACTTGCATGATTAGAATCAGTGCTTACAGCCTTCCATTGCCTGAAACAACTCAACAAAACAGACACTGTAGATACTGTAAAGCACAAAATGATTGTTTCAGATGTACAACGTCGATGATGATAGAACAAATGTTTTTTCTAGAAGGTGAAAAACAGTATCAAGGAGTCTGTGTTGACCATATTCTTATCTAGGAAGTTCCAGTGGGCATATTTCGATGACTACTATTTGGCAGTGGAATTAAATCACACCTATCCTTCATTTACACGGCATCATTTGATGATGCATTGAATATAAATCGTTTAACCCTTGGTAGGTAAATGGGGGTTTAGTGCTCAAACGACTGGAATGGAGATGCTACCTTATATAATGATGCATCAGAAGTTGAGTCACGACACTCTCCATTATAAAAAATATGTTTATTAGAAATCCATAGTTAAAAACACTGTGTGATGTTTTGGTCAGAGACCTACAGTACCAGTCAAAAGTTTGGACACACCTACTCATTTCAAGGGTTTTTCTTTATTTTTTACTATTTTCTACATTGCAGAATTTCATCAAAACTATGAAATAACACATTTGGAATCATGTAGAAACCAAAAAAAGTGTTATATATTTTATACTTGAGATTCTTAAAAGTAGTCACCCTTTGCCTTGATGACAGCTTTGCACATTATTGGCATTCTCTCAACCAGCTTCTTAATGCATTTGAGCCATTTGAGCCAACAAGGTAAGAGTGGTATACAGAAGATAGCCCTATTTGGTAAAAGATCAAGTCCATATTATGGCAATTAGACCGGTGGAAATCCATCCTTTGGTCTGATGAATCCAAATTTGATATATATTTTTTATTTCTATTAAACTAGGCACGTCAGCTAAGAACAAATTCTTATTGACAATGACGGCCTACCCCGGCCAAACCCGGACGACGCTGGGCCAATTGTGTGACGCCCTATGGGACTCCCAATCATGGCCGGATGTGATACAGCCTGGATTCAAACCAGGGACTGTTGTGACACGCCTTGCACTGAGATGTAGTGCCTTAGACTGCTGCGCCACTCGGGGCCCCACTCCAACCGCTGTGTCTTTGTGAGATGCAGAGTAGGTGAACAGATGATCTCCGTATCTGTGGTTCCCACCATGAAGCATGGAGGAGGTGTGATGGTGTAAGGGTGCTTTGCTGGTGACACTGTAGGTGATTTATTTAGAATTCAAGGCACACTTAACCAGCATGGCTACCACAGCATTCTGCAGCGATACACCACCCCATCTGGTTAGCGCTTAGTGGGTCTATAATTTGTTTTTCAACAGGACAATGACCCAACACACCTCCAGGCTGTGTAAGGGCTATTTGACCAAGAAGGAGAGTGATGGAGTGCTGCATCAGTTGACCTGGCCTCCACAATCACCTGATCTCAACCCAATTGAGATGGTTTGGGATGAATTGGACCGCAGAGTGAAGGAAAAGCAGCCAACAAGTTCTCAGCATATGTGGGAACTCCTTCAAGACTGTTGGAAAAGCAATCCAAGGGAAGCTGGTTGAGAGAATGCCAAGAGTGTGTAAAGCTGTCGTCAAGGCAAAGGGTGGCTACTCTGAAGAATCTAAAATATATTTTGATTTGTTTAACACTTGAATGAGTTGGTGTGTCCAACCTTTTGGCCGGTACTGTACACCAAACACCTTGGTAGTTAATCATAACTTCCAACTTCCAAATTTCACTCACTTTATAGACTCCTTTTCCCTGACGACCCTGAAAAGGCTGAGGTGTCAGGAGTGATTACACTCTAGCGAAAAAAAAACCTTTTTATCCAAAGGACGGTGGGGCTGCTTTATTTGTCAACTGCCGTTCCTGCAGTAATGATTCAAGCCTTTGATATGAAGGTCAAGTCTAACACAATGTTTCCAAGTGAGACAGAAGCCTTTCTACATGTTCCAGCTGTCTCCTCTGACACACTGTAGCTGGACCTGTCATCTTGACCGGCCTGTTTAAACAGTTGCCCCCCTATACCCCAGGTCTGTCGGCTCTAAACTTGGTGCTAGAGATTCTAATGCGTTTGAACTGACTACCTCCAGAAGAAGATGTGTTCAATTTGGTTGCCACTAATATCGTGTATTCTGGTTTGTGATGTATGTCATATAGGATATTTCTGCACCACAACTGATCTAACAGTAAAGAGGGTTTGTAAGACCAGCGGGAAACACTTTATATTCATATAGTATTATAATATTTGATTATATAAGTAATGATAGTGGTGCAGATTTAGAACAGAGATTTTAGTCAGGCACGTTATGAACTGGCCCTCAGAACTAATGCAGAAATCCATTCTGTATTGGATCTATCTTTTACTGTGTTCTATACCGATAGCACTTTCAGAGAGAGAGAGAGATTCCTCTAGGGCCACTCTTTAGCAGTCCCTGGTCATTACAATGCACACACATTTAATCCGTAGCTATTGACGAACGCATATGGAATCTATTCATAAGGCCAACAGCACTCTGGAGTGAGTGGGGAAATGATCAAATTAAATGGTACAAATAGGAATCGATTCTCGGAGCCTGTAAATACCTCAGCCCATACAGGTCAGACTGTTGATGACAATATTCTCGCATATCATCTTGATGCGGCCCACTTATTTTTTACAAACATATTTTTCACCCACCTCGTTGCTTGTTTGGTAAGGGTTACAGTTGAACTCAAGTAATATAGACGCATTTCTTCAAGACTGGCACTCAGACGGATAGCTGACAGACAGAAGCAGCTAGCAGGCAGCACTAGTGGATAGAAACATATTTCTCCTTTATGCCCCCCTCTCCCCCCCACTACTTTACCTCCTTGCACTCTGCTCTGGTTCTGGCTCTGCCCCCTCCCACCACTGTTTATTGAAAAGAGCTGTGCAAAACATGTGTGAGTCCCAAATGGTACCCAATTCCCTTTATAGTGCACTACTTTTGACCAGAGCCCTGTGGGCCCTGTTAAAAATAAGTGACCTAAAATGGGAATAGGTTGCCATTTGGGACTCATCCCATGTGTCCTTTTCAATATTTCAGTAAAATGACCCCCTACCCGTGAGTGGTGTAGTCAAAGTGCAGCGGCGCTCCTTTGTACCTCACGGCCAACACGTCTTCTGGACAAACCGGGGCATTGATTTGTTTCACAGCTGCAGTCTCCCCTTGATATTGGTCTATGTTTCTGCCTCTGCCTCCAATTTGTTGGCGGACGGCGGCACAAGGGCCCCAGATGACGACAATGAGATAGGGCTAACAGATGAAAGCAGCGGCACGATGCTCACGGTAATGCTGCTGCAGTTCTTACTTATGGCCCAAATGTCACCCTCAGGGTTGGGGAGTAACTGATTACATGTAATCTGATTACAAAAAACACAAACTATGATCAGTTACGTTACCAACTAAAAATATTTGAATCAGATTACTGTTCATTTTGAAAACTGTATTATAAATTCACAAAGGATGTTTGCAAAAAAATACATTATGTTTTCTCAATGGCATTCAAATCAGCATTGAAAAAAGGCGATCATGACATGCAGGTTAAAATATAAAAACCAACTGTGAATCAACTACATTAAAATCAAATTCTATTTGTCAAGTGCCGAATACAACAGGTGTAGACTTTACCGTGAAATGCTTACAAACGAGCCCTTTCCCAACAATATAGAGTTAAAAAGTAAGAGAAATTCATTTTTTTAAGGAAATAGTAACACATTAAAATAACAATAACGACACCATATACTGTACAAGGAGCACCGGCACCGAGTCAATGTGCAGGGGTACAATGTACTGTAGTTGACGTAATTGTGGTAATATGTACATGTAGGTAGGGGTAAAAGTAACTAGGCAATCAGGACAATAAATAATAAACTGAGTAGCAGAAGTGTATATGAAGAGTGTGAACAAATGTGAAAGTGTGTGTGAGTGTGTTTGTGTGTGTGTGTGTGCGGCGTCAATAAGCATGTGTGAGTGTGTGTTTTGTGTTTGTGAGCGTATGCAGTGTGTGTGTGTGTATGTGTATTGGAGTGAGTGAGTAGAGTCCATAGTTAGCACACCGGTATCTCTTGCCATGCGGTAGCAGAGAGAACAGTCTGTGACTTGGGTGGCTGGAGTCTTTGACAATTTTTAGGGCCTTACTCCGACACCACCTGGTATAGAGGTCCTGGGTTAGCAGGGAGCTCGGCCCCAGTGATCTACTGGGCCGTACACATGCAGTCGGATGCCGAACAGTTGCCCCTACTAATCGGTGATGCAGCCAGTCAAGATGCTCTCAATGGTGCTGCTGTAGAACTTTGTGAGGATCTGAGGGCCCATGCCAAATCTTTTCAGCCTCCTGAGGGTTAAGAGGCATTGCTGTGCTCTCTTCATGACTGTGTTGGTGTGTTTTACCATCATAGGTTCTTAGTGATGTGGAGGAATTTGAGGCTCTCGACCCTCTCTACTACAACCCTGTCGATGTGAATGGGGGCGTACTCAGCCCTCCGTTTCCTGTACTCCATGATCAGCTCCTTTGTCCTGCTAACATTGAGGGAGAGGTTGTGGTCTCTGACCTCCCGTCCTACAGTGGCTTGCGAAAGTATTCACCCCTTTGGCATTTTTCCTATTTTGTTGCCTTACAACCTGGAATTAAAATGGATTTTTTTTGTTTTTCTATCATTTGATTTACACAACATGCCTACCACCTTGAAGATGCAAAATCTTTTTTTTTATTGTGAAACAAACAAGAAATAAGACCAAAAAAAATGAAAACTTGAACGTGCATAACTATTCACCCCCCCAAAGTCAATACTTTGTAGAGCCACCTTTTGCAGCAATTACAGCTGCAAGTCTCTTGGGATATGCCTCTATAAGCTTGGCACATCTAGCCACTGGGATTTTTGCCCATTCTTCAAGGCAAAACTGCTCCAGCTCCTTCAAGTTGGATGGGTTCCGCTGGTTTAAAGCAATCTTTAAGTCATACCACAGATTCTCAATCGGATTGAGGTCTGGGCTTTGACTAGGCCATTCCAAGACATTTAAATGTTTCCCCTTAAATCACTCGAGTGTTGCTTCAGCAGTATGCTTAGGGTCATTGTCCTGCTGGAAGGTGAACCTCCATCCCAGTCTCAAATCTCTTGAAGACTGAAACAGGTTTCACCTCAAGATTTCCCTGTATTTAGCGAAATCCATCATTCCTACAATTCTGACCAGTTTCCCAGTCCCTGCCAATGAAAAACATCCCTACAGCATGATGCTGCCACCACCATGCTTCACTGTGGGGATGGTGTTCTCTCGGTGATGAGAGGTGTTGGATTTGCGCCAGACATAGCGTTTTCCTTTATGGCCAAAAAGCTACATTTTAGTACCTTCTTCCACATGTTTGGGGAGTCTCCCACATGCCTTCTGGCAAACATCATGTGTTTCACGTGTTTGCTTATTTTTTTCTTTAAGCAATGGCTTTTTTTCTGGCCACTCATCTGTAAAGCCCAGGTCTCTGGAGTGTACGGCTTAAAGTGGTTCTATGGACAGATACTCCAATCTACGCTGTGGAGCTTTGCAGCTCCTTCAGGGTTATCTTTGGTCTCTCTGTTTCCTCTCTGATTAATGCCCTCCTTGTCTGGTCCATGAGTTTTGGTGGGTGGCACTCTCTTGACAGGTTTGTTGTGGTGCCATATTCTTTCCAAATTTTAATAATGGATTTAATGGTGCTCTGTGGGATGTTCAAAGTTTCTGATATCTTTTATAACCCAACCCTGACCTGTTTGGAGAGCTCCTTGGTCTTCATGGTGTCGCTTGCATGGTGGTGTCACTTGCTTAGTGGTGTTGCAGACTCTGAGGCCTTTCAGAACACGTGTATATATACTGAGATCATGTGACAGATTATGTAACACTTAAATAAAGTCCACATGTGTGTAATCTAACTAATTATGTGACTTCTGAAGGTAATTGGTTGCACCAGATCTTATTTAGGGGCTTCATAGCAAAGGTGGTGAATAATGTACATACAGTTAAAGTCGGAAGTTTACGTACACTTAGGTTGGAGTCATTAAAACTTGTTTTTCAACCACTCCACAAATTTCTTGTTAACAAACTATAGTTTTGGCAAGTCGGTTAGGACATCTACTTTGTGCATGATACAAGTAATTCTTCCAAAAAATTGTTTACAGGCAGATTATTTTACGTATAATTCACTGTATCACAATTCCAGTGGGTCAGAAGTTTACTTACACAAAGTTGACTGTGCCTTTAAACAGCTTGGAAAATTCCAGAAAATGATGTCATGGCTTTAGAAGCTTCTGATAGGCTAATTGACATACAGTGAGGGAAAAAAGTATTTGATCCCCTGCTGATTTTGTACATTTGCCCACTGACAAAGAAATGATCAGTCTATATTTTAATGGTAGGTTTATTTGAAAAGTGAGAGACAAAATAACCACAAAAAAATCCAGAAAAACGCATGTCAAAAATGTTATACATTGATTTGCATTTTAATGAGGGAAATAAGTATTTGACCCCTCTGCAAAACATGACTTAGTACTTGGTGGCAAAACCCTTGTTGGCAATCACAGAGGTCAGACATTTCTTGTAGTTGGCCACCAGGTTTGCACACATCTCAGGAGGGATTTTGTCCCACTCCTCTTTGCAGATCTTCTCCAAGTCATTAAGGTTTCGAGGCTGACGTTTGGCAACTCGAACCTTCAGCTCCCTCCACAAATTTTCTATGGGATTAAGGTCTGGAGACTGGCTAGGCCACACCAGGACCTTAATGTGCTTCTTCTTGTGCCACTCCTTTGTTGCCTTGGCCGTGTGTTTTGGGTCATTGTCATGCTGGAATACCCATCCACGACCCATTTTCAATGCCCTGGCTGAGGGAAGGAGGTTCTCACCCAAGATTTGACAGTACATGGCCCCGTCCATCGTCCCTTTGATGCGGTGAAGTTGTCCTGTCCCCTTAGCAGAAAAACACCCCCCCAAAGCATAATGTTTCCACCTCCATGTTTGAAGGTGGGGATGGTGGTCTTGGGGTCATAGGCAGCATTCCTCCTCCTCCATACACGGCGAGTTGAGTTGATGCCAAAGAGCTCCATTTTGGTCTCATCTGACCACAACACTTTCACCCAGTTGTCCTCTGAATCATTCAGATGTTCATTGGCAAACTTCAGACGGGCATGTATATGTGCTTTCTTGAGCAGGGGGACCTTGCGGGCGCTGAAGGTTTTCAGACCTTCACAGCGTAGTGTGTTACCAATTGTTTTCTTGGTGACTATGGTCCCAGCTGCCTTGAGATCATTGACAACATCCTCCGTGTAGTTCTGGGCTGATTCCCCACTGTTCTCATGATCATTGCAACTCCACGAGGTGAGATCTTGCATGGAGTCCCAGGCCGAGGGAGATTGACAGTTCTTTTGTGTTTCTTCCATTTGCGAATAATCGCACCAACTGTTGTCACCTTCTCACCAAGCTGCTTGGCGATGGTCTTGTAGCCCTTTCCAGACTTGTGTAGGTCTACAATCTTGTCCCTGACATCCTTGGAGAGCTCTTTGGTCTTGTCCATGGTGGAGAGTTTTGAATCTGATTGATTGATTGCTTCTGTGGACAGGTGTCTTTTATACAGGTAACAAGCTGAGATTAGGAGGACTCCCTTTAAGAGTGTGCTCTTAATCTCAGCTCATTACCTGTATAAAAGACACCTGGGAGCCAGAAATCTTTCTGATTGAGAGAGGGTCAAATATTTATTTCCCTCATTAAAATGCAAATCAATTTATATCATTTTTGACATGCGTTTTTCTGGATTTTTTTGTTGTTATGCTGTCTCTCACTGTTCAAATAAACCTACCATTAAAATTATAGACTGATCATTTCTTTGTCAGTGGGCAAATGTACAAAATCAGCAAGTGATCAAATACTTTTTTCCCTCACTGTAATTTAGTGAATTGGAGGTGTACCTGTGGATGTATTTCAAGGCCTAACTTCAAGCTCAGTGCCTCTTTGCTTGACATTATGGGAAAATCAAAATAAATCAGCCAAGACCTCAGAAGAAAATGTGTAGACCTCCACAAGTCTGGTTCATCCTTGGGAGCAATTTACAAACACCTGAAGGTGCCACGTTCATCTGTACAAACAATAGTACGCAAGTATAAACACCATGGGACCACGTAGCCGTCATACCGCTCAGGAAGGAGACGCGTTCTGCCTCCTGGAGATGAATGTACTTTGGTGCAAAAAGTGCAAATCAATCACAGAACAACAGCAAACTACCTTATGGAGATGCTGGACGAAACAGGTACGCAAGTATGTATATCCAAAGTAAATCAAATCAAATGTATTTATATAGCCCTTCTTACATCAGCTGATATCTCAAAGTGCTGTACAGAAAACGAGTCCTATATCGACATAACCTGAAAGGTCGCTCAGCAAGGAAGAAGCCACTGCTCCAAAACCACCATCAAGAGCCAGACTACGGTTTGCAACTGCACTTGGGGACAAAGATCGTACTTTTTGGAGAAATGTCCTCTGGTCTGATGAAACAAAAATAGAACTGTTTGGCCATAATGGCCATCATTATGTTTGGAGGAAAAAGGGGGAGGCTTGCAAGCCGAAGAGCACAATCCCAACCGTGAAGCACGGGGGTGGCAGCATCATGTTGTGGGGTAATTTGCTACAGTAGGGACTAGTGCACTTCACAAACTAGATGCTATCATGAGGAGGAAAATTATGTGGACATATTGAAGCAACATCTCAAGACATCAGTCAGGAAGTTAAAGCCTGCTCACAAATGGGTCTACCAAATGGACAATGACCCCAGCATACTATAAAGTTGTGGCAAAATGGCTTAAGGACAACACAGTCAAGGTATTTGAGTGGCCATCACAAAGCCCTGACCTCAATCCTATAGAAAATGTGTGGGCAGAACTGAAAAAGTGTGTGCGAGCAAGGAGGCCTACAAACCTGACTCAGTTACACCAGCTCTGTCAGGAGAAATGGGACAAAATTCACCCACCTTATTGTGGGAAGCTTGTGGAAGGCTACCCAAAACGTTTGACCCAACTTAAACAATTTAAAGCCAATGCTACCAAATACTAATTGAGTATATGTAAACTTCTGAGCCTCTGGGAATGTGATGAAAATAAACGCTGAAACAAGGAGTAAATGTCAGGAATTGTGAAAAACTGAGTTTAAATGTATTTGGTTAAGGTGTATGTAAACTTCCGACTTCAATTGTGCACACACCACTTTTTTCATTTCACTTCACCAATTTGGACTATTTTGTGTATATCCATTACATGGAATCCAAATAAAAATCCATCTAAATTACAGGTTGTAATGCAACAAAATAGGCACTGTATTAGCTGTCTCATCATCGTCGGTGATCAAGCCTACAACCATTGTGTTGTCAGCAAACTTGATGGTGTTGGAGTTGTACACGGCCACGCAGTCATGGGGTAACAAGGAGTAGAGGAGGGGACTAATCACGCACCCCTGAGGGGCCCCCGTGTTGAGGGTCAGTGTGGCAGATGTGTTGTTGCCTACCCTCACCACCTGGGCATGGCCTGTCAGGAAGTCCAGGATCCAGTTGCAGAGGGAGGTGTTAAGTGCCAGGGTCCTTAGCTTAGTGATGATCTTGGAGGGCACTATGGTGTTGAACACTGAGCTGTAGTCAATGAACAGCATTCTCACGTAGATATTCCTTTTGTCCAGGTGGGAAAGGGGTGTGTGTAGTACAATAGAGATTGCGTCATCTGTGGATCTATTGGGGCGTTATGCGAATTGGACTGGGTTCAGGGTGTCTGAGATGATGGTGTTGATGTGAGCCATGACCAGCCTTTCAAAGCATTTCACAGATGTGCCAAGGGGCAATAGTCATTTAGGCAGGTTACTTTGGCGTTCTTGACCACAGGGACAATGGTGGTCTGCTTGAAACATGTAGGTATTACAGACTGGGCTTGGGAAAGGTAAAAATGTCAGTGAAAACATTGGTAATCCATATGGCCCTTCGGCCTTGTGAATGTTAACCTGTTTAAAGGTGTTACTCACATTGGCTACTGAGAGCGTGATCACACAGTCACCCGAAACAGCTGGTGCTTTCATGCATGGTTCAGTGTTGTTAGTCTCGAAGTGAGTATAGGAGGCATTTAGCTCGTCTGATAGGCTTGTGTCACTGGGCAGCTCGTGGCTGGGTTTCACCGTGTAATCCGTGATAGTTTGCAAGCCCTGCCACATCCGACCAGCGCCAGAGCCGGTGTAGTACGATGCGATCTTAGTCTAGTATTAAATCTTTACCTGTTTGATGGTTCGTCGGAGGGCGTTGCTGCATTTCTTCTAAGCTTTCGGAGATTAGTGTCCCGCTCTTTGAAAGTGGCAGCTCTAGCGTTTAGCTCAATGTGGATGTTTCCTGCAATACATGGCTTCTAGCTGGGATATGTACGTATGGTCACTGTGGGAACGATGTAGTCGATGCACTTATTAATAATGCCGGTGACTGATGTGGTAAACTCCTCAATGCCATCGGATGAATCCCAGAACATATCCAGTCTCTGCTAGCGAAACAGTCCGGTCAACTTAGCATCCGCTTCATCGGACCACTTACATATTGAGCATGTCACTGATACTTCCTGTTTGAGTTTTTGCTTGTAAGCAGGAATCAGGAGAATAATGTTATGGTCAGATTAGCCAAATGGAGGGAGAGCTTTGTTTGTGTCTCTGTCTGTAAAGTAAAGATGATCTAGAGTTTTTCCGCCTCTTGCTGCATAGGTGACATACTAGTAGAAATGAGGTAAAACCAATTTCAGTTTTCCTTCATTAAAATCACTGGCCAATAGGAATGTCGCCTCTGGGTAACCATTTTCTTGTTTGCTTATGGCCCTATACAGCTCGTTGAGTATGGTCTTAGTGCCAGAATCGTTTTGTGGTGGTAAGTAGACAGCTATAAAAACTATAGATGAAAGCTTTCTTGGTAAATATACTGCTCAAAAAAATAAAGGGAACACTTAAACAACACATCCTAGATCTGAATGAAAGAAATAATCTTATTAAATACTTTTTTCTTTACATAGTTGAATGTGCTGACAACAAAATCACACAAAATAATCAATGGAAATCCAATTTATCAACCCATGGAGGTCTGGATTTGGAGTCACACTCAAAATTAAAGTGGAAAACCACACTACAGGCTGATCCAACTTTGATGTAATGTCCTTAAAACAAGTCAAAATGAGGCTCAGTAGTGTGTGTGGCCTCCACGTGCCTGTATGACCTCCCTACAATGCCTGGGCATGCTCCTGATGAGGTGGCGGATGGTCTCCTGAGGGATCTCCTCCCAGACCTGGACTAAAGCATCCGCCAACTCCTGGACAGTCTGTGGTGCAACGTGGCGTTGGTGGATGGAGCGAGACATGATGTCCCAGATGTGCTCAATTGGATTCAGGTCTGGGGAACGGGCGGGACAGTCCATAGCATCAATGCCTTCCTCTTGCAGGAACTGCTGACACACTCCAGCCACATGAGGTCTAGCATTGTCTTGCATTAGGAGGAACCCAGGGCCAACCGCACCAGCATATGGTCTCACAAGGGGTCTGAGGATCTCATCTCGGTACCTAATGGCAGTCAGGTTACCTCTGGCGAGCACATGGAGGGCTGTGCGGCCCCCCAAAGAAATGCCACCCCACACCATGACTGACCCACCGCCAAACCGGTCATGCTGGAGGATGTTGCAGGCAGCAGAACGTTCTCCACGGTGTCTCCAGACTCTGTCACGTCTGTCACGTCTGTCACATGCTCAGTGTGAACCTGCTTTCATCTGTGAAGAGCACAGGGCGCCAGTGGCGAATTTGCCAATCTTGGTGTTCTCTGGCAAATGCCAAACATACTGCACGGTGTTGGGCTGTAAGCAGAACCCCCACCTGTGGACGTTGAGCCCTCATACCACCCTCATGGAGTCTGTTTCTGACCGTTTGAGCAGACACATGCACATTTGTGGCCTGATGGAGGTCATTTTGCAGGGCTCTGGCAGTGCTTCTCCTGCTCCTCCTTGCACAAAGGCGGCAGTAGCGGTCCTGCTGCTGGGTTGTTGCCCTCCTACGGCCTCCTCCACGTCTCCTGATGTACTGGCCTGTCTCCTGGTAGCGCCTCCATGCTCTGGACACTACGCTGACAGACACAGCAAACCTTCTTGCCACAGCTCGCATTGATGTGCCATCCTGGATGAGCTGCACTACCTGAGCCACTTGTGTGGGTTGTAGACTCCGTCTCATGCTACCACTAGAGTGAAAGCACCGCAGCATTCAAAAGTGACCAAAACATCAGCCAGGAAGCATAGGAACTGAGAAGTGGTCTGTGGTCCCCACCTGCAGAACCACTCCTTTATTGGGGGTGTCTTGCGAATTGCCTATAATTTCCACCTGTTGTCTATTCCATTTGCACAACAGCATGTGAAATTTATTGTCAATCAGTGTTGCTTCCTAAGTAGACAGTTTGATTTCACAGAAGTGTGATTGACTTGGAGTTACATTGTGTTGTTTAAGTGTTCCCTTTATTTTTTTGAGCAGTGTAGTATTGTCTACAGCTTATCATGAGGTATTCTAACTCAGGAGAGCAGAACCTCGAGATTTCCTTAATATTAGAGATCTCACCAGCTGTTGTTAACAAAGAGACACACAAAACCTCCCCTGAGTTTGCTTGGCACTGTCTTTCTGTCCTGCCAAACAGCTAGATGTATATTTCCCATGTCCTTGTTCAGCCACGACTCTATATAGTGCACTGCTTTTGACCAGGGCCCATAGGGCTCTGGCCAAAAGTAGTGCATTATTTAGGGTAGGGTTTCCCAAACTTGCACCTGGGGACCCAAAGCGGTGCATGTTTAGTTTTTTGCACTAGTGTTACACAGCTGATTCAAATAATCAACTAATCATCAAGTTTGGTTATTTTAATCAGCTGTGTAGTATTAGGGCAAAAGTTTGGGGACCGAGTTGGGGAAACGCTGATGTAAGGAATATGGTGCCCTTTGGGATGTCAACCTCGCTGAAGTCATGCAGAAAATTAATACAGTATATGTTAAAATCCATAAGTCTACCAGGAAAGATCCATAACGAAGCTGAATCTAAAAATCCATAACAGTAAAATGAGTTTTGATTACCTCATTATTTGCCATTATGAATATGTATGAGTTATTTTATAGTATCTTTCCAAATGTATTAGCCTGTTTTCCGATACTCTATTATGGTGTCTTTTTCTGCGTCTCAAATGGCACCCTATTCCCTTTATAGTGGACTACTTTTGACCAGAGCTGGTCAAAAGTAGTGCATTACACACAGTAGGGAAGAGGGTGCCATTTGGGATACACCCTATGACTCATCTGAAGTGTCTAAGATATAATGGTGTTGTTGATAGACTAGAGTTGAACATTTTGCCTAACAGTGCAGCCCCAAACACTACAGTAAAACCAATGAGGGGGAGGAATATAAATGACTGTTGCTCCTGCCAAAGCCCAAAGTGCAATCAATAGACGTGAACTGTCATCATTAAAGGCCCAGTGCAGTCAAAATTATGTTTCCCCTGTGTTTTATATCATATTTTACAACAACTGATGAAATTAACACTGTAAAAAAAAGGTCAGTGTTATGGTTGCTGTTTGAAAATACAATCTACATAGGACCTTCTAATCAGCAGGTTTGCATGGGCGAGAGTTTCACCATGAGATAAATTGGTTAATAGACCAATAACAAAGAGTGCTCCAAATCTCTGCCAATAACAGCTAGTTTTCAGTTTCCCCCTCCCCACTCAGACCACTCCCAGACAATTCTATCAAAATTCTTGCTTGAGAATAGTTTTCTAAAAAAGCTATTTTTTACCATTTTAATTACAGTAAGGTACTTACTTAACTGTTACCCAGAAATGATTTGATATCGATATAAAAAACGGCTGCATTGGACCTTTAAGGCAGCCTTCGAACCTACATGACAGAGAGGGATTATTAGGGCCACAGCATTGTCTTCATTAGTCCCTGTCCTTCCCTCTATCTGCTATTTATCTAATTAGATGACAATCTGCTTCCAAGTACAACTGTTTGCTATTCACTGTGGTGGTTATTTTAAACAATATCTTCAGTTACAGTACATCTTAACTACTCTATATCTTCAAAAAGGTTGACACATTGACCAGCAATCCTAATCTCTCCACATGTCACTGCCCGTGTTGTCAATAAAGGATTGTGAAAAATGCATTAAATGTCACTGATCAGTTGTCCTCCACAGTCTCTTTCTTCTTGGTTGGATTATTGGGATTCTGTCTTTTTTGAGGGACTGGTTCTCTCATGAAAATCTCCCCAGTAGCATTTCCCAGTGGACTCTGGCTCTGGGAGTGTCTCTGGCTGCCCATCGTTACTGGTTGCCTTGATGCCCGGGATCACATAATTCCCCCTTGCCCTGTTGCCTGGTCCAGTGCGTGTGCGTGTGCGTGTGTGTGTGTGTGTGTGTGTGTGTGTGTGTGTGTGTGTGTGTGTGTGTGTGTGTGTGTGTGTGTGTGTGTGTGTGTGTGTGTGTGTAGACAGATACTGTAGATGAGTGGCCATGCGCCACATAGAGGGACATTCCATCATTTAAAGTGTGCCGTTCCATCATCTAGGCCAGCTGAAGCCGACAGACGGGCAGTGTCAGCAGCGGTTATATCTCACACACTTGATTGAGGCACCGGTTATCAGGGGAGTAGCAGAGGAGAGGAGGCAAGACAAGGGTAGCTCTTAAATCTGTTGGATGTTGCCTGGGTTTTATTGGATGGACAGGAGAATGGCTACAAAAGAGAGAGAGACAAAAGGTAGAGAGAGAAAGAAAGAAAGATCTGTTTGACCTGCTTGTTTCTCTGTAGAGTGCTTTGTAAACAAACACTGTTGTGTTTTGATAAATGGCTTGAGTAGGAAGCTTATGGACCACATCCGTCTTTCTCCAGAAACCTCCTGTGTTGCTTTTATATGCAGCTAGCTCTCTCGATACGCCTCTAAACCTGTGTCAATTGCAGAGTTGAAAATAAATCTCTTGGCCCATTCCTCTAGGTAATAAGAAGGGGAGACAAACCAACAGGTGAGACATTACTGGAGAGGAGCTCCCTCCACAGAGACTTGTTTTTACAACTGGCAGTAAACCGTGATTGCATCCCAAATGGCACCCTTTTCCCTTACAGGGTACCACTTTTGACCATGGCACATAGGGCTCTGGTCAAAAGTAGTGCTCTATATAGGGAAAAAGGGTGCCATTTGGAATACACACTGGGACTCACCGGGAGGAAGCCAGCGAAGGGAGAAGATGGGAACAACACCATTTATGCCCTCTGACACAAAAAAAACATATACTTTATTGTTTCTCTTCAGAAGATGTGACCTGATGAGAATCTGGTGAAGGTAAAACATCGGTACGAGGGCGGTAAATCTAAGACGAGTTGCTGAAACCAAGCACTTCATCAGGGTTGATTGAGGACAGCTCAAAGTTGGGACCATGCTTCTGCCAGTCATACAGTATCATGTGAATTGGGACCGTGAATCGTTTCAGCTTGTGTTCCCTTTACTAAGACAGTTTGGACAATCCAAAACAATAAAGAGGCCTGTCCCAACTTCAGGCAAGCCAGGAAATTGTTTGTTGTGAAATCACTACATTGCAATAGTCTCAGTATACACTTTGCACTTAGTGATTTTCCAAACTGTACAAACACATTACCACAGATGGCTTGCTCAGTGTCCCTGATGGAATTATGTCCAGAAATTGCTTCTTCTTTGCATGAGGTGCGAACTCACACAGCAGCGTGGCCTTCCATGTTGCAGAGCATTTCCTTTGCAGGGTAGATATCTGTATGGGGAAGCCACTGTAGCGTGGGATGACCTTGGAATGGAAGGCATCGCATCATTTCCTCTACCGATGAGATGAGGTGGCGTCCACCACCGCTGGCCCTACCTACCATCTACAACTCTGGCCCTAATGCAACATACTCCAAACCCCACGGTATAATGGCTTCATCAAAAATAACCCTCCCTCTCTAAGTGAAGAGAACATTGAATTGTTAAATAGAGTTTCAAAACTTCTGCAAACGCACACGGCCTGTGATGGGGGTGAGAGCTCACCTGTTAAAACTGCAGGGGAGATTTCTGAGTACCTCTCTGAACACTTACGGCTAATTGCTGCACACCAATGGAAGGACAATCTCAACACGAGGTTAATTACTTGATCTCAGCCATATATACAGCCTGCCGTCATAAACCAACATGGTCCCAAGTTATCCCATATTGTATATCCGATACAGCCTGGTATCCAACACAGCCCACATGCTTGCGTGCAACAAGCTATAAGAAATGCTATAGTCTTTCTATAGAACGTCATTTACTGTAGTCTTAGAAATGTATTGTTCCATTCTGTATGCCTGATTCTATTCTTTTGTAAAGAGATTGTGAAGCCTGTATATATATGACAGGGTCATATATTATCATATCAGTTTAGGTAATATTACGCACACACACACAGACACACACACAAATAGCTTGTGGTTTGGTGGAAAACAGCACATCCAGGGGGAGAGGACAGACATTACATGGATCATTAGGCCCAAATATAAGAAAGCGCATCGTCTGGCCTAATGACTCTTTGATAAGCTCTTTTCTGGAAGTAAACATAATCTGTTGACTTTCAATTCCTTTGTCACACATGCAATGCTATTTGAGGCAGAATGAATGGTTCTGCTGTGAAAGAGGCGGTGTTGTGCACACAACATTTTCCGGAAATAGTGTGAGTGAAATTCAACTAAATATTTGTACATATGCACTCTCTAAATAGAGATCTCTCTCTCTTTCTCTTTCCTGCTTTCTCTCTAATTTCTGCCTCACCTGTAGCTGAGACATAATGAACATATGATGCAGGAACCACAACGCCTATAGTTAGTAAACCACATATACACTACCGTTCAAAAGTTAGGGGTCACTTAGAAATGTCCTTGTTTTTGAAAGAAAAGCACATTTTTTAATCGATTAAAATAACATCAAATTGATCAGAAATACAGTGTAGACATTGTTAATGTTGTAAATGACTATTGTAGCTGGAAACGGCTGATTTTTTTATGGAATATCTACATACTGTAGGCGTACAGAGGCCCATTATCAGCAACCATCACTCCTGAGTTCCAATGGCACATTGTGTTAGCTAATCCAAGTTTATCATTTTAAAAGGCTAATTGATCATTGGAAAACCCTTTTGCAGTTATGTTAGCACAGCTGAAAACTGTCATCCTGATTAAAGAAGCAATAAAACTGGCCTTCTTTAGACTAAACTTCATGTAACTTCAATGCCTATAGTTAATAAACCACATATACATGTAACTACAATGCCTATAGTTAAGATGTACCTTGCTATTGTTGTCATTATAATTGACTCTAACTATTGGCTCGGTAAACCGAACAAACAATGTATCAGTCAGTGCATACAGAAGATAACAGGCTATTGAATATATAACGGGAGTCATATAATTGAAAATTCTATGGGACTTTAGGTCGATTTGCAATTGTTTTACTTATGCATCCTCATGGTAGCATATGTTACCTCATCACTTACTGGCAGTTATTCAAAATACTAATCATACTGAGAACAATTTGTTTGCGTCAGAAACCTTGCGGCAAAGAGGATGTTTGATTTCCAAGAGGGTCAAGTAAGGCTCCTTCTCGTTCCTCTCCTTTTGCTTGTTTATACTTCCTTACAAACAGCGTTTAAAAATGCTCCACGCCCAGAGCAATGTTTACTTTTCACCAAACTGAAGAGCTTGGTAGACAGGAAACTCACAGGCTTTCCTCTTATATATTGCATAGATATTCCTGTGATGTGCTATAAAGTCACAGCCACCACTCTCTGCGATGTTCCACCGTGAACTCGGAACATGTTAACACTCCCCGAGACACATTGTGGCTTGATGACAACGTGACAGGTCCATCAATCTTATTTACCCGGGGACAGGCGGAGATATGAGGCGCCAATCAATAACCCTCACAATTAGTTCCACTCCAGAGGGGTGTGCGGTCCCCGGCACAGCTGGACAGGAGCACCGCGGAGCATCGTGGAGCACCAAGTGTCTCTGTTTCATGCCAACTGCATGTCCTGACATTAGCTACCTCCTCCTGGGACACACTGACATTTCCATAGGCCCTGCCATCAGAGGACAGGAAAGAAGGAGGGAGGAGGAGAGGATGGGGGGGGGGGTGGGGGGTTGTTGGTTGGTTTTTCCCTTGACTTGATGACCCCCAAAGGGGGATAGATAGACGCAGCATAGAGCGGAGGTTGATGGATCTATATCAATCGGTAAAAATAGATAACTGTCATCTGTCATCATGGTGTCTTGGAGTTAACCATGACCAAAGTAGCCCAGCGGAGTGGAAACACTCCGGTAGCATGCGAGTCCCAGCATGCAGCACTGCTGTTTGGCTGCCCTTTGGTGCTGTGACCTCAGGCAACAAAGGGATGATCGGTTTAGCTTTTTTTTCATCCGAATGATGTCATTACAATACCCTTTACTTTTTTTGTATCATCATTTCAACTTGATTAGATACAGTGTATTCTACTTGTTACTATGACCTCAGGCAACAAAGGCTTACTAAAGATGCTGTTATTTTTTTGGATGGCTGTGATCATGAATAAATACACATGTAAAACGTTACAACATAATCTAAAAACAGTGTCGGTACTTAAAATGTACATCTTCATAAAAAAAAGAGGACATCCCATGTTCTATATTATCTCAACCATGTTGGTTCCATGTCATTTCATTGAAATGACATGGAAACAACACTGATTCAACCAGTGTGTACCCAGTGGGAACTTGATCAAGTAGAATATAATAAGTATTCTCAGAAAAAGTTAAACAATGTTATGGATGTTGTCGATACTGGACAGTTTATAATATTGTGATGGTCTATGCTTTGTAACACTTTAGGACTCATCAAAATCGTATCTAGTAGTTAAGGCACATCAAAAAGCCACATTACCACTTGTATGTTCTTTTGAAATTATTAATGTTGCTAAACCATTTTAAGACACTTTCAATTTCCCTACAGGGCAGCAGAATTTTTGCACATGCAGTTATTCTACAATTCTGCACCGTTGTGAAAATGTACTATCTCAGCATTACAATAAAAAGCTAAACAAATATGAATTGTACTCTCTTTCATTTCTGAGATTTCAGCAAGAGAAACTGAAGAAAATCAATTTTCAAAGCTTAATAAAGAAGTACTCTAGGCAAGTCTGCCAAATATACTGTTTCTGTGTGTTTGAAGCAAGCACTATAATTTATTTACAGTATCTACATTCACTGAGATCCACTGTTGAATATTACGCTTTTACTAACCACATCCATTTCCTTTACTCCTCAAAAACTGTGTGAAGGCTTAAGTCTAAAATGTATTTCGGGCCCCAAAATGAGCGATATCCTTGCAAATCTCCACAGAATTTTAGCACACTGTCCTTGAAGGTTAAGAGCAGCTTCACGCTGATGTTAAATCATTCTCTGTCAATGTTCAACTTTGATCATGACAAATAATGGTGTTTTCCTGTGAGCCAACGCATTGGACATCAATAAACTCGAATGGTTTGTCAAACCAATGTATGGATTACGGTAGAGAGCTAATAAAAACACTATATCCCATCAGGCTTAAAGGGTCTAATGATCCCACAGTGTCTTGTAAAGTCACTACTGTATATGCCTCGCCTCTGATAGATATACACTCTTAGTCCACTTTATTTCATTACCCTTAAAGAAGCCGAGGATAAAACAAGCTACAGTGGTGTCTGAAATGATTGACACCCTTGATAAAGATGAGCAAAAATGACAAAAATAAATATTTTAAATGCTGAGATATAATGTATGGAAAAAATAAGAAATTATATTATTTCATTCTAATATAATTGCTCAGAGTAAGATATTTTCTTTAACAAGTAATGTATGTTCTTTCTCAAAAAGGTAGCTGTCAAAATTATTGAGACCCATAAAGATTGTTATTAATAAAGTGCTATTTGGTCCCATATTCCTAGCATGCAATGAATACATCAAGCTTGTGACTCTACAAATTTGTTGAATGCATTTGCAGTTTGCTTTGGTTGTGTTTCAGATTATTTTGCTCCCAATAGAAATGAAATGGTAAATAATGTATTGTGTCATTTTGGAGTCCCCTTTATTATAAACAAGAATATAATATGTTTCTAAACACTTCTACAATCATGTGGATACTGCCATGATTACGGATAATCAGGAATTAAATTGTGAGTAATGTTGAGTGAGAAAGTTACAGAGGGTCAAAGATCATGCACCAAGACATGTTAACCTCTCACTATTACCAATAACAGGGCAGGTTAGGTTATGTTTTGGGGGTGTGATCTTTGACGCTCTGTAACTTTCTCACTCACTAAAACCCTCCCAGGACTCATCAGACATTCCTCTGGGTGCATTGTCTGCTGCCATGTTATTATCTCAGGGACAAAACAGCCAGCCAGGACGTCTTTAGATGTGGTAAGTGTTAGTGTTAATGAACATAGGCGTGTCTTGACAGTGCTTAAGTACTTTAGCATTCATACAGAGTAGTCCCTCCAGTCGAAGTTGTAAACATGATCGGTTCCCTGGTGCTCTATTCACAGGGGTGGTGCGGAGAGCCCTGTTGGTCCAGCCACTGATGTAAACTAATTACCCCCTCTCTCTCCACTGTGCCACGCTCAAAGTCTTCCCCCTCGTACTCATTGTCAGAGAGGGAGCGAGCGCTTTACTGTACCACTCTACTCTTTTATAGAGTTCCTCTCCAAATGCAGCAAAATTATTATTCCACCCCTAGTACACCACCTCCCTAAATTCACTCTCTGATGCACACACACACACACACACACACACACACACACACACACACACACACACACACACACACACACACACACACACACACACACACACACACACACAAGCATGTACGGTATGAGACCATAGTTTGACTATGCGTTCTTATTTTCATTCTATCCACATTCTTCAGTTTGTTTGAAACCACTTTGCCAATACATTATGTGTCATGCCACTAATGTTCATGCTGTAAGAAAATGTAATGCTATTTTCATTATGAAAGGGAAATATTGTCTAACCCTAACTTTACTGTCTGCCTGAAGGCTTAACCAGGTGAACGGGTATACATTTTGTACCCAGTGCAACAATGCAGCACCTAGACATGTCCTTTAGAGAAAATGATCAGACCTTTATTTGGCCTGGTAGCTGTGTTGGGGACATGGAGGTGAAATCATTTTGGTGGAGCTGATACAGAGAGGCCTTTCCCTCCCACCTCTGTAAGGCCAGTGTGTGACACAGCCTACCTGGAGCTCTCTCTCTCTCAGAACAGCACCACTAATCAGGTTCGCCCCAACGCTGCCTGCAGCCCCAGCATACACACGCACACAGACAGACATGAACGCACGCACACAAACAGACAGACACAAACATACACACATGCACGCAAACACACACACAAACACAGCTCAGCTTTCAACTCCATAGTCCCCTGCAGCTCAAGGCCTTCGGTGTGAACACCTCACTCTGCAACTGGATCCTGGACTTACTGACAGGCAGACCCCAGGTGGTGAGGGTAGGCAACAACACCTTCATCATGCTGACTCTTAACACAGGGGCCCCCCAGTGATGTGTGCTCAGCCCCATTATGTAATCCCTGTACACCCACAATTGCGTGGCCATGTACGACTCCAATGCTATCATTAAACGCCCACACTAGTAGAAATCCCCTTTTTCGAGCTGAAAAACGGGGGCCAGAGCTTACCCATGATGTTGCACGATGATTTAAATCAATGTCATCATTTTAGTCAAAGTATCATACATTTGGGCTTGAAGTGACAAAACTGCCTACTTCATGCAAGTCTGTGTGAATGCAGTGTCTTTTCCTATGATATGACATACAAATCAATTTTTGTCTACGTTTCGTTTCAGGGCTGGATTTTATTTTAAAGTTACCACCCAGCAGCATGGCATTGTTAATTAATCAGAAACAGTTATTCCTCTTCGCGAATGAGATTAGCGAAAACGTCCTTCTGTCCACTTGGCTGTCTGAGCCATGGAGCAAATCAAAATAGGCGGTGCAAACTTGTGTTTTTGCAGCTCCACTTTCTTTTAATAGAAACTTTTCATAATCCATTGGATAATTTGTAAATTTTCACTTATTTCTTAGTTAGTCTGTGATAAAAAATATAGACTACCGTTCAAAAGTTTGGGTTCACTTAGAAATGTTCTTGTTTTTGAAAGAAAAGCACATTTTTTTTGTTCATTTAAATAACATCAAATTGATCAGAAATACAGCATAGACATTGTTAAGGTTGTAAATGACTATTGTAGCTGGAAACGGCTGATTTTTTTATGGAATATCTATATACTCGTACAGAGGCCAATTATCAGGAACCATCACTCCTGTGTTCCATTAGCACGTTGTGTTACCTAATCCAAGTTTATAATTTTAAAAGGCTAATTGATCGTTTAAAAAACATTTTACAATTATGTTAACACAGCTGAAAACTGTCATCCTGATTAAAGAAGCAATAAATAAAACTGGCCTTCTTTAGACTGTGTACTACTCCCTTCACAGAACAGCGCATACTGGCTCTAACAAGAATAGAAAGAGGAGTGGGAGGCACAGGTGCACAACTGAGCAAAATGACAAGTACATAAGAGTGTCTAGTTTGACAAACAGACGCCTCACAAGTCCTCAACTGGCAGCTTCATTAAATAGTACCTGCAAAACACCAGTCTCAACGTCAACAGTGAAGTGGCGACTCCGGGATCAAATCAAAGTTTATTTGTCACGTGCGCAGAATACAACAGATGTAGACCATACAGTGAAATGCTTACTTACAGGCTCTAACCAAACAGTTCAATTTTTAAGTAAAAAAAAAAAGGTATTAGGTGAACAATAGATAAGCAAAGAAATAAAAACAACAGTAATAAAGACAGTGAAAAATAATAGTAGCAAGGCTATATACAGGCACCGGTTAGTCAGGCTTATTGAGGTAGTATGTACATGTAGGTATGGTTAAAGTGACTATGCATATATGATGAACAGAGAGTAGCAGTAGCGTAAAAGAGGGGTTGGCGGGTGGTGGGTGGCAGGACACAATGCAGATAATCCGGGTAGCCAATGCGCGGGGGCACCAGTTAGTCGGTCAAATTGAGGTAGTATGTACATGAATGTATAGTTAAAGTGACTATGCAAAAATGATAAACAGAGAGTAGCAGTGGCATAAAAGAGGGGTTGGGGGGCACACAATGCAAATAGTCCATGTAGCCATTTGATTACCTGTTCAGGAGTCTTATGGCTTGGGGGTAAAAACTGTTGAGAATACTTTTTATCCTAGACTTGGCACTCCGGTACCGCTTGCCATGCGGTAGTAGAGAGAACAGTCTATGACTGGGGTGGCTGGGGTCTTTGGCAATTTTTAGGGCCTTCCTCTGACACAGCCTGGTGTAGAGGTCCTGGATGGCAGGCAGCTTATCCCCAGTGATATACTGGGCCATACGAACTACCCTCTGTAGTGGTTTGCGGTCGGAGGCCGAGCGGTTGCCGTATCAGGCAGTGATGCAACCAGTCAGGTTGCTCTCTATCATGACACAAGGCGAGACCCAGATGCAAACACAGGAGGCAGATGGTTGGAGTCTTACAATGTTTATTCATCCAAAAGGAGAAGGCAAGAGAATGGTCGTGGACAGGCAAAATGTCAAAACCAGATCAGAGTCCAGGAGGTACAGACTGGCAGAAAGACTCGTGGTCAAGGCAGGCAGAATGGTCAGGCAGGCGGGTGTCCAGAAAAGGCAAGGGTCAAAACCAGGAGGACTAGAAAAGGAGAATAGCAAAAAGCAGGAGAACGGGAAAAACACTGGTTGACGTGGAAACGAATTGGCACAGAGAGACAGGAAACACAGGGATAAATACACTGGGGGAAATCTGTGACACCTGGAGGGGGTGGAAACAATCACAAGGACAGGTGAAACAGATCAGTGAATGACACTCTCGATGTTGCAGCTGTAGAACCTTTTGAGGATCTGAGGACCCATGCCAAATCTTTTTAGTTTCCTGAGGGGGAATAGGCTTTGTCATGCCCTCTTCACGACTGTCTTGGTGTGTTTGGACCATTCTAGTTTGTTGGTGATTTGGACACCAAGGAACTTGAAGCTCTCAACCTGCGCCACTACAGCCCTGTCAATGAGAATGGGGGCGTGCTGGTTCCTCCTTTTCCTGTAGTCCACAATCATCTCCTTAGTCTTGCTTACGTTGATGGATAGGTTGTTATTTTGGCACCACCCGGCCAGGTCTCTGACCTCCTCCCTATAGGCTGTCTCCCTGGCCACGCAGTCATGTGTGAACAGAGAGTACAGGAGGGGACTGAGCACGCAACCCTGAGAGTCCCCCCTACGGCCTTGTGAATGTTGACCTGTTTAAAAGGTTTAACTCACATCGGCTACGGAGAGCGTCATAACATAGTCATCCGGAACAGCTGATGCTCTCATGCATGCTTCAGTGTTGCTTGCCTCGAAGCGAGCATAGAAGTAATTTAGCTCCTCTGGTAGGCTCGTGTCACTGGGTAGCACGCAGCTGTGCTTCCCTTTTTTAGTCTGTAATACTTTGCAAGCCTTGACACATCCGACGAGCGTCAGAGCCGGTGTAAAATGATTCAATCTTAGTCCTGTACTGATGCTTTGCCTTTTGATGCTTCGTCTGAGGGCATGGGGGGTTAGAGTCCCGCTCCTTGAAAGTGGCAGCTCTACCCTTTAGCTCAGTGCAGATGTTGCCTATAAACCATGGGTTCTGGTTGGGGTATGTATGTACGGTCACTGTGGAGACAACGTCATTGACGCACTTATTGATGAAGCCAGTGACTGATGTGGTGTACTCCTCAATGCCATCGGAAGAATCCCGGAACGTATTCCAGTCTGTGCTAGCAAAACAGTCCTATAGCTTAGCATCTGTGTCATCTGACCACTTCTTAATTGACAGAGTCACTGGTGCTTCCTGCTTTCGTTTTTGCTTGTAAGCAGGAATCAGGAGGATAGAATTCTTGTCAGATTTGCCAAATGGAGGAGAGGGAGAGCTTTGTACGTGTCTCTGTGTGTGGAGTAAAGGTGGTCTAGAGTTTATTTTCCTCCAGATGCACATTTAACATGGTGGTAGACATGAGGTAAAACGGATTTAAGTTTCCCTGCAAAAAGTCCTTGGCCACTAGGAGCACCGCCTTTGGATGAGCATTTTCCTGTTTGCTTACGGCCTTATTCAGCTCATTAAGTGCGCACGTAGTGCCAGCATCGGTTTGTGATAGCTACGAAAAAAATATGAAAACTCTCTTGGTAAATAGTGTGGTGTACAGCTTATCATGAGATATTCTACCTCAGCCTAGCAAAACCTCGAGACTTCCTTAATATTAGATTTCGTACACCAGCTGTTGTTTAGAAATATACACAGACCGCCACCCCTTGTCTTATAGGAGGCAGCTGTTCTATCTTGCCGATGCAGCGTAAATCCCGCCAGCTGTATTTTATCCATGTCGTCGTTCAGCCACGACTCGGTGAAACATAAGATATTACAGTTTTTAATGTCCCATTGGTAGGATATTCGTGATCGTAGTTCGTCTATTTTGTTATCCAACGATTGTACGTTGGCTAATAGGACTGATGGTAGAGGCAGATTATCCACTCGCCGTCAGATCCTTACAAGGCACCCCAACCTACGTCCCCGATATCTCCGTCTCTTTCTCATGCAAATTACGGGGATGTTGGCCTTGTCGGGTGTCTGAAGTAAATCCTTCGTGTCCGACTCATTGAAGAAAATGTTTCGTCCAGTACGAGGTGAGTAATCGCTGTTCTGATATCCAGAAGCTCTTTTCGATCCTAAGAGACAGTTGAAGAAACATTATGTACAAAATAAGTTACAAATAACGTCATTGGAAGTAGGGTGCTGAGGGTGCTGCACACACCTTGGAAAATCAGATTAAAACAATATATATATATATATATATATATATATATATATATATATATATATATACACACAGTTGAAGTCGGAAGTTTACATACACCTTAGCCAAATACATTTAAACTCAGTTTTTCACAATTCTTGACATTTAATCCTAGTAAAAATTCCTTGTCTTAGATCAGTTAGGATCACCACTTCATTTTAAGAATGTGAAATGTCAGAATAATAGTAGAGAGAATGATTTATTTCAGCTTTTATTTCTTTCATCACATTCCCAGTAGGTCAGATGTTTACATACACTCACTCAGTATTTGGTAGCATTGCCTTTAAATTGTTTAACTTGGGCCAAATGTTTCGGGTAGCCTTCCACAAGCTTCCCACAGTAAGTTGGGTGAATTTTGGCCCATTCCTCCTGACAGAGCTGGTGTAACTGAGTCAGGTTTGTAGGCCATTTCTGAGGCTTGTTACTCTAATGAACTTATCCTCTGCAGCAGAGGAAACTCTGGGTCTTCCTTTCCTGTGGAGGTCCTCATGAGAGCCAGTTTCATCAAAAGGCTTGATGGTTTTTGCGACTGCCGAATTGACTGACCTTCATGTCTTAAAGTAATGATGAACTGTCGTTTCTCTTTGCTTATTTGACCTGTTCTTGCCATAATACACGGGAAGATGGTGCCGACAGTGATGATCGCCTCTATGTACTATTTCTTACATTGTTAGCCCAGAAAATTTCAAGTGTTATTACATGCAGCCGGGAAGAACTATTGGATATAAAAGTGATGTCAACTTACCAACATTACAACCAGGAATACGTCTTTCCCAAAGCGGATCCTTTGTTCGGACTTCCACCCTGGACATGGGATCTTATCCCAGAGGCCGATCCAAAACAACGCGGTCGCCGCAGGAGAGGCAGATGGAGCGCCCTACTGGTCAGACTCAGAAGGTGAGCACACCATCCACCGCTACCGAGCATATTACTCGCCAATGTCCAATCTCTAGATAACAAGGTGGATGAAATTAGGGCACGAGTTGTCCCCACATGCTTCAAGATGGCCACCATTGTTCCTGTTCCCAAGGAAGCTAAGGTAACTGAACTAAATGACTATCGTCCCATTGCACTCACTTCTGTCATCATGAAGTGCTTTGAGAGGCTAGTCAAGGATCATATCCCCTCCACCCTACCTGATACCCTAGACTCACTCAAATTTGCTTACCGCCCCAATAGGTCCACTGATGATGCAATCGCCATCACACTGCACACTGCCCTATCCCATCTGGACAAGAGGAATACCTATGTAAGAATGCTGTTCATTGACTACAGCTCAGCTTTTAACATCATTGTACCTTCCAAACTTGTTATTAAGCTCGAGAGCCTGGGTCTTGACCCCACCCTGTGCAACTGGGTCCTGGACTTTCTGACGGGCCGCCCCCAGGTGGTGAAGGTAGGAAACAACATCTCCACCCCGCTGATCCTCAACACTGGGGAGCCACAAGGGTGCGTTCTCAGCCCTCTCCTGTACTCCCTGTTCACCCATGACTGCATGGCCATGCACGGTTCCAACTCAAGTAAATTAGAGTGTCTAGTTTGAGAAACAGACGCCTCACAAGTCCTCAACTGGCATCTTCATTAAATAGTACCCGCAAAACACCAGTCTCAATGTCAACAGTGAAGAGGTGACTCTGGGGTGCTGGCCTTCTAGACCGAGTTGCAAAGAAAAAGCCATATCTCAGGCTGGCCAATAGAAGCCTAGAAGGCCAGCATCCCGGAGTCGCCTCTTCAATGTTGACTTTGAGACTGGTGTTTTGCATGTACTATTTAATGAAGCTGCCAGTTGAGGACATGTGAGGCATCTGTTTCTCAAACTAGACACTCTAATTTACTTGTCCTCTTGCTCAGTTGTGCACCGGGGCCTCCCACTCCTCTTTCTATTCTGGTTAGCGCCAGATTGCGCTGTTCTGTGAAGGGAGTAGTACAAAGCGTTGTACGAGATTTTCACTTTCTTGTCAATTTCTCACATGGAACAGCCTTAATTTCTCAGAACAATAATAGACTGACGAGTTTTAGAAGAAAGGTCTTTGTTTCTGGCCATTTTGAGCCTGTAATCGAACCCACAAATGCTGATGCTCCAGATACTCAACTAGTCTAAAAGAAGGCCAGTTTAATTACTTCTTTACTCAGAACAACAGTTTTCAGCTGTGCTAACACAATTGAAAAAGGGTTTTCTAATGATCAATTAGCCTTTTAAAATTATAAACTTGGATTAGCTAACACAACGTGCCATTGGAACACAGGACTGATGGTTGCTGATAATGGGCCTATGTAGATATTCCATAAAAAATCAGCCGTTTCCAGCTACAATAGTCATTTACAACATTAACAATGTCTACACTGTATTTCTGATCAATTTGATGTTATTTTAATGGACAAAAAAATTTGTTTTTCTTTCAAAAACAAGGACATTTCTAAGTGACCCCAAACTTTTGAACGGTAGTGTATATGTATGTATGTATGTATGTATGTATGTATGTATGTATGTATGTATGTATGTATATAAATATGTATTTCTTGTCAATATTTTACTGTCAATCTGGTGGCAGTTGTGAAAAAAGTTGGAAGAGTTGCAGAGTTAATAGAAAATAATACCATTGTTGATTGGATGCTTTTTCATTAAGTAGGCTATTTTCTCTTGAACCATATGGTCTATCTTCTAGAAACTAATGGACAATGTGTACACAGATATAAAACATGAATAGTATATATGAATAATTGTTTTAAAAGTTATTCAAGTATAAATTACCAAAGTTAAGATGGATTGCCATAGATGTTCTGTTAGTTATCAAAATGACAGAAGACTCCTTTGCAACCCTAGTCACAATACTCCCTCTCTCTTGGCTTCATAAAAGGCATGGAGAGGCTGTCATAATTCATCTGAATAAATGGGCTGTTTAAGGGGGATATTTGATTAACTAGATGGAGGTTTCTACAACAGATAACACAATATCAAGGCATTCCTGTGCCTCATCATTTATCATTACATGCCTCTTTGTGACAGGACATATTCCAGGAAAAACAGATGCGCATTTGGAGATTAAGGGCGAATTTATCTAGTAAGCTTCGATATGAAATCCAACCAAAGGAAATTAAATGCTTGCGTACGTGCACCACTGGCCTTCAGATTGTTAGGAATTTCCATCACATCTTATTGCACAATGGAGATTTGCATTGACAACCTTTTTCATGAATTGACAAACCCTCACGTTAAATCATAAATCTTCGATTATGTATTGAACTTCTGATAGTCAAGTCAAGACATGAAGAATAATAGTGACATCGATTCAGCATTAACCATTTATGATAGCTTAGCTGTCCACTGACAAGCCAGATATTAACACACTTTCCAACTGTATCTACATGAACAATCTCAGCTATTTTGAGTATGCTGTGCGTAGAAGGCATGAATCTCTAATCTCCCTCTCATGTCTGTGTGTGATGCATTATTGATTATGTGATCAGTTCGGGCATTAGCCTGTGAATTCTGGGATTAATCAAATGGAGTGGATGAGAGTACCTGAGTGTCTGGTGGTGGTGGTGGTGTGTGTGTGTGTGTGTGTGTGTGTGTGTGTGTGTGTGTGTGTGCCTTCTTTAAGTGCCTGCCTCACGGTAATGGCCGCCATGCTAACAGGAACAGACAGCCTGTAGCCCACTCAGCCTTGGTGCAGCCACACGTCTCGCTCACCTCAAATGAGTCCTGTCAAGGGCCCCCACATCGGACGCCACCCTAATTGGCAGTGTATTAACAAGCAAATCATTCCAATTAGCAGGCGCTGAGTGATGAGGAATAATATTCTCTGTGTGATGGTGGGACGGCGGGGCTCCCGCGCTCCGTCATTTGCATTTTCTAATTTCCTAGAAACAATAGCAAGTAAATTGGAGGATGGGAGCGGAGGAGGCACCGATGACAGAAAGATACAGTATGTCAGCTAAGGATCCTCTCCGCCACATGGTAGGAGAGACTGTCTGCGGAGCTCTGGAGCACAGAGCAGCACCACCAGGAGAGGTTCTTGACTCTGTCTATTGTAGTCACTGCCTGGAGCAAAAGCCTAAACAGCCTCCACATTGACTACAATTACTGCTGTACCGTGTGTGACCCTTCGCTCTACAATTAATTATCCATGACAAATATCACCACAATGTCATGAGATTGGCCTGTGGGTAAGGTTTATGACCCCCCCATAAATACCTTTCTCCCTTCCCTCTCTCTCTGACTCTACTGAAGGACTCTTGAATAGCCTTTGTTAAACATAGAGAGTCTGGAAACATCAAACAAGTGGGGGGAAAGGAACCATATTTCGGTAATAGAACCAGTTGAAAATATGCGTTGGTACTTAATGAATATGATGTCAGTTCGGTTGTCATCTGAGACATTATGACTGATGACAGGACGACATAAACTGTATCTGGGAAAGTCTACACATTCTAGTTATCAGATTCACATGGAATTGATGTGCAATTTAAATGTTTGAATATGAAATTATTTGTGAAAAGATTAAATGCAATTTTAGCTTCCAAATGAGAGAATTGGGTTTTCATAAGGTTAGAGCTCTGCTCAATCATTGGCCCGCCCCTGTGGAGATACATTGTTTATGAACTATGAAACACACCCTTCTCTCCCTCCACTATATAAGCCCTTGACGAAAATACACTGCTCAAAAAAATAAAGGGAACACTTAAACAACACAATGTAACTCCAAGTCAATCACACTTCTGTGAAATCAAACTGTCCACTTAGGAAGCAACACTGATTGACAATACATTTCACATGCTGTTGTGCAAATGGAATAGACAACAGGTGGAAATTATAGGCAATTCGCAAGACACCCCCAATAAAGGAGTGGTTCTGCAGGTGGGGACCACAGACCACTTCTCAGTTCCTATGCTTCCTGGCTGAGGTTTTGGTCACTTTGAATGCTGGCGGTGCTTTCACTCTAGTGGTAGCGTGAGACGGAGTCTACAACCCACACAAGTGGCTCAGGCAGTGCAGCTCATCCAGGATGGCACATCAATGCGAGCTGTGGCAAGAAGGTTTGCTGTGTCTGTCAGCGTAGTGTCCAGAGGATGGAGGCGCTACCAGGAGACAGGCCAGTACATCAGGAGACGTGGAGGAGGCCGTAGGAGGGCAACAACCCAGCAGCAGGACCGCTACTTCCGCCTTTGTGCAAGGAGGAGCAGGAGAAGCACTGCCAGAGCCCTGCAAAATGACCTCCAGCAGGCCACAAATGTGCATGTGTCTGCTCAAACGGTCAGAAACAGACTCCATGAGGGTGGTATGAGGGCCCGACGTCCACAGGTGGGGGTTGTGCTTACAGCCAAACACCGTGCAGGACGTTAGGCATTTGCCAGAGAACACCAAGATTGGCAAATTCGCCACTGGCGCCCTGTGCTCTTCACAGATGAAAGCAGGTTCACACTGAGCACGTGACAGACTTTACAGAGTCTGGAGACGCCGTGGAGAACGTTCTGCTGCCTGCAACATCCTCCAGCATGACCGGTTTGGCGGTGAGTCAGTCATGGTGTGGGATGGCATTTCTTTGGGGGGCCGCACAGCCCTCCATGTGCTCGCCAGAGGTAGCCTGACTGCCATTAGGTACCGAGATGAGATCCTCAGACCCCTTGTGAGACCATATGCTGGTGCGGTTGGCCCTGGGTTCCTCCTAATGCAAGACAATGCTAGACCTCATTTGGCTGGAGTGTGTCAGCAGTTCCTGCAAGAGGAAGTTATTGATGCTATGGACTGGCCCGCCCATTCCCCAGACCTGAATCCAATTGAGCACATCTGGGACATCATGTCTCGTTCCATCCACCAACGCCACGTTGCACCACAGACTGTCCAGGAGTTGGCGGATGCTTTAGTCCAAGTCTGTGAGGAGATCCCTCAGGAGACCATCCGCCACCTCATCAGGAGCATGCCCAGGCATTGTAGGGAGGTCATACAGGCACGTGGAGGCCACACACACTACTGAGCCTCATTTTGATTTGTTTTAAGGACATTACATTAAAGTTGGATCAGCCTGTAGTGTGGTTTTCCACTTTAATTTTGAGTGTGACTCCAAATCCAGACCTCCATGGGTTGATAAATTGGATTTCCATTGATTATTTTTGTGTGATTTTGTTGTCAGCACATTCAACTATGAAAAGAAAAAAGTTTTTGATATGATTATTTCTTTAATTCAGATCTAGAATGTGTTGTTTAAGTGTTCCCTTTATTTTTTTGAGCAGTATATAACATTCTGTTCCGAGGACAATAGGACGACGGTCCATACGTTAAAAGGACTAACATGTCAACTACAGAACTAAGCCAACCTCAGCGTGAGCTTTGGTTGTGAATGGTATGAAATTTGAACTCTTATTCACAAAAGGAGTGAGACATCCTAGCCGTTGAGTTAGCAACAGCAGCTGTAAATGTGGGCTAGGAAAGGACGGACGACCTATCCCGTCTACCACACAACGATGTTACTACAAAGTATCCAGATTACCACCAGAGACACCCGTCAAAGGACTAGGAAGTCCTCTGTTGGGCAACACGGCCAGCATCTACGACCAACCTACCGAAGCGCATCTCGGAGTAACTATTTATTGCATTTCCCTTTTCCAAATGGCCGGTAATTTTAGAATGCATAAGATACTGTATTTACGATAGCAGAGCTTCTCCCTTTGTTCCTCAGTCTTCCCGCTCTGTCACTCAAACCCAACCCCCTTTCCTTTGGGTAACCAGCCGTCATGTCGGCTCCATCCACCAGGTCATAATTTGCATTCTGTGTATATGTAATTCTGTGTGATTAGTTAGGTATTTAGTAAATAAATAATTAAACCCAATTTTATATTGCTGATTCAACTTGTTAGCCAGGTTTCGTGAAGATAACCAAGAATTTACAACTTTCAGATGAGACTGAAATAAGGTGACGATTAATATTGACTGCTATTGATGTAAAATATTACTAGGTCTTTAAGAGTTTATTCGGAAGATAACAGCTCTATAAACACTCTTTCGTGGTGCCCCGACTTTCTAGTTAATTACATTTACATGATTAGCTCAATCAGGTAATATTAATTACAGAGAAAGGATTTTATTGAATAGCATGTCATATCACTTAATCTGGCATAGACAAAGACACGACAACACACAAAAAAATAGTGGTTCTGATTAGCACCAGACAGGGGTTATTTGGCTTGTAACCATAGTAGAACCCTTTTTTGAAGGTTCGGTAAGGAACCATGCTCATAGGGTTCTAAATGGAACCTGTATGGTGCTATAAAGAACCCTTTCCTAAGGTTCTATGAAGAACCATTAAAAAAGGTTCTGCTATGGTTACAACCCTTTTTTTATTATTATTATTTATTTATTTTATTTCATCTTTATTTAACCAGGTAGGCCAGTTGAGAACAAGTTCTCATTTACAACTGCGACCAGGCCAAGATGAAGCAAAGCAGTGCGGCAAAAACAACAACACAGAGTTACACATGGGATAAACAAACGTACAGTCAATAACACAATAGAAAAATCTATGTACAGTGTGTGCAAATCTAGTAAGATTAGGGAGGTAAGGCAATAAATAGGCCATAGTGGCGAAACAATTACAAAAATAGCAGATCCGTACCACATTGGGTGAGGCGAGTTGCAGGAAAGTATATTCAGTTCGTAGATGGTTATATACTGTAGAACTGTTTTATATTGTTCTTTACAGAAACGTTATGGAGAATGCTTCTATGTAGACCCTTTTGAACTCTGGAACAGCTGGGGGTGCCTAAGAAGAGAATTGAGGACCACTGACTGATTCAATCAACTGTTCACAATTAACACAAGGTTATATGTGAGTCTATCACACAATGCAGTCAAGACACAGCCACTGACCATCGGTGTATATGTGTATATGCAATGGTTTAACACAACACATTAGGCTAACTGGAATGACATCCTCACTTACGGTAGCACAAAAATAGCTGTGCGCAAACAACTCCCCAAAATATTTTAATGAGTGCCTCCCCCACATTTGAATTATCACTGAAAGAGCAAAGAACCGGTTTGTGAACTGTAATGAATCATTGAAGAGCTCAAAGGGTCCTTCGAGTCATTACGGTTCCACATAAAACCATCACCCTTTCCAAAGAACCCTTGAGGAACCCATTTTTTTTAGTTTGCAGAAGTTATGGGAAGATTTAAGTCAAATTGACAAAAGGCTATCTTTCACTTCTTCATTAGGTACATCAAGTTGATCTACCACCACTAACCATATATATTCTGATCAAGTGTTGAGTAACCCTATGAGGGACAGTCTCTCTGTCTCCAAGGAGTTAGCTTGGTGTTGGATAAACCAGATTGGGAGTCCAGTGGCATTTGTCAGTTGAGACAATGGGGAGACCATATCATTGGTAATCTGAGCGCCAGCTCAAAGATGCCTGAGCAGATTGAGTAATGATGGGAGAGTAGAAGGAATGAAGGAGGTGGGGCGCTACAACAGCCCACAGTGTAATGGATTGTGCGTGTGTGCGTGTGTGTGTGTGTGTGTGTGTGTGTGTGTGTGTGTGTGTGTGTGTGTGTGTGTGTGTGTATGTGTGTGTTTAACACTGTGAGCTATATGTTTGGCTGCCGTTAAGGTGACGCTAGTGTCAAACGCCCGTTAGTTTGCATTGTTGTCATGTAAAAACTGTCACACTGTCATTTTCCAGCCCTAACGCCAGGATTGGTAATTTACCTGTTTTATATCAGCTGGCTTGCGCTCAGATGGGTGGGGTTGAAATATTTGAGGTGTGTCCTTAAAAACATGATCCAAAGTGCTAATTTCAGGCAGCACTGATAGGGATATTTAAGACCAACCAAAAGCAAGTTTTAGCGGTAACGCAGTTGGTTATGGCATGAAATTTGACAGCAAATGCAGCCTATCCAGCTGTGACGCACACTGCCCATATGCTCAGGGAACAAGAGTAGCCTAATATGCTTTTTCTGCCTGTACACTTCCTATTTAGAAACATAAAAAACGTGTTTTTTCCTATTTTGTTTTATTTGATTAAAAACCAAGCATAGCTTCCCTTCCTCTCAATGAAGTCTTTTTTTTGTCTGCCCAATACAATCGTGAAGTAGTCAAGACTTTCGATAAAGGGTTTGGTTCCTGAGATCACTTGGAAATAAATCTTAATCACCAAAGCTTTATTAAAATATCAAGTTTGAGAGGAGTAAAACAGTGAGCTGACATTCCCTTTTTATAAATGCATTTTAGGCAGGCCCACATTATTTTAGCCATACAGGTCTCGTTTTGGACGTGCGTAAAACCCCCTCCTTGATGTACATGTCCATGTCCATCAAGAAAAAAGAGATGAGAACCACGGTTAATACCGGTGAACCTTGTATTTAGAAGCTATCTGTAACCTGTAAAGACTGCTTTTCTTCCGTTTCATATGTTCAAAACCCAAGCTTTCCCTTCGGCCTACTACACAGTAACTGAGGCTGGTTCAACAGCAATGTGTGTCTTTTTTTATCCTGGCAGTTTTATGATATCATTACATTTTACATGTATTTATTTATTGTTGTTGTTAAAAAAAAATGGATAACTTGTTTTTCGCAAAATGTTATTACAACCAAACTTATTACAATGATTCACCTTCCTGGTTTTACGGTGATAGCGTCCGTGGTGCACTTGAAAATGCAACTTCTGGAGATGTGTGAATGCGATCTGATCTGTAAAATGGTTCTGACTATGTTCATAAAACATAGGCCTATTTATGAGCAGTATAACGGTGAGCGGACATTCTCCCACTCTATTTATATTGGATCTTTGTCCAGCTACTATGAAAAGTTTGGATGTGCATAAAACCCTCCGTAGTCTGCCTTGTTTTAATATTATATGCCCACAGTGAGAAATGATGGTGCCTGTAAGTCTGACATAGCCTATATAAAACAAGTTGTTGTTTAGTTTTGTTCACAATTTGATTAGAATTATTTGTTCTCTTTTTAGTCATTAACAATAATGAATTTAATCTTGCTTATTGAATATGTTTGGAATGTCCATTCTCAGCCATAATGCAATTTACAGTAGGTCTAGCCCCATATATCAGTGTGAATGCTATTGAAGCCATGCAATTACTTAGAACAAAGTAGACTGCAAATGGGTTCAAGTTAAAGTATTTAGCAAAGATAGGTTAACATTTAGTTATTTTGTTTCTGTAAGCCATTTAACAAACTATAATGGACTAACGAATTGGAGTTGATTCCAAGGCAATACATACAAGTCTGTGAATACCCAACTTGAAGCAACAACATATTTCACCATGAAGCACGTTCTGATTGGCCAGTAAGCGGCCAAGCCTCGACACACATAAGATTTCACACCCCTGAGTCAATACTGTACATTGCGGAAGCACCTTTGGCAGCGATTACAGCTGCAACTCTTTCTGGATAAGTCTCTAACAACTTTGCACACCCGGATTGTACAATATTTGCCCATTTCAAAATTCTTCATGGTCTGTCAAATTGGTTGTTGATCATTGCGAGACAACCATTTTCACTCTTGCCATTGATTTTCAAGCAGATTTAAGTCAAAACTTTAACTTGGCGACTCAGGAACATTCACTGTCTTCTTGATAAGCAACTCCAGTGTAGATTTGGCTTTGTGTTTTAAGTTATTGTCCTTCTGAAAGTTGAATTCATCTCCCAGTGTCTGGTGGAAAGCATAATGAACCAGGTTTTTCTTTAGGATTTTGCCTGTGCTTTGCTCCATTCAGTAATTTTTTTTACCCTGAAAATCTCCCCAGTCCTTAACGATTACAAGCATACCCATAACATCATGCAGCCACCACTATGCTTGAAAATATGGAGAGAGGTACTCAGTAATGTATTATATTGTATTTGTCGCAAACATAACTCTTGTTTTCAGGACAAAAAGTGAATTGCTTTGTCTTACTTTAAGGAGTATTTCTTTAGCGCATAGTTGCAAACAGGATGCATGTTTTGAAAAATGTTATTCGGCACAGGCTTCCTTCTTGTCACTCTGTCAATTAGGTTAGTATTGTGGAGTAGCTACAATGTTGTTGCGGTGTCAGAGGAAGGCTTTAAAAATTGACAAAGACTCCAGCCACCCTAGTCATAGACTGCTCTCTCTGCTACCGCACAACAAGCGGTAACGGGGCACCAAGTCTAGGTCCAAAAGGCTTCTTAACAGCTTCTACCCCCAAGCTATAAGACTCCTGAACAGCTAATCAAATGACTACTCGGACTACCCCCCCCCCCCCCCCCCCCCCCCCATCACACACACACACTCCCACCCCCATTTTTACGCTGCTACTCTCTGTTTATTATCCAGGCATAGTCACTTTACCTCTACCTACATGTACATATTACCTCAATTACCTTGACTAACTGGTGCCCCCGCACATTGACTCTATACCAGCACCCCTGTACATAGCCTCGCTACTGTTATTCCATTGTTGCTCTTTAATTGTTTGTTATTTTTCTATTTTCTTCTTTATTTCATTTATTTATTTTTTCCATCATTTTATTTTAGTAAATCATTTCTAAACACTTATTTTTCAGAAAACTGCATTGTTGGTTAAGGGTGATTTGATTTGATTTGATTGTTTTTCTTTGCAAGGCATTGCTTGACTGAGTGACCTTACAAATCATTTTATGTGTCTGGTGCAAAGATGAGGTAGTCATTCTGAAATCATGTTAAACACTATTATTGCTCACAGAGTGAGTCCATGCAACTTATTATGTGACTTGTTAAGCATATTTTTACTCCTGAACGTACTTAGGCTTGCCATAACAAAGGGGTTGAATACATATTGACTCAAGACATTTCAGATTTACATTTTTTATTCATTTGTAACAATTTCGAAAAACATAATTCCATTTTTGACATTATGGGGTATTGTGTGTAGGCCAGTGTCAAAAAAAAATCTCAATTCAATCCACTTTCAATTCAGGCTGAAACGCAACAAAAAGTAGGGTGTGAATACTTTTTAAAGGCACTGTAAGTAGTCTAACACAGTACCATTTGGTACACTGATATACAGTACCAGACGAAAGTTTGGACACCTACTCATTCAAGTTTTTTTTTTTTTTTTTTTTTACTATTTTCTACATGTTCTACATCACAACTATGAAATAACACATATGGAATCATGTAGAAACCAAAAAAGTGTTAAACATATCAAAATATATTTTATATTTGTGATTCTTCAATTTGCCTTGATGACAGCTTTGCACACTTTTTTTATGCCGGTTTTGGAGCAGTGGCTTCTTCCTTGCTGAGCGGCCTTTCAGGTTATATCGATATAGGACTTGTTTAACTGTGGATATAGATACTTTTGTACCAGTTTCCTCCACCATCTTTACAAGGTCCTTTGTTGTTGTTCTGGGATTGATTTGCACTTTTTGCACCAAAGTACATTCATGTCTAGGAGACAGAACGCATCTCCTTCCTGAGCGGTATGATGGCTGCGTGGTCCAGTGGTGTTTATACTTGCGTACTATTGTTTGTACAGATTAACGTGGTACCTTCAGGCGTTTGTAAATTGCTCCCAAGGAAGAACCAGACTTGTGGAGGTCTACACATTTTTTTCTGAGGTTTTGACTGATTTCTTTTGATTTTCCCATGATGTCAAGCAAAGAGGCACTGAGTTTGAAGGTAGGCCTTGAAATACATCCACAGGTACACCTCCAATTGACTCAAATGATGTCAATTAGCCTATCAGAAGCTTCTAAAGCCATGACATCATTTTCTGGAATTTTCCAAGCTGTTTAAAGGCACAGTCAACTTTGTGTATGTAAACTTCTGACCCACTGGAATTGTGATACAGTGAATTATAAGTGAAATAATCTGTCTGTAAACAATTGTTGGAAAAATTACTTGTGTCATGCGCAAATTAGATGTCCTAACCGACTTGGCAAAACTATAGTTTGTTAACGAGAAATTTGTGGAGTGGTTGAAAAACGAGTTTTAATGACTCCAACCTAAGTGTGTGTAAACTTACAACTTCAACTCCATCATGCTTTATGAATCCATATGGTTTCCCTGTCTCATCACATAATCACATAACAGTAGGCTAGCACATTGTCTGACCCATCCCAGCCTATCCCGGCTCAGCCCATGCAGCCCAGTTGAAAGCACACAAGACATGCAAAATCCTTCATGTCAAATTATGAATGTTGTTCTGTTCCCTGGCTGCCCCTATGAATTAAGCTGTCAGAAAAGTTATATGAATCTCCGTTCGATGCAGCCATGGCCAGCTATGCATTTCAATGACATAATTTAATCAATTTATGAGATTACATCAATATAAATAGCGAGGCAAATGTCGATGGGTCACAGCAGGAAAATATATGAGATTGCATACTAAGAGACATTTATATACTGTATGTAACTCTCAGACTGAACTATTCAAGGGTGAATTATTTATTAACTCAATGTAACTCTGAATTCAAATACATGTTATTGCTTTTACCTACTGGATACTGATTATACAGTGCCTTCAGAAAGGAATTCACACTCCTTGGTACTTTTTTCAAATTTTGCTGTGTTTCAGCTCCATCGCTGCTCCTCTCACCTCTCTCCTCAAGGGTGGTCCCAGTAGGTTGGTGTGGAGTCCAGCAGCTGACGAGGCCTTCCGCCAACTCAAGGGAAGTTTCACTTCCACCCAATTTCTCAAACACCCAGATCCCACGATATCCTTTGTGGTGGAGGTGGCCGCTTCAGAGGTGGGTGTGGGGTTAGTTCTGTCTCAACGACAGAACTGATGCAGAGCCTCGGTCTGACACCATTAAAAGGTAATTTACCACCTTCACAAGTGCAGTCTTAGTGCTATGATGGGGTCTAAAACCAGACTGAAGCGTTTCGTATACATTGTTTGTCTTCAGGAAGGCAGTGAGTTGCTGTGCAACAGCTTTTTACAAATTTTTTTTTAGAGAAATGGGAGATTCGATATAGGCCGATAGTTTTTTATATTTTCTGGGTCAAGGTTTGGCTTTTTCAAGAGAGGCTTTATTACTGCCACTTTTAGTGAGTTGGTACACATCTGGTGGATAGAGAGCCGTTTATTATGTTCAACATAGGAGGGCCAAGCACAGGAAGCAGCTCTTTCAGTAGTTTAGTTGGAATAGGGTCCAGTATGCAGCTTGAAGGTTTTGAGACCATGATTATTTTGATCATTGTGTCAAGAGATATAGTACTAAAACACTTGAGTGTCTCCCTTGATCCTAGGTCCCTGCAGACTCAGGACAACTGAGCTTTGGAGGAATACGCAGATTTAAAGAGGAGTCCGTAATTTCCTTTCTAATGATCATGATCTTTTCCTCAAAGAAGTTCATGAATTTATCACTGCTGAAGTGAAAGCCATCCTCTCTTGGGGAATGTTGCTTTTTAGTTAGCTTTGCGACCGTATCAAAAATAAATTTTGGATTGTTCTTATTTTCCTCAATTAAGTTGGAAAAATAGGATGATCGAGCAGCAGTGAGGGCTCTTCGATACTGCATGGTACTGTCTTTCCAAGCTAGTCGGAAGACTTCCAGTTTGGTGTGACGCCATTTCCGTTCAAATTTTCTGGAAGCTTGCTTCAAAGCTCGGGTATTTTCTGTATACCAGGGAGCTAGTTTCTTATGACAAATGTTTTTTGTTTTTAGGGGTGCGGCTGCATCTAGGGTATTGCGCAAGGTTAAATTGAGTTCCTCAGTTAGGTGGTTAACTGATTTTTGTACTCTGACGTCCTTGGGTAGGCGGAGGGAGTCTGGAAGGGCATCTAGGAATCTTTGGGTTGTCCGAGAATTTATAGCACGACTCCAGTGCACCATCCACCATCAGAAGGAGCAGGCAGACCGCCACCATAGTGAGACTCTTGTGTTCCATCCAGGGGATTGTGTCTGGCTCGCTACCAGGAACCTCCCACTCTGCCTACCCTACAAGAAGCTGAGCCCCTGGTTTGTGGGGCCGTTCAAGGTTCTCCGGAGGGTCAAGGAGGTGACGTATAGTTTCAGCTTCCCAGTGACTACTGCATCTCACCTTCTTTTCATGTCTCCCTTCTCAGGCTGGTAGTTCTTGGTCCCATAGCTGATGCTGTCCCCCACGACACCCATCTGCCCGCCCTGGACGTCGAGGGAGCTCCCACCTATGCTATCAGATCCCTACTGGACTCCTGACATCTTGGGGGTTGGCTCCACTACCTGGTGGACTGGGAGGGGTACGGTCCAGAGGAGCAGTGTTGGGTTCCGGTGGAGGACATTCTGAATCCCAACATCATCCGTGATGTCCATTTTCGCAGCCCGGACCGGCCCGCTCTTCGTCCTCGGGCCGTCCCTCTGTCCGGCGTCGTCCTGCGGCTGGTACCGCGCATCAGGTGGGAGGTGGGGGGGGGGGGGGGGGGTACTGTCACGTCTACTCCCAATCCTCCCCTCTGGCTTTTGTAGTCGTCGGTTTACTAACCGCCGGTCCTGGAAGCCATGATTACACGCACCTGCACTTCATCACTAGGCACACCTGAACTCCATTACCTCACTCATTACCTCCCCTTTATCTATCACTCCCTTAGGTTCTTTCCCCAAGCAGTATTGTTTCTGTTGTTTATGTCTAGATGCTACTCCTACGTTATATAATTTCTTGTTATATTAAACATACCACCTGCACCTGCTTCTCGACCCCCAGCGTCTACGTTACATCAGTCTGCTTTCCACCTGACACTGGGAGATGAATTCACCTTTCAGCAGGACAATAACCTAAAACACAAGGCCAAATCTACACTAGAGTTGCTTACTAAGGAGACAGTGAATGTTCGTGAGTGGAACCAAGTTACAGTTTTGACTTAAAGGAGAAGTTCACCCAAAAACACCCCTGAACCCTTTATAACACTTACCCTGGCCATTTTCATCCCCTCAGACAGTTTTTAAGTCCATTGCTTGAGTACTTAGATTTCTGTATTTTTATGTAAAAACTATACATTTATGAAATCACCTAAAATGCATTACAAACTATATATATTTTATGTTACATAAGCAACGATTGACGTCTCAACACTGATTTTCTAAATACATGTGTTTTTGATGTAAAAAGTATGACAGAACAACGACCTACTTCTTGCTCGCGCAAGGTCCCTATATCTTCTGTCATCCGGTTGATACTTCTTCGTGGTTCGAAGATTGATAATTACAGGAGGCGGGACGAAGGAGCGTCTTACTATTGGTCTTCCAGAAAGGAAGTCAGGACAACAGGAAGTAAACAAATAGTTGTTAGCTAGTAGTAGCAAAGATTTTTATTACTAACCTATTGTTCTATGTGTGGTAGTAGTATTGGCACAGACAAAATGGGAAACCTATTTGGGCAAAAGGAGCTGCATTGTACCCAGGAGCTATAATGCTCCTCAAATACAGACAAACTGCACATTTTCACTCCTTTCCTGTCCCCGAATGCAATGGAGCTTAGTGTCAGGCATGGCTGCAGGTCATCCAACATCCTGAGTATGGTGTTGATACGTCACCTGAAGTCATTCACCAGTTTCAGTTGTCAGTGTTCAGTGATCATTTTGTGGCCACTGACTACAATGGTGACCACTGTCTTTCCATGGATGACAAAACTCCAGCCATTCAAGGTAAGTTAGGTTACTAGCTAGCTAGCTAACGGTGACTAACCCTATTCCGTACAAATTTGCGTAACCGTGGCATTCAAACAAGGCTGCAATGAAAACTAGGCTTTACAGTTTTCTGTTTGTGCTATTGATTGCATGAAGTGACTTGCTTGCCTAGCCTTGCTCTGGCCATAGAATATCAGTTTAAGTTGAATTTATTTGCACCAAATAAAATAAGTGATAAAAAACAATAGAGAAAAGAAAAAAACTGTTTGCAGGTGTGGTTGGAAGCTATATAAAAGGCGTATATAAAAACCACACCACAAAAAAATATACAATAAATACGTTGTTTTTTTAAATAAGTAGAAAAGAAGTTTAAAAAAAGTGTTAAAACAGATAACGAAACCCACTAATCATAAATGTACAAATGAACCGATAAGGTATCACAAACAAACAAACAAAAAGTATGTTTTGTTTAAATGTGCATGTGAGTGTGTGAGAGTTGGGCTATATGGAAGAGATTACAGAGTAGTTTGGTCATCAGGCTGACCCCCAGTCTTCGCTTGAAATTATTGAGGGATGATGCGGTTTTGGCAATGTGAAGATAACAATTCCAGGTTATGGTACCTCTGTATCTGATAAAGAATTGACTATGTGATAACAATTCCAGGTTATGGTACCTCTGTATCTGATAAAGAATTGACTATGTGAGGTGTGGCAGTGGGGAGGTGAAGTTTAACGCAGTGTCTTGTGTAATATAGATGGATTTCAGAATTAACCTGGAAGAATCCATTGAAGGGTTTAGGTAAACTGTTTGGGAGGTTTGAGTATTGGTAGATGAAAATGCATAATTGGCATACATTAATGTTGATAATAGACAATATATTGAGTTTCTTAAACAAAGGTGCAGATGGAGCCAGGTAATTAGAGGTGGCTAGTTTTGCAAATTGATTTTGTATGATGGGTAATTTCTGTAGGTACGAGGCATTTGTACTGGCCCAGACAATATTACAGTAAATTAAATATGGGTAAATGAAGCTATAGTAAAGAGTTAGCAAGCAAGCCTGATGAAACTAACCACTAATCTTTCGGATGATATCATCAGATTTCATCACTTTGCTGCAGACAAATTGAAACTGACACTGTTGGAGTCCATGTGGGGTCAAACGGCATCAGGAGGGCTAGCTCGGAACATCTGAAAATGGATTTTAAAGAACTGATTTTATCATTAAAAGACTCCCGAAAACGGCCAATAATTTCAGGTCCAGTACCATCGTCGGGAAACGGGTGTGAAAGATTCATCAGGCTACTGGCCTTACACATCTGGCTAAAAGATTATTGCAGTTCTGCTGGAGTCACTTTTATAGGTAACTTTGACACCTTCTGGAAACAGAAGGAACTCTACAGGAATCCATCCAAATCATCTTGGCTCCTGGACTCTGTCCACACATTTCAAGGCTGCGTTGAAACAATGACTTATCAATGACCAGCTCAGCTAATCCCTACAATTGTGACAATGAGTTGTCATCATGCTGCATTAAATGCACGTTATCCTAGGGGCGTTGGCAGAAACAAAGTACAGTTGAAATCGGAAGTTTACATACACCTTAGCCAAATACATTTAAACTCAGTTTTCACAATTCCTGACATTTAATCCTAGTAAAAATTCCCTGTCTTAGGTCAGGTTAGGATCACCACTTTATTTTAAGAATGTGAAATGTCAGAATAATAGTAGAGAGAATTATTTATTTCAGCTTTTATTTCTTTCATCACATTCCCATTGGGTCAGAAGTTTACATACATCCAATTAGTATTTGGTAGCATTGACTTTAAACAGGCAAAGCGCCAATACAGGGCTAAGATTGAATCATACTACACCGGCTCTGACGCTCGTCTTATGTGGTAGGGCTTGCAAACTATTACAGACTACAAAGGGAAGCACAGCTGCGAGCTGCCCAGTGACACAAGCCTACCAGACGAGCTAAATCACTTCTATGCTGAGGCATGCATGAGAGCATCACCTGTTCGGGACGACTGTGTGATCACACTCTCCATAGCCGACGTGAGTAAGATATTTAAACAGGTCAACATTCACAAGGCCGTGGGGCCAGACGGATTACCAGGACCTGTGCTCCGGGCATGTGCTGACCAACTGGCAGGTGTCTTCACTGACATTTTCAACATGTCCCTGATTGAGTCTGTAATACCAACATGTTTCAAGCAGACCACCATAGTCCGTGTGCCCAAGAACACTAAGGCAACCTGCCTAAATGACTACAGAACAGTAGCACTCACGTCTGTAGCCATGAAGTGCTTTGAAAGGCTGGTAATGGCTCACATCAACACCATTATCCCAGAAACCCGAGACCCAATCCAATTTGCATACCGCCCAAACAGATCCACAGATGATGCAATCTCTATTGCACTCCACAGTGCCCTTTCCCACCTGGACAAAAAGAACACCTATGTGAGAATGCTATTCATTGACTACAGCTCAGCGTTCAACTCCATAGTACCCTCAAAGCTCATCACTAAGCTAAGGATCCTGGGACTAAACACCTCCCTCTGCTCCTTCTGCAACTGGACTTCCTGACGGGCCACCCCCAGGTGATGAGGGTAGGTAGCAACACATCTGCCACGCTGATCCTCAACACTGGAGCCCCTCAGGGGTGCGTGCTCAGTCCCCTCCTGTACTCACCCACAACTGCTCTTTTCTCTGTATATATCAATGATGTCGCTCTTGCTGCTGGTGGTTCCCTGATCCACATCTACGCAGACGACACCATTCTGTATACATCTGGCCCTTCTTTGGACACTGTGTTCTAACCTCCAAACGAGCTACAATGCCATACAACACTCCTTCGGTGGCCTCCAACTGCTCTTAAACGCTAGTAAAACCAAATGCATGCTTTTCAACCGTTCGCTGCCCACACCCGCCTACCCGACTAGCATTACTCCTCTGGACGGTTCTGACCTAGAATATGTGGACAACTACAACTACCTAGGTGTCTGGCTAGACTGTAAACTCTCCTTCCAGACTCATATTAACCATCTCCAATCCTTAATCAAATCTACAATCGGCTTTCTATTTCGCAGCAAAGCCTCCTTCACTCACTCCGCCAAACTTACCCTAGTAAAACTGACTATCCTACCGATCCTTGACTTCGGCGATGTCATCTACAAAATAGCTTCTAATACTCTACTCAGCAAACTGGATGCAGTCTATCATTGTGCCATCTGTTTTGTTACCAAAGCCCCTTATACCACCAACCACTGCAACCTGTATGCTCTAGTCGGCTGGCCCTCGCTACATATTCATCGCCAGGCCCACTGGCTCCAGGTCATCTATAAGTCTATGCTAGGTAAAGCTCCACTTTATCTCAGCTCACTGGTCACGATAACAACACCCACCCGTAGCACACGCTCCAGCAGGTATATCTCACTGGTCATCCCAAAGCCAACACCTCATTTGGCCGCCTTTCCTTCCAGTTCTCTGCTGCCAGTGACTGAAACGAATTGCAAAAATTGCTGAAGCTGGAGACTTATATTTCCCTCACTAACTTTAAACATCAGCTATCTGAGCAGCTAACCAATTGCTGCAGCTGTACATAGTCCATCTGTAAATAGCCCACCCAATCTACCTACCTCATCCCCATATTGTTTTTAATTTACTTTCCTGCTCTGTTGCACACCAGTATCTCTACTTGCACATCATCTGCTCATTTATCACTCCAGTGTTAATCTGCTAAATTGCAATTACTTCGCTACTGTGGCCTATTTATTGCCTACCTTCTCACGCCATTTGCACACACTGTATATAGACTCTTTTTTCTATTGTGTTATTGACTGTACGCTTGTTTATTCCATGTGTAACTCTGTGTTGTTTGTGTCGCACTGCTTTGCTTTATCTTGGCCAGGTCGCAGTTGTAAATGAGAACTTGTTCTCAACTAGCTTACCAGGTTAAATAAAGGTGAAATAAAAAAAATTAAAAAGAAAAAAGGCACGACTCTAACACCATCATTAAGTTTGCAGATGACACAACAGTGGTAGGCCTGATAACCGACAACGACAAGACAGCCTATAGGGAGGAGGTCAGAGACCAGGCTGGGTGGTGCCAGAATAACAACCTATCCCTCAACATAACCAGGACTAAGGAGATGATTGTGGACTACAGGAAAAGGTGGACCGAGCAAGCCCCCATTCTCATCGACGGGGCTGTAGGGGAGCAGATTGAGAGCTTCAAGTTCCTTGATGTCCAAGACAGTCGTGATGACGGCACGACAAAGCCTATTCCCCTCAGGAAACTAAAAGATTTGGCATGGTTCTTCAGATCCTCAAAAGGTTCTACAGCTGCAGCATTGAGAGCATCCTGACTGGTTGCATCACTGCCTGGAACGGCAACTGCTCGGCCTCCGACCGCAAGGCACTACAGAGGGTAGTGCGTACGGCCCAGTACATCACTGGGGCTAAGCTGCCTGCCATCCAGGACCTCTAGACCAGGTGGTGTCAGAGGAAGGCCCTAAAAATTGTCAAAGACCCCAGCCACCCCAGTCATAGACTGTTCCCTCTATTACCGCATGGCAAGCGGTACCAGAGTGCCAAGTCTAGGACCGAAAGGCTTCTCAACAGCTTTTACCCCCAAGCTATAAGACTCCTGAACAGGTAATCAAATGGCTACCCTGACTATTTGCATTGTCCCCCCCCCTCACCCCCAAGCCCCTCTTTTACGCTGCTGCTACTCTCTGTTAATCATACATGCATAGTCACTTTAACTGCACACTCATGTACATACTACCTCAATTAGCCCGACTAACCAGTGCCTGTATATAGCCTCGTTACTGTTATAGCCTCACTACTGTATATAGCCTCGCTACTGTTATTTTTATTTCTTTACTTATCTATTGTTCAGCTAATACCTATTTTTTACTTAAAAATTGCACAGTTGGTTAGGGCCTGTAAGTAAGCATTTCATTGTAAGGTCTACTACACCTGTTGTATTCGGCGCACATGAAAATTAAACTTTGATTTGATTTGACATTCATATTCTGACTCTCTGAAACTCACTTAGATAATACCTTTGATGATACAGTGGTAGCAATACATGGTTATAACATCTACCAAAAAGACAGAAATGCCAACGGGAGCGGTGTTGCGGTCTATATAAAGAACCACATTCCTGTAAAGCTTAGAGAAGATCTCATGTTAAATACTGTTGAAGTAATATGGCTACAGGTTCATCTGCCTCACCTAAAGTCCATTCTTGTGGGACGCTGTTATAGACCACCAAGTGTTAAGTCAGTATCTGGATAATATGTGTGAAATGCTTGATAATGTATGTGATATCAACAGAGAAGTATATTTTCTGGGTGATTTAAATATTGACTCGCTCTCATCAAGCTGTCCACTGAAGAGACAGCTTCAAACTGTAACCAGTGCCTGCAACCTGGATCAGGTTGTCAGTCAACCTACCAGGGTAGTTACAAACAGCACAGGAATTAAATCATCAACATGTATTGATCACATATTTACTAATGCTGCAGAAATTTCCTTTAAAGCAGTATCCAAATCCATAGGATGTAGTGATCACAATATAATAGCAATATCTTGGAAAACCAGATAGGCTGGGACTAATATAGTCTATAAGAGGTCATACAATAAGTTTTGTATTGACTCATACTGTATGTTGATGATGTAAAGAATATTTGCTGGTCTGTGGTGTATAATGTGCACTTGAAAATGACTGTAAAAACTGTTAAATCCTTTTGGATTGATGAGGAATTTAAAATTGTATGGTTGAGAGGGAGGAGGCAAAAGGTATGGCAAATAAGTCTGGCAGCCCAACTGATTGGCAAACGTATTGCAAATTAAGAAATCATATGACTAAGCTAAAGAAAAATAAACTATACGATGAAACAAAGATAAGTTATATAATGTTAGTAAAACGCTTTAGAGTACCTTACTTTTTTTTTTTTTTTTTAAAAGCCAACTCGGCTCCATCATTCATTGAATCAGATGGTTCATTTATCACAAAACTCATTGATATTGCCAACTACTTTAACCTGTTGGGGATAGGAGGCAGTATTTGCACGGCCGGATAAAAAACATACCCGATTTAATCTGGTTACTACTCCTGCCCAGTAACTAGAACATGCATGTATTGTATAACAAAATGTCCTAGGATTGTCATCTGATGAAGATCATCAAAGGTTAGTGCTGCACTTAGCTGTGGTTTGGGTTTATGTGACATTATATGCTAGCTTGAAAAATGGGTGTCTGATTATTTCTGGCTGGGTACTCTGCTGACATAATCTAATGTTTTGCTTTCGTTGTAAAGCCTTTTTGAAATCGGACAGTGTGGTTAGATTAACGAGAGTCTTGTCTTTAAAATGGTGTAAAATAGTCATATGTTTGAGAAATTGAAGTAATAGCATTTCTAAGGTATTTGAATATCGCGCCACGGGATTCCACTGGCTGTTGAGTAGGTGGGACGCAACCTTTGATGATCTTCATCAGATGACACTCCTAGGACATTATGTTATACAATACATGCATGTTTTGTTCAATCAAGTTCATATTTATATCAAAAACCAGCTTTTTACATTAGCATGTGACTAGCATGTGACTAGCATTCCCAACGAACGCTTCCGGTGAATTTACTAAATTACTCACGATAAACGTTCACAAAAAACATAACAATTATTTTAAGAATTATAGATACAGAACTCCTTTATGCAATCGCGGTGTCCGATTTTAAAATAGCTTTTCGGTGAAAGCACATTTTGCAATATTCTGAGTAGATAGCCCGGCCATCACGGGATAGCTATTTTGACACCCACCAAGTGTGGTACTCACCAAACTCAGATTTACTATTAGAAAAATTGGATTACCTTTGCTGTTCTTCATCAGAATGCACTCCCAGGACTTCTACTTCAATAACAAATGTTGGTTTGATTCCAAAAAATCCATAGTTATAGCCAAATAGCGGTGTTTTGTTTGTGCGTTCAAGACACTATCCGAAGGGTAAAGAAGGGTGATGCGCCCGGCGCGTTTCATGACAAAAAAATTAAAAATATTCCATTACCGTACTTCGAAGCATGTCAAACGCTGTTTAAAATCTATTTTTATGCAATTTTTCTCGTAAAAAAGCGATAATATTCCGACCGGGAAACCCTGTTTTCATTCAAAGACGAAAAAATAAAAACATGGTGTCGGCTCAATCTCATTGTTCGCAGATCGACCACTTACCAAATGCGTTACTGTTTTTCAGCCATGGCCTGAAAAGTCACCATTCAACGTTCTGGCGCCTTCTGAGAGCCTATGGGAGCATTAGAAAATGTCACGTTATGCCAGAGATCCCCTGTTTTGGATAGAGATGATCAAGAAGGCCAAGAAATAGTCAGAGAGAGCGCTTCCTGTTTGGAATCTTCTCACGTTTTGGCCTGCCAAATGAGTTCTGTTATACTCACAGACACCATTCAAACAGTTTTAGAAACTTTAGGGTGTTTTCTATCCAAATCAAACAATTATATGCATATTCTAGTTACTGGGCAGGAGTAGTAACCAGATTAAATCGGGTACGTTTTTTATCCGGCCGTGCAAATACTGCCCCCTATCCCCAACAGGTTTTAATATACTATCACACAGCTTGGACACGCATGCATACCCCACAAGACACGCCACCAGAGGTCTCTTCACAGTCCCCAATTCCAGAACAGACTATGGGAGGTGCACAGTACTAAACTCAGCAAAAAAGAAACGTCCCTTTTTCAGGACCCTGTCTTTCAAAGATAATTCGTTAAAAATCCAAATAAATTCACAGATCTTCATTGTAAAGGGTTTAAACACTGTCTCCCATGCTTGTTCAATGAACCATAAACAATTTGTGAACATGCACCTGTGGAAGAGTGGTTAAGACACTAACGGATTACAGACAGTAGGCAATTAAGGTCACAGTTATGAAAACTTAGGACACTAAAGAGGCCTTTCTACTGACTCTGAAAAACACCAAAAGAAAGATGCCCAGGGTCCCTGCTCATCTGTGTGAACGTGCCCTAGGCATGCTGCAAGGAGGCATGTGGACTGCAGATGTGGCCAGGGCAATAAATTGCAATGTCCGTACAGTGAGACGTCTAAGACAGCACTACAGGGAGACAGGACAGACAGCTGATTGTCCTCTCAGTTGCAGACCACGTGTAACAACACCTGCACAGGATCGGTACATCCAGACATCACACCTGCGGGACAGGTACAGGATGGCAACAACAACTGCCTGAGTTACACCAGGAACGCACAATCCCTCCATCAGTGCTCAGACTTCCGCAATAGGCGGAGAGAGGCTGGACTAAGGCTTGTAGGCCTGTTGTAAGGCAGGTCCTCACCAGACATCACCGGAATCAACGTTGGCTATGGGCACAAACCCACTGTCGCAGGCCCAGACAGGACTGGCAAAAAGTGCTCTTCACTGACGAGTCGCGGTTTTGTCTCTCCAGGAGTGATGGATTCATGTTTATCGTCGAAGGAATGAGAGTTACACCGAGGCCTGTACTCTGGAGCAGGATCGATTTGGAGGTGGAGGGTCCGTCATGGTCTGGGGCGGTGCGTCACAGCATCATCGGACTGAGCTTGTTGTCATTGCAGGCAATCTCAACGCTGTGCGTTACAGGGAAGACATCCTCCTCCCTCATGTGGTACCCTTCCTGCAGGCTCATCCTGACATGACCCTCCAGCATGACAATGCCACCAACCATACTGCTCATTCTGTGTGTGATTTCCTGCAAGACAGGAATGTGTTCTGCCATGGCCAGCGAAGAGCCCGGATCTCAATCCCATTGAGCAAGTCTGGGACCTGTTGCATCGGAGGGTGAGGGCTAAGGCCATTCCCCCCAGAAATGTCCGGGAACTTGCAGGTGCCTTGGTGGAAGAATGGGGTAACATCTCACAGCAAGAACTGGCAAATCTAGTGCAGTCCAGAAGGAGGAGATGCACTGCATTAATGCAGCTGGTGGCCACACCAGATACTGACTGTTACTCTTGATTTTGACCCCCCCCCCTTTTGTTCAGGGACACATTATTCAATTTCTGTTAGTCACATGTCTGTGGAACTTGTTCAGTTTATGTCTCAGTTGTTGAATCTTGTTATGTTCATACAAATATTTACACATGTTAAGTTTGCTGAAAATAAATGCAGTTGACAGTGAGAGGGGTGTTTCTTTTTTTGCTGAGTTTACATAGAGCCATGACTACATGGAACTCTATTCCACAACAGGTAACTGATGCAAGCAGTCAAATCAGATTTAAAAATACACCTTATGGAACAGCGGGGACTGTGAAGTAACACAAACATAGGCACAGGCACTTGCATACACACAAGATAGCATACGCACTATACATACACGTACACGTGGATTTTGCATTGTATATATGTGGTAGGGGAGTATGGGCCTGAGGGCACACAGTGTGCTGTGAATTCTGTAATGAATGTATTGTATTGTTTTTAAAATTGCATAACTGCCTTAATTTTGCAGGATCCCAGGAAGAGTAGCTGCTGCCTTGGCAGCATGGGGATCCATAATAAATACAAACACAAATATGATCTTTCCAAGATAACTTTATCAATTACATCTCTGAGGAATCTAGTGGATATGACTTGTTCCATTTCATTCCCACCAATTAAGATTCTGACTCCTTTTTTACATTTTAATATAATTTGTTAATCTGGAAACATTCAGAAAATGTGGCCATGCCTGAGTTTGCTTCATTAATTAGAAAATAGTTAGGAAGCAAGCTTGATGAACCAAACCACTCATCTGTCTGATGATACCAACAGATTTCATCACTTTGCTGCAGACAGATTGAATATGATCTTTCCAGGATAACTTTTCATCAATTACAATTCTTAGGAATCTAGTGGATGTGACTTGTTCCATTTCATTCCCCCCAATTGAGATTCTGACCTCTTATTTTTTTTTATTATTTTTTTTACAATATTTCTTATTCTTACTAGTGAATACAATAAAGTTGGATTTTTTTAACATTTAAAATAATTTGTTTATCTGGAACCTTTCAGACAATTTGGCCATGCCTGAATTGGCTTCATTAATTAGTGAATCAAAATACTTGTGTGATAAAATCAAATTGGTATCATCAGCAAAGAACATGGAAAGTACGGTACAAGACACAGCATCAAGATCATTGATATAGATTAGTAATTAAAAAGGTCAAATTATCAAACCCTGTGGGATCCCTGGTAGATGCACAGCCGTTAGCATAAACAAATTGTTCTCTATCATAAACATATATAACCAATTATATGTAAAATCAAGAAAACCGTAATAATGCAATTTAGAAAATAATATTTCATGATCAACTGTGTCAAACGCTTTGGATAATGCCCTGAATTGACATGTAATGACTGACTGTCTGTTTTACACTAGCCAACATCACCAATGAAACCAAGCCAGATACCACTTGTCCTGCGCTTTCACTTGACCAGCCCTCAACATTAGGGAGTTACTATGCCTCGATCCCAGCAATAGAGCAAACAACACATCTGAAGGTAGACTGTAACATTACTCCACACACTAGGTAGACAGCAGACTGTAACATTACTCCACACACTAGGTAGACAGCAGACTGTAACATTACTCCACACACTAGGTAGACAGCAGACTGTAACGTTACTCCACACACTAGGTAGACAGCAGACTGTAACGTTACTCCACACACTAGGTAGACAGCAGACTGTAACATTACTCCACACATTAGGTAGACAGCAGACTGTAACATTACTCCACACACTAGGTAGACAGCAGACTGTAACATTACTCCACACACTAGGTAGACAGCAGACTGTAACATTACTCCACACACTAGGTAGACAGCAGACTGTAACATTACTCCACACACTAGGTAGACAGCAGACTGTAACATTACTCCACACACTAGGTAGACAGCAGACTGTAACATTACTCCACACACTAGGTAGACAGCAGACTGTAACATTACTCCACACACTAGGTAGACAGCAGACTGTAACGTTACTCCACACACTAGGTAGACAGCAGACTGTAACGTTACTCCACACACTAGGTAGACAGCAGACTGTAACATTACTCCACACACTAGGTAGACAGCAGACTGTAACTGCCATTTTATGGTATTCCATTCTGACTTCATTTTCTTCCATGAGAATGGGAGGTTGAGTCAATGAAACGTGCGACAGATACACAGCCCACAGCTTGCTCAAGCGATCTTGTAAGTTATAGATGCACACCAACATTCCAGTAGCTACAGCGTATTGGGGAGTTTGGCTTCCAAGGGTTAGGTTGTAGCAAATAATACTCAGGTCTCATTCTGGTCAGGAATTGTGGGACTTTATTTCTTCCTATTTCTTCATATAAACAAAGGTTACTCAGCCCTATTATTGTAGTGGCTAATGTGGTTACTGTTTATTTTTTTAAATGATAGTCTTTATCATAACTGTAGCTAAACAAGTGGCTCTGACTAATGATATGTGTTTATCTAGGACAACCTGCCCGAGTCGTTTGCTAAAATGGAAATAGAACTGTCTACTCCTCCACAACAGCCCTCCCACACAGCAGAGCCCCAGCCACAGACAGAAGGCTCAGCCCATATCCAGATAAACTCTTCATCCCCCAGGTGCCCTCTGCTCCACCCTTCTGGAAGTGTGTGGGTGGGTGGTTGAGCTGCTCTGTGCTTGGCTGGTATCAGACGGTGAGAGATGGCTAACACACTTCCTACATGCCTGTCCTGAATTGTTTCTGTGAAAATCATTGAAAACCACATCTCCGTCTCCCCACCCCATCACTACACTAGGCTTCGATGTCCCTGTTGTTTGAGCAGCCACCCGCCCCATCCTCCATTCCCTCTGCATTCCCGCCTGTCTCCAAACCCCACAGCCGTACCATCAATGTTAACGCAGCACCATTCCAGTGCATACAACGCTTCATTTGAACAAAACAGTTATTACACACAGTATATCTGACAGGGTACCAGAAACCTCGAAATAAAAACATTTCTCTGTTTATATTCGTTTCCCTCCAGTATTCACTCTGAACGCCCATGTGCCCCCTACAAATGAAGCCGATACTCTGAAGCAAAACCAATTCCGTAGAAGCTACCGCCAGAGAATCAGCAGCCAAGCAGAGTACCTTGTGGAGCAGCCAGATGCACTACAGTCTGGTGAGGGAGGGACTAGGACTGGGGCTGGGGTGGCTGGTGGAGATGTGGCAAAGACAAGCTGAGTTGCAGAGCTTGGGTCAAAGGGTTTGAAGAAAATGAACAGCAGAAAGAACATTGCTGTTCATAAGTTTTATAATATCATGGTTGTCAGTTGTCCTCGGTTGTAGGAGGCTTCCACACCCAAGACCAAATTATGTCGTCGGCAGGCGGCCACCAGGAACAGTTATCCCAGGGTCCAGGCTTTGGGCGGCCAGGCCAGTCAATATATCTCAGGATTTTTTATCATAACTGTTGTCACACAAGTGTCACGAACAATAATTGTATGTGTTGACCTAGGACAACCTGCCTGAGTTGATTGGTTACGAACAGTGACGGTGCTAATCTCATAGTACTTGTTGTGTTTTATATGTTTTACAAAGTGTTAATAGTTTTATGTGTTTAAAGTGTTTATTTAAAAAAAAACTTGGAATACAATGTTATTTCTTTAAAACATGTATTTGTTTACTATGGAGCGAGCTTCCTCTGCTTCCTGGAATCCAACGCAGCATGCATTGGGGTCAGGGTATTTAGACGGAATTGCTGCCACCACACAGGTTGGGAGTACCCTGCGTTTGCCTCGACTGAGACGTTCTCCCCTCAGCATCCACTCCAAAGTGATCCTGTAGGAAACCAGTCTGTATTATCTAGACAAGAGAGAAAATAAATACATGACAATGTAATATACAACAATCAAAAAACAAATAAGGCTCGGCCTATACAACATAACTTATTGTTGAATGGGTGTAAGTGGCCAAGTGCGAGGCTGTTTGTCTTCCTCTTTAGTGTGTGGGTTTACAGGCGAATCAAGATATTAGTGGTGTAAAAGCTAGACTGGCAATTGCAAGCAACATTTTATACTTCTTACACTGTTTGGTAATGCACATTATTGATTATTTAGACCATATTGTGAAGTGTGCATCCCATACATTCTATTTCTATGGCGTATCCACTCGTTCTAGACACTGTTCACCTAGCCAGCATGTAGTCATTGTGAGACAAACTTGAAGGGGAGACTGCTAGGTTGCTATTAGCTATTCATTTGCATCTTAGAAGGTAATAATAAAATATTTACTTATTTCCATAACACTTACCCTTCAGAGAGCTTCCCATTTGGGCCGTCAGCTGTGGCACGACACTTTGAAAAACGTTGCTTACTATAAGCTACATCTAAATACTCAAGCAATCGATCCAAAAACATTCTAGGGGGATAGTGTTTTATAAAGGGTCCAGAAGTGTTTTGGGGTGAACTTCCCTTTTAAATCTACACATGCAACCATTTCTAAGATTTTACTGAGTTACAGTACATTTGTCAATTGAAATAAGCCCCTAATCTAGGGATTTCACATGACTGGGAATACAGATTTGCATATGTTGGTAACAGATACCTTTAAAATAAAGTTAAAGGTGTGGATCAGAAAACCAGTCAGTATCTGGTGTGACCACCATTTGCCTCATGCAGCGCGACACATCTCCTTCGCATAGAGTTGATCAGGCTGTTGATTGTGTTCTGTGGAATGTTGTCCCACTCCTCTTCAATGGCTGAGTGAAGTTGCTGGATATTGGCACAAAATGGAACACGCTGTCGTACACATCAATCCAGAGCATCCCAAACATGCTCAGTGGGTGACATGTCTGCTGAGTATGCAGGCCATGGATGAGCTGGGACATTTTCAGCTTCCAGAAATATGAGGTGATGGTGGCGGATGAATGGCACGGCAATGGGCCTCAGGATCTCGTCACGGTATTTCTGTGCGTTCAAATTTCCATCGATAAAATGCAATTGTGTTCGTTGTCCGTAGCTTATGTCTGCACATACCATAACCCCACCGCCACCATGGGGCACTCTGTTCACAACGTTGACATCAGCAGACCGCTCGCCCACTTGACACCATGCACGTGGTCTGAGGTTGTGCGGCCGGTTGGACTTATTATCACATTCTCTAGAACGACATTGTAAGAGGCTTATGTTAGAGAAATAAACATGAAATGATTTGGCAACAGCTCTGGTGGACATTCCTGGAGTCAGCATGCCAATTGCACTCCCCTTCAAAACTTGAGACATCTGTGGCATTGTGGTTCTGTGTGACAAAACTGCACATGTGTTATGATCATGCTGTTTAACCCTTTGACACATTAGCAACACACTGGTGTGATCATTCTTCAGTCGTCCCTGCAGCATAAACTCGAACCGGTGTGATTAGAACAATTGTTTAGAACGTCCAGTTTCGATTGACAACACAGTCAGCGTTTGTTGCTGTACACACTGGTTTTTCACAGAAACATTTTGCACAAACATAGTCTTTATAACGTTATGTCCTGAATGTGACCAATTTGTTTTTGGATGCAATGTTCAGACATTCACAGAAGTAGTGACAGCATAACCCAAACATCCAAACCGGAAAATGTAGGCTACATTAGTCATAGCGCTAACTGAGAAAAGATTGACATAACACAAACGGTCATATTTAGCTAACTCTCGGCTGACAGAAATGATAATATGAATTAGCTAATAGCAAATACTATTTACAGTTTATCACATCATGGGTGAGCTCACCATTGATCAAAATAATTGAGTAAAACACTTTCTAAAAATCTAAAATAATACGACGATGGGTAGTTTATGCTCGCCACCATGTTTGTTTTTCCCATCAACCAATGATTGATCTGTTTGCAGTATGCATGTTGAAGGGGTGCGTCATCTACCATCATGTACTTCCCTTTATTCACTTCCGGATGTTTACTCAAAAGATGAGTGAACCATCCCTTCACCTCATTTTGTAATAAAATCTTTAGTCTGACGTGACACCCACAATGGATTGTATAATGTCAACATACATGGCGCCACACATAGCTGGCAAATAGCTTAGCATTAGCTCATCATAATCAGTACAACCTTCAAAAAGGTATTTTACATCATGTGTGTCTATTACAGTCTATGCAAAAATCAGAACGCATGATTGTTTTTACCAGTACTTGAAAACGTGAATAACACTGTAAATACATCATTCTCCGTATATACATACGGTATGCTACAGTAGAAACGACAAAACGATATGCAGAAAATAAGGCGCTTACTTTGATAGGAATACACACATGTCCAAAGTTATTATTTGTAAGGAAATCAACATTTAATGCAATGCGAGCGCCAGCCAGAAAATGTGCCAGGGGGAAAAAGTTTGTGCAAGACTGCTCAAATGTCTGCATACATTGGGGAGGTGCTTGGGCTCTCTTCAAAGAGAGAAGTTTGTCCGGCTCAGTAAAGCCTCAAACATAAATTGTCCACAACAGTGAAATGGCCAACTTCTATGTGAATTAACGAAGAGGAGGAACACACCTAAATGCAAACTGTGGTTAGAGAAATAAAACATGTCAATTTCAAATTATTTTCTAACAAGTTGAAACATAGCCTATAGACAGGCGGAGCGGTGCCAGGAAAATAACCTCTCCCTCAACATCAACAAAATGAAGGAGCTGATCGTGGACTTCAGGAAATAGCAGAGAGCACGCCCCTATCCACATCGACGGGACCGCAGTGGGGAAGGTGAAAAGCATTAAGTTCCTCGGCGTACACATCAACAAAGATCTGAAATTATCCAGCCACACAGACAGTGTGGTGAAGAAGACGCAACAGCGTCTCTTTAACCTCCGGAGACTGAAGAAATTTGGCTTTTACATATGCACAATTGAGAGAATCCTGTCAGGCTGTGTCACCACCTGGTACGGCAACTGCACTGCCGGCAACCACAGGGCTCTCCAGAGGGTGGTGTGGTCTGCCCAACGCATCACCGGAGGCACACTGCCTGCCCTCCAGGACACCTACAGCACCCGATGTCACAGGAAGACCAAAGAGATCATCAAGGACATCAACCACCCGAGCGACGCCCTGTTCACCCCGCTACCATCCAGAAGGCGAGGTCAGTACAGGTGCATCAAAGCTGGGACCGAGAAACTGAAAAACAGTTTATCTCAAGGCCATCACACTGTTAAATAGCCATCACTAGCCAGCTACCACCCAGTTACTCAACCCTGCACCTTAGAGGCTGCTGCCCTATAGACATAGACATGGAATCACTGGTCACTTTAATAATGGAACACTAGTCACTTTAATAATGTTTACATACTGCTTTAGTCATCTCATATGTATATACTGTATTCTATTCTACTGTATTTTATTCAATGTCACTTCGACATTGCTCGTCCTAATGTTTATATATTTCTTAACTCCATTCTTTTACTTTAGATTTGTGTGTATTGTTAGACATTACTGCACTGTTGGAGCTAGAAACACAAGCATTTCGCTACACCCGCAATAACATCTGCTAAATATGTGTATGTGACCAATAAAATTTGATTTGATTAGCAGGCAGCGTGTCTTGGTTTGAGGGCAGTGCGTGTAAACTGTCCTGTTGTTTAACAATCACATTTGGAGCAGTGAGTGCATTCTGACATCACGCGCGCATAAAAATCAAAAAACTCACCCTGGTGCGACCATTAGAGATATTTGGAACTCACACGTGAGCTTATCGGCTTCTTGATATGCCACACCTGTCAGGTTGATGGATTATCTTTTCATTTAAGAAATGTAGAAACATTTTTAAAAACATGTTTTTAATTTGTCATTATGGATTATTGTGTGTAGATTTGTGAGAAAAAAAACTATTTCATCAATTTTGAATTCAGGCTGTAACACAACAAAATGTGGGATAAGTCAAGGGATATAAATAGCTTCGGGAAGGCACTGTATATGCTGTCTATGTAACATAAGATTTATGTATGGAGACTTAACAACCATATGTTTTCTCCTGTAGTCATAAGATGGTCCTTCCTCGTCGTTGCCTTGTGACATTATCATGCCCTCTTAAATGTAATAAAACGTCTTCATGCCATTAATACTTCAATAGTAACAACAAAGCAGAGTGCCACACACACACACACACAGAGAGAGAGAGAGAGCGAAACAGACACATACACAGACACAATTGTGTTTGAACAAATGTGTTTACCACTGTTGATTCCGAGCACCTTCACCAGTCTGTGGTATCCTCCAGGATCAATTATCTAGTGGAAGGTAATTGGACCCTGGTAACACAGCTGAGAGCAGATAGAACACGGAATACAATTAACTCCATGTAATTCCAATTAAAACGCAAAGAAAGGTAACACAATCTAATGTTGGTTAAGAATGGAGACACTCAATGAATATATTATATCGATATTAAACTCATTATGACAGTAGGCAGAGTATGGCATTAGTCATGTAAACACTGATTTCAGAGGTGTCCATGCAAACAGGATTATTAGGGATCTCGTTGTTCTTGCAAAGCATGCAAACATTTGAATCAAACTATTATATTAATCTGAGTATTCACAATAATAAAATAACTGTGTGAATGTACCCAATGTTTATTGTAATGAGGCGGCATTTTAACACAGAAAGATAGAGAGAGCGAATGGAAGCTCTTCATCACCCCCTAGTGGGGTTTGAGACTCTTGATTTGGGCAATTGAACCATACTGTGACTGTCTGCATGGTTTACAGGTTCTGGTAGAGAGAGCAAAGAAAGCTGAGGAGAATCGTCAAAATCCTTAGCAGTCAACAGCACATTTCCCCAATAGACAGGTAGACAATTATTGCTCTCTGCAGTTATACCTACCATGCATCATATCCCACTTCATAGATACAGTAATACAGAAGGAGTAGCCTCACAGTGAGGTCTTGACATACTGGAGAGTTATTTTAGTGGTTAGTGAATCAACTCAAACACATGTGATAGCCAACTACCCAAGTTGCTTGCAATTTGGCTAACATAAACTGCAGCTATTCTTTAGTACTATCTGGTCTTGGCCCCTGGCGTAGACTCTGGTTCCTCTCCTGTTGTTTACTGCCACTCCATCTGTTAGTCAGCATGGTCTCGTCACAGACAGACCATTAGAGAGAGAGATAGTGAGTGATAGAGTGATAGAGAGAGAGCGAGAGCAAGAGGAAGGGAGGGAGGGAGGGAGAACAAGAGAAGAGAGAGAGAGAGTGAGAGGAAGAGAGAGAGTGAGCCTACGAAGAGAGTAGGCTACCTGTTAATGAACTGCAACCGCCCATCCACTTGTTTAGCGCCCTGGTGTCCCACTGCCATATTTTCTAGTGTGAATGGTCACACAGAACAGCCAGGTGATGTTAATCACAGAGATGCTGTTCTCGAAGGAACAGAGCATGTCTGGATCCCAAATGGCCGCATGTTTTTGTTTACGGCCTGAGGCATTGGCACGGTGCTTTCAATGCGTCTAGAGTGCAATAAAGTTGTAATGATGTGGTGGCACAAGCATGTCTTTACAGCATCGTTGTAAACATATTGTACGTGTGACTGAGTGAGGCATGTTGTAATCTTTTTACAAATTAGATATGGTCAAAATAGAGAGAGTAAATACATTCAAGAGAAGATGCAGTCAGCAGCATATTTACTGTAAATAGGCCTGTAATTCCCAGCATACCACCGGGATCAATCTTCTAATTGTGTTTCCTGGCTGTTGTGGTTCCAGAGCACAGCTGCACAAGTTTCCCTATTGTTCTAATTGTCCACACAGAATACCCTTAGAGGCAGGAATAGAAAAACATACAGACCTTTAATTATCTACAGATGATTTAGTAGAGGTCTGGAAAACAGGAGCAGCCATTGGTCATCGTATCAAAGCGTCTAATTACAGAAGGTGACAAACGTAGTTAAAATAATGCTGTCTCAGTATCATCAAGGTCAGGTGACCAATCATGAACAGAGGGAGAGGGAGGTGAGGACGTTGGTAAACCGTTGCAAAACAATACCAGGAGGTGACAAACGTTTCACATTTCATCAGTTTCATGAAGCAAGAGCAAGGGGAAGAGAGAGCGAGAGAACAGGAACAAGAAAGAGAGAGAACGAGAATGAGACGAGAGAAGAGGTGCATCCGGGGGGCTGTGATTGTAGGAGGAAAGCAGCGGGGGCTGGCATTATAGGAGGAGAGCAGCGGGAAGCTAATGGTATTTCAGACCTATAGTAGGGTAGGGTGGAAGAAGCGCTGTGGACAACTAGCAGATGTTGCCAAAATCTAGCCCAGAAGGGACATAACACTTTACCTCCTCAGCAGATCACATCCCTGACTGAAAAGAGTTTATCGGCGCATGTCCCTCCACTTTAAATGGAAACTTTAGTTTTACTGCTGCTCTTGCCTGTGGGCCCTACAGTCCCTTTCCAATCTGCTGTGAATGTACCTCTGGCCTGAGAACATTTTCATCTCTCAGCAAAGTGGCAGAGATTATCGATCATGTATCTACACGATATATACAAAAGTATATGGACACCCCTTATAAATGAGTGGATTCGGCGATTTAAGCACACAGCCATGTAATCTCCATAGACAAACACTGGCAATAAAATGGCCTTACTGAAGAGCTCAGTACTGGAGGATGTCACCTTTCCAACAAGTCAGTTCATCAAATTTGTATCCTGCTAGAGCTGCCCCAGGCAACTGTAAGTGCTGTTATTATGAAGTGGAAACGTCTCGGAGCAACAATGGCTCAGCTGTGAAGTGGTAGGCCACACAAGTTCATAGAACGGGACCGCCAAGTACTAAAGCGCGTAGCGTGTAAAAATCGCTTGTCACTACTGAGTTCGCAACTGCCTCCGGAGGCTACATCAGCACAATAACTTTTCCTCAGGATTTTCATGAAATGGGTTTCCATGGCTGAGCAGCCGCACACAAGCCTAAAATCACCATGCACATTGACAAGCGTCGGTTGGAATGATTTAAAGCTCGCTGCCATTGAACTCTGGAGCAGTAGAAACGTGTTCTCTGGAGTGATGAATCACGCTTCACCATCTGGCAGTCCAACGAACGAATCTGGGTTTGGCAGATGCCAGGAGAATGCTACCTGCCCCAATGCATAGTGCCAACTGTAAAGTTTGGTGGATGAGCAGTAAGCGTTTGGGTCTGTTTTCCATGGTTCGGACTAGGCCCCTTAGTTCCAGTGAAGGGAAATTTTAACTCTACAGCAAAAAAATGACATTTTAGATGATTCGATGCTTCCAACTTTGTGGCAACAGTTTGGGAAAGGCCCTTTCCTGTATTAGCATGACAATGCACCTGTGCACAAAGCGAGGTCCATACAGAAATGGTTTGTCGAGATCCGTGTGGAAGAACTTGACTGGCCTGCACAGAGCCCTGACCTCAACCCCATCGAATACCTTTGGGATGAATTGGAACGCTGACTGCGAGCCAGGCCTAATCGTCCGACACCAGTGCCCGACCTCACCAATGCTCTTGTGGCTGAATAGAAGCAAGTCCCAACAGCAATGTTCCAACATCTAGTGGAAAGCCTTCCCAGAAGAGTGGAGGCTGTTATTTTAGCAAAGGGGGAACAAATCCATATTAATGCCCAGAATTTTGGAATGAGATGTTCGACAAAAAGATGTCCACATACTTTTGGTCATTTAGTGTATGTTTTAAATTAATCTTGTAGCATTGTAACTGATTATGATGCTCATTTTCAGATGCCTCACACATACAGTGCATTTGGTGGGTATTCAGACCCCTTGACTTTTTACACATTTTGTTATGTTACAGCCTTATTCTAAAATGGATTAAATAAAAATGTTTCCTCATCAATCTACACACAATACCCCATAATTCCGAAGAGAAAACAGGTTTTTAGAAATGTTTGCGAATGTATTAAAATAAAAAAACAGATACCTTATTCAGACCGTTTGCTAAGAGACTCGAAATTGAGCCCAGATGCATCCTGTTTCCATTGATCATCCTTGAGATGTTTCTAAACCTTGATTGGAATCCACCTGTGGTAAGTTAAATTGTTTGGACGTGATTTGGAAAGACACACACCTGTCTATTTAAGGTCCCACAGTTGATATTGCATGTCAGAGAAAAAACAAGCCATGGGGTTAAAGGAATTGTCCTTAGAGCTCAGAGACATGATTGTGTCGAGGCACAGATCTGGGGAAGGGTACCAAAAAATGTCTGCAGCATTGAAGGTCCGCAAGAACACAGTGGCCTCCAACATTCTTAAATGGAAGAAGTTTGGAACCACAAAGACTCTTCCTAGAGCTCGCTTCCCAGACAAACTGAGCAATCGGGGGAGAAGGGCCTTGGTTAGGGGGGTGACCAAGAACCCAATGGTCACTCTGAAGGAGCTCCAGAGTTCTTCTGTGGAGATGGGAGAATCTTCCATAAGGGCAACCATCTCTGCAGCATCCACCAATCCAGCCTTTTTGGTAGAGTGACCAGACGGAAGCCACTCCTCAGTAAAAGGCACATGACAACCAGCTTGGAGTTTGCCAAAAGGCACCTAAAGACTCTCAGACCATGAGAAACAATTTCAGGTCTCTGGAGAGAAAATAGCTGTGCAGCGACTCTCCCCATCCAACTTGACCGAGCTTGAGAGGATCTGCAGAGAAGAATGAGAGAAACATCCCAAATACAGGTGTGCCAAGCTTGTAGTGTTATACCCAAGAAGACTCGAGGCTGTAATCACTGCCAAAGGTGCTTCAACAAAGTACTGAGTAAAGGGTCTGAATACTTCTTTTTTTTATACATTTGCAAAAAAAAAATCAAACCTGTTTTTGCTTTGTCATCATGGGATATTGTGCGTAGATTGATGGGGGGGGGGAAACCATTTCATCCATTTTAGATTAAGGCTGTAACGTAACAAAATGCGGAAAAAGTCAAGGAGTCTGAATACTTTCCCAAATGCACTGTATATGTAGTGAGATTATATGGTGGATGGTGTATAGATAAGGCTTTGTGCTGTCTGTCAAGCTCACTTCCTCTCAGAGATGTCCAGTGACAGTTGTCTCTCTTTTGCAGTACATGATTTAGAGAGGCAGGATGACAAAATACAATAACACTCTCAAGACATGAAATGCAGCCCCTAATAACAATTTATTCTCATGGGTTTCATTCTGTGGAGGCAGAGGGACATTTTTCACTGTGGTGTTTCTCAGAAGAGTACATCCCAAATGGCATCCTATTCTATACACTCTTAGAAAAAAGGGTTCAAAAAGGGTTCTCGGCTGTCCCTATAGGATAACCATTTTTGGTTCCATATAGAACCCTCTGTGGAAAGGTTCCTACAAGGAACCCACATGGGTTCTACCTGGAACCAAAATGATTCTACCTGGAACCAAAAAAGGGTTCTTCAAAGGGTTCACCTATGAGGACAGCTAAATAGCCCTTTTTAGGTTCTAGATAGCACCTTTTTTATTAAGAGTGTACAGTATATAGTGCACTACTTTTAACCAGAGCCCTATTGTCCACTTGGGATGCAGCCAGAGTTTTTTTTAGGGTGAATTGCAGGCAGTTTATTGATGGACAGGAAACTGGGTCCACTTTATCAAGAGTCAGTGCCAACCAGACTGAGGTCCAGTATATGAAAACAACACAAACATTACAGGGATTCCAGAAGAGTTGTAAAACGTGTTTATAGCTTGGACCAGTAAAACTGCTAGCCAGTCAATACTTAACAAGAAGAAAGATTTGTTTTATTATTTAAATAATTGTTTGATTAAGTACACCAATAATAGGATTTTTGGATGTTGCAATATCGTCAGTGTCGTTGTCAATGTCAAAAGTTTTATCTTTCAAAAAAGATCTGCAATGATTTGAACACTAACCTTTTCATTTTACCCAAAGTGTATATTTTCCCTTGAGCTCAGGAAGTGTGGATATTATCCATACACAATTTCATGGTCAGGGGAGGCCTTATCCCATATTAATATTTTATATTTCCAATTTTCAGCCTATATCTTGGGCAGCTTTATTGAGGTTATTTCAGGTTAAGGGCCTACTTTTCCACACTACTGCTTGGAATTTCAGGCTAGGAATGGAAGAATTAATCATTAGCACATTTTCTGTCAGTTGGCGAGATGGCCCATTAGAATAGTTTCATATTCATACCCCAACAGTGATTTTAATTCAAACTACACAAGCTGCTTCTAAATTAGGTCATGTCTGAATCCCACTGTTGGAAGGGATATCATATATCATATTAGCAATCAAGTTGATTACTATACATAGAGAGCTAACATGGACACCATGAGCGTGATGGTTTTCAGTAATTGCATAGCTGTTTCCTTGAACAGACTTGTTGAATGTACTGTAAGTCATCGAGAGGCATTACGTCAAAAAATGCTGTTGCTATGCTCAGAGACTTAGTAGATAAGAGAAAAATACATTTGATTTCAGTCCCGGGGGGGAAAAAAAGAGTGAATGCTCAAAATTGGATTAGACGTGATGAAGCCTTGGAGCTGAGACTGAGATGATAGTCTGTGTCCCAAATGGCACCCTATTCCCTATAACGGGAATTAAGGTGCAATTTGGGAAACAGCCATATCTATTTCTCATTGGTCAGAGATGGGACCAAGTCACTATTATTTGAGTCACAAGCAAGTCACAAGGTTCGAGTCCTAAGTCGAGTCCCAAGTAGAAGTGGTTGAGTTTCGAGTCAAGTCCAAGTCGTGCATTTTTTCAAGTCAGGTCTTAAGTCAAGTAAAAAAATGATCTCTTGCCTGCATGCAATGACTTATTCAGCTACACTCTTAGAAAAAAGGGTTCCAAAAGGGTTATTCGACTGACCCCATAGGAGAACCCTTTTGGGTTCCAGGTAAAGCCCTTTTGAGTTCCTTGTATAACCCTCTGTGGAAAGGGTTTGACCTGGAACACAAACAAGTTCTACCTGGAATAAAAAGGGTTTGTCAGGTTTCTCCCATGGGGACAGCCAAATTACCCTTCTCTAAAAGTGTACACATCTTTGTCTACATATTGAGGCTACCAGACATTCCTTCAAAAAATAAAAAAAAAAATAAAAAAAATACCCACAAACACAAGAGAAAATTAACGCACTTAAATATGGCCTCCAATTAGAAGCAACGACAACCAGCTGCTTCTAATTGGAGGTCGTTCCCAAAACTAACATAGAAATAGAAAAACTAGAAAACCCACATAGAAATAGAAAACATAGAACATACACCAAAACCCCCGAAACACACAAAACAAACACCCCCTGACCAAACTACAATAACAAATAACCCCTTTTACTGGTCAGGACATGACAAATACAGACATAAATGGTGATGCATTTTCAAAACACTAGATACAGAAATAAACCGCATTTTGCCCTTGCCTTTTGCGCTGAAAGTCATTAATGTTAGCAGTCAATATCAACTAGGGATATCATGTCTCATTCCCACTTCTCTGGAGTCCAGAGCAAGCAGGAATGTGGCCTACCTCTATTCAGCATAGGTTGCAGGATCGGATGGAAAGCATGATCTTCCTCACAAACATCATTATTAATTCCCCAGAATATGTTACTGCTTTATCCCATAAGTATTGAAGGTAGTGCGATGTTAGAGCTATCTTTAGCCACATAGCCAGTCCCCACCACCGAGGTAGGCCTATATACAGTAATTTATAACCCAGCCAAACTAGGCCTATCTGAAATATGAAAATGATCAATGAAATTACCAGGTAGTCTATTGTTCTAGCAAAGACGTCCATAGCATATTGCTAAAGTGTATTGTATATGGATAATATGAAGGCAACTTTGTTTATGCCAGGTAAAATCGTCGAAAATCATAACAAGTGCTTTCCGGTCACTAATCTGGATATGTGTACTCGCCAATGCTGATGACTGGTCAACAGTCAAGACGCTCCACTTGGTTCTGAAGCACAGATTAGATCTTTTTGAAACAATAATTTGGCGCAAAGAAGTAGGCCTATATGTTAGTGACCAGATCAATGAAGTAAACGTATAAGCATAAATACAAATCTTAGTCTATAATATTGCCTATTAAAATATGAATTAAAAAACATTTTTCCCATTCACTTTTACACTTGCGACCCCCAAAAACCTTCTCATTTCGCTAGCTCACCCGACCTGTGTTGATTGACAATCAGAGGGCTGAGTGTCCATTTCACTAGCCAATCTGTTATTTTTTTTATAAGTGTGATACTGTCTCTGGCTGCACTGGTCTGGAGCAGGAGAAGAGCTGTGCCCAATTTGACAGGAGCGCAGAGCTTAAAGGTAAAAACCTTTAAGCCTACCTATAGAAAAATAAACAACTCTGCATCTCTGCCCAGCCTAGCAAGAGTGGCCAAAGGTGTGTTTAGCTTCCCCTGTGGCTCTGCAAGCACGGAGAGGGTTTTCTCGGCTGCTGGCCTGCTCTCCAGGCACCATCGCATGAGTCTGAAGCCAGAGACTCTGGCCAAACTCGTGTTTCTAAAAATGTATTCAAAGGCACTGTCGACTGAGCCTAATAAGGCATTTTTCGTTACATTTATATTTAGTTATAAGTAAATCAACCTATATGCGCAATTTATAGACTATAATGGTTTAATACAACAAAATGTTGTTTAAATGCTGAGCGCATTATGTCCCTACCAGTCTATTGTGTCGCACTTGCAAATGCTTCACAATGTATTTCCTTGTAGACTAAAGCCTTGAAATAATTGAAATAATTGAGCCTAAATAATACATTGTATTTCCTTCTTAGGTTCATTGTCTGGCTCCTGACCTATTTAGAGTGTTTATATGCTGTTTAATATGACATGTCGTCTATTTGAAATGATTCACCTTTTCATGTGTATTAAAATACTTCTAATTCAAATCATATGGTTTGATTTCAATACTTCAAAACCAAGTGGTAGGTCCAGGTGGTCAGAAAAATAGATGCGTGTTGTTTAAGTTGTGATTTTAATTAATGGAGCAGCAGTTTTTTTCCACCTGTGAGTGTGGATCGGTTTTAGTGGAGTGGTGAGAAAAGGACATGGAGCACCAGAGGGATGAGAAGGATTCCCGGACCGCTCAACTCAGCACTGATGGAGAGTAATCCATGCACTCTGTCACAAAATGAGTGAATTTTTTTAATCAAACCTGGCCAGATCATTTCAAGTCAGCAGTCTCAAGCCTTGAAGCTGCAACCTGGTGTCAGAACATTTCGTATTATTCTTTACATAAATCCAAAACACACTCCATTTAGTACATGTTGCCTGTCATATGGTATGTACTCATTTGTGGTTGTCCATCACCCATTTCGTATGATATGTTACAAATTACTATTTGTATTATATGTTATGAATTTGCAAAATGTTAGGGTTAGGGTTATGGGAAGGTATAACTAAACGGGTTAAGGTTAGCGTTAGGGGAAGGGTTAGCTAACATGCTAAGTAGTTACAAAGTAGCTAAAAATTAGTAAGTAATTAGCTACCCAGGAAAGGGCTGAACATACCCCATTTTAATATATGTAGCCTTATAAATAAGGTTAATGAAATAAATAACTTGCTAACATCAGATAGCATTCATATATTAGCCATTTCTAATACTCACTTGGATAATTCCTTTGCTGATACAGCAGTAGCAATAGAAGGATTTAACATCTATAAAAGAGACAGAAATGCTTATGGGGGAGGTGTTGCTACACTATATATACTCAAAGCCATATCCATGTAATGCTTACAGAAGATCTCATGTCAAATGTTGTTGAAGTGCTGTGGTTGCAGGTTCACCTGCTTCATCTAAAGCCTATTCTTTTGACGGTGTTGCTATACGCCACCAAGTTCTAAAAGTCAGTATCTAAATAATGTGTCTGAAAAACTTGATAGTGTATGTGATGTAAACAGAGAGGTCTACTTACTTGGGGACGTGAATATTAACTGGTTTTCATCAAGCTGTCCGCTCAAGAGGAAGCTTCTCACTGTAACTAGTGCCTGTAATCTGGTTCACGTTATTGATCAACCTACAAGGGTGTCACCAAACACCACAGGAAAAAGATCATCCACATGAATTGATCACATTTTTACTAAAACTGGTGAACTTTGTTCTAAAGCTGTATCCATACCCATTGAATGCAGTGATCACAATCGTTATATCCAGGAAAGTCAAAGTTCCAACAGTTGGGCCTAAAATAGTGTATAAGAGATCATACAAAATTTTTGCTGTGACTTATGTGGATGATGTTAAAAATATTTGTTGGTCTGATGGGATTAATAAGGAGCTTCCAGATGCTGTACTTGATATAAATATATGGATGAGTAATGACCAAGTGGCATAGGCAAGATGCAATAGATGGTATGAAATACAGTATATACATATGGGATGAGTAATGCAAGATATGCAAACATTATTAAAGTGGCATTATTAAAGTGACTAGTGATCCATTTATTAAAGTGGCCAATGATAACAAGTCTGTATGTAGGCAGCAACCTCTCTGTGTTAGTGAGGCTATTTAACAGTCTGATGGCCTTGAGATAGAAGCTATTTTTTAGTCTCTCGGTCCCAGATTTGATGCACCTGTACTGGCCTCGCCTTCTGGATGATAGCGGGGTGAACAGGCAGTGGCTCAGGTGGTTGTTGTCCTTGATGATCTTTTTGGCCTTTCTGTGACATTGGGTGCTGTAGGTGTCCTGGAGGGCAGGTAGTTTGCCCCCAGTGATGCGTTGTGCTGACCGCACCACCCTCTGGAGAGCCCTGCGGTTGTGGGCGGTACAGTTGCCATACCAGGCGGTGATATAGCCCGACAGGATGCTCTCAATTGTGCATCTGTAAATGTTTGTGAGGGTTTTAGGTGACAAGCCAATTTCTTCAGCCTCCTAAGGTTGAAGAGGTGCTGTTGCTCCTTCTTCACCACACTGCATGTGCGGGTGGACCATTTCAGTTTGTCCGTGATGTGTACGCCGAGGAACTTAAAACGTTCCACCTTCTCCACCGCTGTCCTGTTGATGTGGATGGGGGGTGCTCTGTTGTTTCCTGAGGTCCACCATCATCTCCTTCATTTTGTTGACGTTGAGCGAGAGGTTGTTTTCCTGACACCACACTCCGAGTGCTGTCTCGTCGTTGTTGGTGATCAAGCCTACTACTGTTGCGTCTTTTGCAAACTTGATGATTAAGTTGGATGTGCGCATGGCCACGCCGTCATGGGTGAACAGGGAGAACAGGAGGGGGCTGAGCACGCACCCTTGTGGGGGAGGTGTTGAGGTTCAGCGAAGTGGAGATGTTGTTTACTACTTTCACCACCTGGGGGTGGCCCGTCAGGAGGTCCATGACCAAATTGCACAGGCGGGGTTGAGACCCTGGGCCTCAAGCTTAATGATGAGCTTGCAGGGTACTATGGTGTTGAATGCTGAGCAGTAGTCAATGAACAGCATTCTTACATAGGTATTCCTCTTGTCCAGGTGGGATAGGGCTGTATGCAGTGTAATGGCGATTGCATCGTCTGTGGACCTATTTGAGCGGTATGCAAATTGAAGTGGGTCTATGGTGACATGTAAGGTTATATGATCCTTGACTAGTCTCTCAAAGCACTTCATGATGACAGAAGTGAGTGCTACTGGGCGATAGTCATTTATTTCAGTTACCTTTGCCTTCTTGGGTACAGGAACAATGGTGGCCATCTTGAAGCATGTGGGGACAGCAGACTGGTATAGGGAGAGATTGAATATGTCCGTAAACACACGAGCCAGCTGGTCTGTACATGGTCTGAGGATGGGGCTAGGGATGCCGTCTGGGCCAGCAGCCTTGCAAGGGTTAACACGTTTAAATGTCTTACTCACCTCCGCCACGGAGAAGGAGAGCCCACAGTCCTTTGTAGCGGGCTGCGTTGTTGGCACTGTGTTATCCTCAAAGCGGGCAAAGAAGGTTTTTAGTTTGTCTGGACATGGCTGGTTTTCTTTTTGTAATCCGTGATTGTCTGTAGACCCTGCCACATACGTCTCATGTCTGAGCTGTTGAATTGCGACTCCACTTTGTCCCTATACTGACATTTTGCTTGTTTGATTGCCTTGCAGAGGAAATAACTACACTATTTGTATTTGGTCATATTCCCAGTCGCCTTTCCATGGTTAAATGTGGTGGTTCGTGCTTTCAGTTTTCCGCGAATGCCGCCATCTATCCACGGTTTCTGGTTAGGGTAGGTTTTAATAGTCACAGTGGGTACAACATCTCCTATGCACTTCCTTATAAACTCACTCTTACCGAATCAGCGTATAAATCAATAATATTCTTTAAGGCTACCCGGAACATGTCCCAGTCCACGTGATCAAAACAATCTTGAAGCTTGGATTCCGATTGGTCAGACCAGCGTTGAATAGTCCTTGCCACGGGCACATCTGTTTGAGTTTCTACCTATAGAAAGGGAGGAGCAAAATGGAGTAATGGTCAGATTTGCTGAAAGGAGGGCGGGGGAGGGCCTTGTATGCATCGCGGAAGTTAGAGTTGCAGTGATCTAGTGTTTTGCCAGCGCGAGTACTACAATCAATATGCTGATAGAATTTAGGTAGCTTTGTTCTCAACTTTTCTTTGTTAAAATCCCCAGCTACAATAAATGCAGCCTCAGGATATATGGTTTCCAGTTTGCATAGAGTCCAGTGAAGTGGACTCTATGCAGAGAGCTGTCGTGGTATCGGCTCGAGGGGGAATATACAGAGCTGTGACAATAACCGATGAGAATTCTCTTGGGAGATAATAAGGTCGGCATTTGATTGTGAGGAATTATAGGTCAGGTGAACAAAAGGACTTGAGCTCCTGTATGTTGTTACAATTACACCATGAGTCGTTAATCATGAAACATACACCCTCACCCTCACCCATACACCCTCGCTGTACCGACTCCGACAGCATATCCCAAGAGAGCCATGTTTCCGTGAAACAGAGTATGTGACAATCCCTGATGTCTCTCTGGAAAGCAACCCTCGCCCTAATTTTGTCTACATTGTTATCTAGAGACTGGACATTAGCGAGTAATATACTCGGAAGTGGTGGGTGTTGTGCGTGCCTCCGAAGTCTGACCAGAAGGCTGCTCCGTCTTCCTCTTCTGTGGCGACATTGTTTTGGGTCAGCCTCTGGAATCAGTTCAAATGCCTTGGGTGGTCCGGACAAAGGATCCGCTTCGGGAATGTCGTATTCCTGGTCGTAGTGCTGGTAAGTTGACATCGCTCTGATATCAAATAGTTCTTCCCAGCTGTATGTACTTAAGATTTTCTGGGCTAACAATGTAAGAAATAATACATAATAAAACTAAATACTGCAAAGTTTCCTAAGGACTAGAAGCGAGGCGACCCTCTCTGTCGGCGCCATCTTGCCATTTTGACGTCACAAATGCATTGTTTGTTTATAAAAAAACATTATTTGTTACATTTGACTGTGTACAATGTTGCAGTACTACTTATTTCTGAGAATAGCGAAGTTTCCATCCAATAGGCGACAGATTTTCATGCGAATATTCAAAAATCTTCCAGTCATTGCGCTAACTACCTCAAACTTACTTCATACTGGACACAGATACATACTGTATAAATGGTATCCACAAGTTCATCTGACTCTAGGGAAGTAGATAAAGGGCATCCTTGCCAAAATCCTGATGTATTCCTTTAAGGATGCTTCCATGAACAAGTGTTGGAACACATCCAACCACGTTGATGACTTGAATTGGCTGATGCAGAATTTGTGCCATGATATAATCAGTGCCACCAGCTACAATTTAGCGTTCTGTCATGTGCAATTAAATCGTTCATTTTAAGTGGATGATACGCATTTTACATGTAAATGGTTGCTTATGTTCGCAAGTATGGGCCCAGAGTAATTGGAGTCAAAAACAGAACTGTATGTCGCCATTATAAAATTAAGATCACACATTATCTTTTATTTTGTGAACAACAATAGAAATAGAAGAGAACATTTCTGCAATTATAAAAGGCCTTTCAGTAAACAGTTTCAAACCATAACTAGTTTTACCTTGTTATGTTTATCAAGGCATGGCGAGTATAGCTCCTTGACATGAAGGCCTACACAAGCGGGCATAAGTTCAGGAAGACCCGGACACCTACCAGAAGTGTGGAATCGAGTCACATGACTTGGATTCCAGTCTGACCCCAGTCACAAATTTGATGACTTGCAACATGACTTGATAGAAAATAAAATAACTTGTGACTTGACTTGGACTTGGAGCTTCACAGCCTGGTCTCACAGACTAGACTTCACATAGTAAATGTAAATCCAGGAGACAAATTTGCCTTAGGGTGATTGGGTGGGCGTTTAATACAAATGTCTAGATACTCAAAGTTTGTGAGTTCGAATCGCATCAAGGACAACTTTACCATTTTAGCAACATTGTTGGGTTATTTTATTAGGATCCACATTAGCTGTTGCGAAAGCAGCAGTTACTCTTCCTGGGGTCCACAACAAACATAAAACAGTACATAATACAGAACATGAATAAACAAGAACAGCTCAAGAACAGAACTACATACATTTGAAAACAACACACATAGCCTACTTATCAAAACATTATACAAAATATCCAGGTCAAATAGGGGAGAGGTGTTGTGCCATGAGATGTTGCTTTATCTGTTTTTTTGAAACCAGGTCTGCTGTTCATTTGAGCAATATGAGATGGAAGGGAGTTCCATTAAATAATGGCTCTATATAATACTGTACGCTTTCTTGACATTCAAAATCAAATCAAACTTTATTTGTCACATGCGTCGAATACATGTGTAGACCTTACCATGAAATGCTTACTTACAAGCCCTTAACCAACTGTGCAGTCAAGAAAGAGTTAAGAAAATATTTACCAAATAAACTAAAATAAAAAAATCACATAATAAAATAACAGTAACGAGGTTATATAGAGAAGGTATTGGTACCGAGTCAATGTGCAGGGGTACAGGTTAATCGAGGTAATTTGTACATGTAGGTAGGGGTGAAGTGACTATGCATAGATAATAAATATCAAGTAGCAGCAATGTACAAAACAAATGGGGGGATGGTGGGACGACGACGACAATATAAATAGTCTGGTGGCCGTTTGATTTTATTGTTCAGCAGTCTTATGGCTTGGGGGTAGAAGCTGTTAAGGAGCCTTTTGCTCCTGGACTTGGCGCTCCGGTACCACTTGCTGTGTGGTAGCAGAGAAAACAGCCTATGACTTGGGTGACTGGAATCTCTGACAATTTTTTGGACTATCCTCTGACACCGCTTAGTATATAGCTCCTGGATGGCAGGAAGCTTGGCCCCAGTGATGTACTGGGCCGTACGCACTACAGTTTATAGCAACTTACGGTCAGATGCCGAGAAGTTGCCGTACCAGGGAGTGATGCAACCGGTCAGGATGCTCTCGATGGTTCAGCTGTAGAACTCTTTGAGGATCTGGGGACCCATGCCAAATCTTTTCAGTCTCTGGGGGAAAAGGTGTTAACGACTTTCTTGGTGTGTTTGGACCAGGATAGTTCGTTGGTGATGTGGAAACCAAGGAACTTGGAACTCTCGACCCGCTCCACTACAGCCCCGTTGATGTTAATGGGGGCTTGTTCGGCACTCCTTTTCCTGTACTCCACGATCAACTCTCTGTCAGAGCTGTGTGTAAGTTGACTATGCAAAGAATTTTGAATTTTCACAATAATGTTTCTTATGAAAAGTATTGATGCAGTCAGTCTCTCCCAAACTCTTAGCCAAGAGAGATTAGCCCTCTGATTACAATGAAGAGCAAGACGTGCCACTCTGTTCTGGAGCAGCTGCAGCTTAACTAGGTCTTTCTTTGCAGCACTTGACCACATGGCTGGACAATAACCAAGATAAGATAAAACTAGAGCCAGCAGGACTTGCTTTTTGGAGTGTGGTGTCAAAAAAACAGAGCATCTCTTTATTATGGACATACCTCTCCCCAATCTTTACAACCAATGCATCTATATGTTTTGACCATGACAGTTTACAATCTAGGGTAACACCAAGTAATTTAGTCTCCTCAACTTGTTCAACAGCCACACCATTCATTACCAGATTCTGCTGAGGTCTAGAGCTTGGGGAATGATTTGTACCAAATAGAATTCTCTTCGTTTTAGAGACGATCAGGACCAGTTTAATACTGGCCACCCATTCCAAAACTGACTGCAACTGTCAAGGTTGTCGTCGGTGAAGGAGGACCAAAACGCAGCAGGCATGCAGTTGTTCATTTTGAACATTTATTAAACTCCAAAATGAACATACAAAAATAAAAAAATAAAAACGAAACCACGAACAACAAAACAGTCTGGCAAAGCCTAAGGCTCAACACAGAACAATCTCCCACAAAAGACAAACACAAACACACCCACATATATGGGACTCTCAATCAAAGGCAAATAGACAACACCTGCCTTCAATTGAGAGTCCCAACCCCAATGAATCCAAACATAGAAACAGACACACTAGACTCAACATAGAATTCATGAAACTCACCCAGTGCCCAAAACCCCGGAATACTAAATCAAATGCCCTCCTAACTCATACAACACCCAGAACCACATAAAACAAATACCCTCTGCCACGTCCTGACCAAACTACAATACTAATTAACCCTTATACTGGCCAGGACGTGACAGCAACTCCTTGTTAAGGGTTTCAGTGACTTCAATAGCTGTGATTGCTGACACATACATGGTTTTGTCATCAGCATACATGGACACACAGGCTTTGTTTAATGACAGTGACAGGTCATTGGTAAAAATAGAAAAAAATAAAGGGCCTAGAGAGCTGCCCTGTGGTACACCACACTTTACATGTTTGACATTAGAGAAGCTTCCATTAAAGATAACCCTTTGAGTTCTATTAGATTGATAGCTCTGAATACAATATATTGCAGAGGTTGAAAAGCCATAAAACATACATTTTCTCAACAACAGGTTATAGTCAATAATATCAAAGACTGCACTCAAATCTAACAGTACAGCTCCCACTATCTTCTTATTATCAATTTATTTAAACCAATCATCAGTCATTTTGTCAGCGCAGTACATGTTGAGTGCCCTTCTCTATAAGAATTTATTTTTATTTTATTTTATCTTTATTTAACTAGGCAAGTGAGTTAAGAACAAATTCTTATTTACAATGATGGCCTACCAAAAGGCAAAAGGCATGCTGTGGGGATGGGGGCTGGGATTATTATATTTATATATATTTTTTAAATATATAAATATAGGACAAAACACACATCATGACAAGAGAGACAACAGTACATAAAGAGAGATGTAAGAGGACAACATAGCAAGGCAGCAACACATGACAACACAGCATGGTAGCAACACAACATGGTAGCAGCACAAAACATGGTACAAACATTGTTGGGCACAGACAACAGCACAAAGGGCAAGAAGGTAGAGACAACAATACATCACACGAAGCAGCTACAACTGTCAGTGAAAGTGTCCATAATTGAGTCGTTGAATGAAGAGATTGAGATAAAACTGTCCAGTTTGAGTGTTTGTTGCAGCTCATTCCAGTTGCTAGCTGCAGCAAACTGAAAAGAGGATATGTGTGCTTTGGGGACATTTAACAGAATGTGACTGGCAGAACGGGTGTTGTATGTGAAGGATGAGGGCTGCAGTCGATATCTCAGATAGGGGGGAGTGAGGCCTAAGAGGGTTTTATAAATAAGCATCAACCAGTGGGTCTTGCGATGGGTATACAGAGATGACCAGTAAGCTGATAGGCCTGCTGTTAGAACCAGTAAAGGCCACTTTTATCACTCTTGGGTAGCATGCTGAAAGTCTGTTGTTAATTTGTTTACAGAGAAATAGCATTGTATTTGGTCAAACACCATTTTCCCAACATTTTGCTAAAAACAGGCAGGTAGCTGATAGCTCTGTTGTTAGAACCAGTAAAGGCCTCTTTATCACTCTTGGATAGCGGAATGATTTTGGCTTCCCTCCAGGCCTGAGGACAAACACCTTCACATAGACTCAGATTAAAGATATGACAGATAGGAGTGGCCATAGAGTCAGCTACAATCCTCTGTAGCTTTCCATCTAAGTTGTCAATGCCAGGAGGTATGCCATTATTGATTGATAACAATGTTTCCACCTCTCTCACACTAACTACACAATTCAAACTTAAAATATTTTTCTTTCATTATTTGTTTTTTTTATGCATGAATACGATGGCTCAATGTTCGCTGTTGGCATTTCCTGCCTAAGTTTGCCCGCTTTGCCAATGAAATAATCATACAAATAATTGGCAACATCAAATGGTTTTGTGGTGAATAAGCCATCTGATTGTCTTTCTGCCCATAATTTCATTTAAAATACTCCAAAGTTTTTTTTCCCATCATTCTTTATATCATTGACACCTTGGCTTCATAATACAGTTTCTTCTTTTTGTTTAGTTTACTCACATCATTTCTCAATTTGCAGTAAGGTGGCCAGTCAGATGTACAGCCAGACTTATTAGCTACTCCTTTTGCCTCATCTCTTTCAACCATACAGTTTTTCAATTCCTCATCAATCCATGGAGCCTTAACAGTTCTAACAGTCAGTTTCTTAACAGGTGCATGTTTATTCATTTTTGGAAGAAGCAATTTCATAAATGAATGTATATATATTCTTATTCCATCCCTTTACTTAGATTTGTGTGTATTAGGTAGTTGTTGTGGAATTTTGTTGATCACTTGCTAGATATTGCTGCACTGTCGGAACTAGAAGCACAAGAATTTCGCTACACTTGCAATAACATCTGCTAACCATGTGCATGTGACCAATAAAATTTGAATTGATTTGATCAATATTACTTTTTTTTCTATTATAATTCAAGAAAATATCACATGTGTATTTAAAACATTTACATTTGACATTTTGGGCATTTAGCAGATGCTCTTATCCAGAGTGATTTAGAGTAAGTACATTCATCTTTAAAAACCTAGGTGAGACAACGGACACAAGCTTTCCATTCCAGCTAAATGATGGATATAGTTTTGCAAAAAACAAATTTTCATGTACAGTACCAGTCAATAGTATGGACACACCTACTCATTCAAAGGTTTTTCTTTATATTTACTATTTTCTACATTGTAGAACATCAAAACTATAAAATAACACACATGGAATCATGTAGTAAGCAAAAAAAAGTGTTAAACAAATCAAAATATATTTGAGATTTTAGATTCTTCAAAGTAGCCACACTTTGCCTTGATGACAGCTTTGCACACTCTGGTGGTTGCGGTGGCGACAGTAGTCTGTCCCAAGAAGTAGAAGTCTCCGGAAATTCTTCTTCTTCGGGATTGGGTTGGTGGATCGCATCCAATTTAAAGGTGCATACACCGCCACCTACTCTACTAAAGTGTGAGGCCAATCACGGCCTACCTACATTAAATTATCTCATACACCCAAATACTTCTCTGCAGCTGCCACCATAACATCTATTTTCTGTGATTTACTGTCCATTTCTGAGGTACAGTTGATAACCATTGCTATAAACGCTAATAAGCCAACATTACTGATTCATAACTCACTCGTTACCCTATCCAGCTGTACTGGCACAAATCTACTACTCACTGGGATCCTCTCAGGATCCTTCACTCTTGACCCATCCTCCTCCACTTTCTTCATCCACCAACTAGACAATCCTCCGTCCCATGCCCTCCTACACACTCCCCACCTCTTGGAATCTCCCTCCTACACACTGCTGCACCATGACTATAACGTTGCATCTGAAACAGCGCACAACAGCTCTATCAGGATAACTGATATATACTAACATGACTTTGTCTAGTAGAGACTCTGACTCAAAACTCAAAAGGACAATGACTCCTCTGCGTCACACCAAATGGCGGGCATCACAAACACCAGGAATTTTCAACTTCAATTGTTCCCCCTCCACACTTAATGCTACTCCAGAAATCACTCCTTTCAATTGTGCCCTATTCCTAAGAGCAAAGCAAGAAACAGATCTTGACCCAAAGCGCCTTCTGCCTCTGGTCAGAAGTAACACAAACAAATATCACAAGTCCACTACAGGTTACCTTCACTGATTCAACAACACCTAAATCATTTTTACATTTTAGTCATTTAGCAGACACTCTTATCCAGAGAAACTTACAGTAGTGAATGCATACATTTCATACTTTTTTTTCCATACTGGTCCCCATGGGAATTGAACCCACAACCCTGGCATTGCAAACACCATGCTCTACCAACTGAGCCACATGGGACTAACTCCTTTCTCACCCACCCTGAAACCACAAATGGATCTGCCAAAAGGCAAGGGATCCACTTTCTCCAAAAATGTCACTCCTACTGGTCCAGATTCTTCTTTATCATGTCTGACACCATTCTTCCTCAACGCACACCTTCCCACTACACTCGACTCTTCTTCTTCCTCACTGTCCATAACCACGTCTATCTGTTCACCACGCTCTTGCCGCGTCTTCATCCACTGCATTGCTTGCAAAGCGCGCACCGAAGGCGTTTCTCCGAAACCCAACTTCTGTTACTTAACCCACTTTATAAGTCTGGCTATCTCTGATTTCTACATGCTTCCTCAGTCTCTGGAAATATCTCCGAGCTCTCCGTTCAAGCGGTACAGTGGCTCATCAGGGTGAATCAACACAGGTGTGCCAATTCTGGGGAGCATCCATCTCCAAGGAGACCAGCCAAGGGGGGGCGGGACTAAATTAAGAAATTAGGGAAAACGCACAGAAGGGAGAAAGACCCATCAAACCAACAAAAACATGCAAAAGTAAGCATAAAAGACACAGTTACTAAATGAATGTCCACTACAACTCAAATAAACACCATATTCACAAAATATGAGCTGGTTCTCTAAAAAAGCAAATAATAACTGACTTGTGCCTGCGACATAGAAGGACTATTGCTAATGAATGATCTCATCTGAATATGTATCATTAGGGTTATAACAATAAACTAAATCTTACTATTTTCCTGCACAATGTCTTCCCATTGTACATCCAACAAATTATGTCTGTTGGCACAATCACAAAACCACTGCCATAATGTATGTATGGGGGCCATAATGACCTATCGGCAATCCCCTGTACTCTGAGGTGTGCTTACCTATGTTCATTCATGTGGCGGTGCATGTAGCGATATCATTGAATTTGCATTTGAAATGAGGCCTGGGCTTGGGCTGTTCGATGGCAATATCCCAGGTGACTATTTTGTTGTTGTCGGTCAGTGTCTGGGCCCTGCGAGGACTGTTTTATTTTCATTTCCCCTCTTATCTTGTGATTTCCGACAGCTCTACACGGCCTGTAGTGGTGCCTAGGAGGGCCAATCAATAGCTAGTTAATAAGTAACTTTGGCGGTGAATGAGGATTTTGTGTGCACATTGAGTCAGGGGATTTAAGAAACATTGGTTGCATCTCAAATGGCACTCTATTGCCGATAACCCTATAGAGCACTACTGCTATCCAGGGCCCATAGGGCTCAGGTCAAAAGTAGTGCACTATATAAGGAATAGGGTGCCATTTGGGACACAGCTACCCACTGGGCACCCACTGGTTGAATCCATGTTTTTTCCACTGCATTTCAATGAAATTACATTGAACCAACATGGAATACACGTGAAAACGTCTAGGAGCAACAACAGCTCAGCCGCAAAGTGGTAGGCCACACAAGCTCACAGAAAAGGGCTTCCGAGTGATGAAGCACATAACGCGTAAAAAAACGACTGTCCTTGATTGCAACATTCACTACCGAGTTCCAAACTGCCTCTGGTAGCAAAATCGGCACAATATCTCTTCGTCGGGAGCTTCATGAAATGGGTTTCCATGGCCGAGCAGCCGCACACAAGCCTAAATTCACCATGTGCAATGCCAAGCGTCGGCTGGAGTGGTGTAAATCTTCGCTGCCATTGGAAACATTCTCTGTAGTGATGAATCACGCTTCACCATCTGGAAGTCTGACAGATGAATCTGGGTTTGGTGGATGCCAGGAGAACGCTATCTGCCGCAATGCATAGCGCCAATGGTAAAGTTTGGTGGAGGAGGAATAATGGTCTGGGGCTGTTTTCCATGGTTTGGGCTATGCCGTTGAGTTCCACTGAGGGAAAATCTTAACGCTACAACATATAATGACATTCTAGACGATTCTGTGCTTCCAACTTTGTTGTAACAATTTGGGAAAGGCCCTTTCCTGTTTCAACATGACCATGCCCCCGTGCACAAAGCGAGGCCCATACAGAATGGTTTATTGAGATCGGTGTGGAAGAACTTGACTGGCTTGCACAGAGCCCTGACCTTAACTCCAATCGAACACCTTCCAGATTAATTGGAACGCCGAAAGCGAGCCAGATCAAATTTCCCAACATCAGTGCCCAACCTCACTAATGCTCTTGTGGCTGAATGGAAGCAAGTCCCCCCAGCATTGTTCCAATATCTAGTGGAAAGCCTTCCAAGAAGAGTGGAGGCTGTTACTGCAGCAAAGGGGGGACCAACTCCACATTAACGCCCATGATTTGGAATGAGAAGTTCGACGAGCAGGTGTCCACATACTTCTGGCCATGTAGTGTATGTGCCCAGTGGGTACTGTGTGCTGCTGCACGCCTTGTAGGCTATGGATCAGATGGACATTAAGAGAGCATAAAGTATATTTGCTTTCTTTACAGGGCATACACAGTGCCTTCGGAAAGTATTCAGACCCCTTGACTTTTTTCACATTTTGTTACGTTACAGCCTTATTCTAAAATGGATTAAATAATAAAAAATCCTCAGCAATCTGCACACAATACCTCATAATGAAAAAGCGAAAACAGGTTTTTTGAAATTGTTACAAATGTGATAAAACTTCAGACCCTTTGCTATGAGACTCGAAGTTCAGCTCAGGTGCCCATGTTTCCATTGATCATCCTTGAGATGTTTCTACAACTTAATTGGAGTCCACCTGTGGTAGATTCAATTGAATGGACATGATTTGGAAAGGCACACACCTATCTATATAAGGTCCCACAGTTGACAGTGCATGTCAGAGCAAAAACCAAGACATGAGGTCGAAAGAATTCTCCGCAGAGCTCAGAGACAGAATTGTGTCGAGGCACAGATCTGGGGAAGGGTACCAAAACATTTCTGCAGCATTGAAGGTCCCCAAGAACACAGTGGCCTCCATCATTCTTAAATGGAAGAAGTTTGGAACCCCCAAGCTTCTTCTTAGAGGTGGACGCCCGGCTAAACTGAGCAATCGGGGGAGAAGGGCCTTGGTCAGAGAGGGGACCAAGAAGGCGATGGTCACACTGACAGGGCTCTAGAGTTCCTCTGTGGAGATGGGAAAACCTTCCAGAAGGACAATCATCTCTGCAGCACTCCACCAATCAGGCCTTTATGGTAAAGTGGCCAGACGGAAGCCACTCCTCAGAAAAAAGGCACATGACAGCCCTCTTGGAGATTGCCAAAAGGCACCTAAAGACTCTTAGACCATGAGAAACAAGATTTTCTGGTCTGATGAAAGATTTTCTGGTCAGCATGATGCTGTGGGGGTGTTTTTCAGCGGCAGGGACTGGGAGACGAGTCAGGATCGAGGCAAAGATGAATGGAGCAAAGTACAACGAGATTCTTGATGAAAACCTGCTCAAATTCTTATTTACAATAACGGCCTACACCGGCCAAACCTGGACGACGCTGGGCCAATGGTGCGCCGCCCTATGGGACTCCCAATCACAGCCAGTTTTGATACAATTTGCTTCCTTTCAGTGCTTTCCAGTATATAACTGATTAATCCACAATGAATGGTACAGCTCTGAATGTGAGCTAGTTACTAGTACTGAAGATAATGTAATGTGTTTTCAAGATTGATTAGAGCTAACGAATGCAGGCCATGCTTGTGCTTGGAGACCTCATCAAATACAAAATAAACAACATTTGCTAATGCAGCAATAGTTGCATTTTATTATAATATTCTTAAAATACAGAAATGAAAAGAATAAAAATAGCACTTTATAGAAAAAAAATACATTTATTACATGTATTACCTTGACTGGTCATGAAATGAAACATGTTCTCCTGTTGAAAAACCACAATCATTATCGAAACAACATAATCTTTATCATTGTGGAATTATGTTGAACAAGATGTCTAGATTCCACACAACATTAATTCATTTCTATTTTTTTATTGCCTTCTATTTAAAAGCTTTTGTCTTGGGAGAGCCCAGATCCATTAAGCATGAGATCTTGCCCTGTTACGTCTCTGTTATGTCTCTGTTATGTCTCTGTTACGTCTCTGTTACGTCTCTGTTACCTCTCTGTTACGTCTCTGTTACGTCTCTGTTACGTCACTGTTACGTCACTGTTATCTCTCTGTTACGTCTCTGTTACGTCTCTGTGACGTCTCTGTTACGTCACTGTTACGTCTCTGTTACGTCTCTGTTACGTCTCTGTTACGTCTCTGTTACGTCTCTGTTACGTCTCTGTGACGTCTCTGTTACGTCTCTGTTACGTCTCTGTTACGTCTCTGTTACCTCTCTGTTACGTCTCTGTTACGTTTCTGTTACGTCACTGTTACGTCTCTGTTATGTCTCTGTTATGTCTCTGTTACGTCACTGTTATGTCTCTGTTACGTCACTGTTGTCTCTCTGTTACGTCTCTGTTACGTCTCTGTTACGTCTCTGTTATGTCTCTGTTATGTCACTGTTACGTCACTGTTACGTCACTGTTACGTCTCTATTACGTCTCTGTTACGTCACTGTTACGTCACTGTTATGTCTCTGTTATGTCACTGTTACGTCACTGTTACGTCACTGTTACGTCTCTGTTATGTCTCTGAAATGTCTCTGTTATGTCTCTGAAATGTCTCTGTTATGTCACTGTTATGTCTCTGTTATGTCTCTGAAATGTCTCTGTTATGTCACTGTTATGTCTCTGTTATGTCTCTGTTATCTCTCTGTTACGTCTCTGTTACGTCTCTGTTACGTCACTGTTATGTCTCTGTTATGTCACTGTTATGTCACTTATGTCTCTGTTATGTCTCTGTTATGTCTCTATTATGTCTCTGTTATGTCACTGTTATGTCTCTGTTATGTCACTGTTATGTCAATGTTATGTCACTGTTACGTCTCTGTTACGTCTCTGTTATGTCTCTGTTACGTCTCTGTTATGTCACTGTTATGTCAATGTTATGTCACTGTTATGTCACTGTTTGTGTTGGAGGTCATCTTCAGCAGCCATCTGAATTGCAGGCTAAGGAACACATTAGTTCAAAGGCGCTTTCATTGGAAAGATGGACTACTATCCTGATATTTAATACAGAACATGAATTTTATAGAACAAGGCCTATGAACCTGCTTTCACAAAACAACTCATATTTCACTCATGTTGTTGTTCACTCTAAAATGGTGTGTGTGTGTGTGTGTGTGTGTGTGTGTGTGTGTGTGTGTGTGTGTGTGTGTGTGTGTGTGTGTGTGTGTGTGTGTGTGTGTGTGTGTGTGTGTGTGTGTGTGTGTTTTATCCAAGGAGTAAATTCAATGATTAGAAATTAAAGCTTAAATCCTTAAAAGGGCAATCAGCAGTTGCTGAATCCATTTTTGGACTTATAAATGAGTTATGATCCCTTATTCACTCAATGTAGATGAAGGGGAGGAAACAGGTTATTTTGTGCAAATGCCTTTGAATGGGGTATGATAGTAGGTGTCAGGCGCCCTGGTTTATGTCAAGAACTGCAACGCTGCTGGGATTTTCGCGCTCAACAGTTTCCTGTGTGTATCAAGAATGGTCCACCACCCAAAGGACATCCAGCCAGCTTGACAACTGTGGGAAGCCTTGTAGTCAACATGGGCCAGCATCGCTGTGGAACTCTTGACACCTTGTAGAGTTCATGCCCGATGAATTGAGGCTGTTCCAAGCTTAGTTGGACTGCCGTACCCCATCAGAACCCATATAAGCTTGTTTTACTCTAATGTTTGTAAAAAAAAAATTAAAAAAGAAGTAAACGTAAACAAACACTATATAGCTTTAGAACATGGTTAAAACTATAATGTTGATATCGTAGATGGTCAGTCCTTGCATCTATAGCTCTGTCTACCGAGGATGGGGTGGGGAGGACGCTTTGTTATTGTTTCAAGTGCCGACTGTCGCTTTGACGGTTGAACTGCCATGTCCGTTTGCGATATTACAACAACAAAAGAATTTACCGCAAACAACATACACGGTTTTGTTCCCTCTGACATTATTGCACACGCTATAGGAGAGCAGCATATGTACTGTAATGTTTTTCATTTTTTATTCACGGCTATCTTCTGGATTGGTTTGGCTGCTTGAACACTGCGGAGTTGCGTATAGTATTGCTTGCAATGCGATGTCATTATGAGTTACAGAGTAATACGATTCATTACACTGCGGGAATGATTGCCATTTGAAAGCAGCCAGTGTTCATATTCATGCCTGGAAACAGTTTCTGTTTGAAGACTTCACAGTGGTCATTGGGCTCATGCTAATTCCCTTTTGTACAAAATTAGCGTCTCTCTGCAATGGAATACACATTTCTCAGCAAAATAGGCAAATGGTGATTTCGGTTCATCCCCCATTTGTTTCCCTTAATTTGTCTCTATTAGCGCATCCCAGTCTAGGAATTAGGCGCACCGATAATGCCTCACAGCCACATTCTTTAAGCATATGGTGTTATGGCAAGCTGGCAAGAGTAACTTCAAACATGCTCTCACATGTATTCTTCATTATAATATGAATAGACATTTGGAGCTTTTCCTGTGGCAATGGTCTATTTTGGTTTTAATGTCTCACTATGGAACTATCTATCTGAGTTTGGAACTAGACACACCAGCCACACACATAAGGAAGTTCAGAAACCACATTCTACCGACGAACCCTAACTCCAGAGGTTATCAGTGTGTCAACAATGACTCAATCCCTTGTATAGATGTTGCACAGACCCCATTCACATCCCAGTCCCTGCATCTTTAGAATATTTACAAACAACCCTGTCAGAGAAGTCGCTGACTTTGTTCTTCCCTCCCGCTCAGCAGACTATAATCTTAACCTGACCAATATCATACCACCCCCCCCAACACACACACACACACACACACACACACACACACACACAGTCCTCCCTGCAGTCTGCTGTTCATCCTCCCATCAGTCCGATCCCTGGGATGGTGTTGCAGAGAACAGAGAGGATATTATACCTTCAGTTGGTGGATGCAGGCCAAGAACTCATGCATGCATGAATTTGTAGCCTCTCAGATAGGGAATGTAGTTGGTGATTAAAACACACAGGTTCATGCCTTCACCACCACCACCACCAAATGAATTGGGTGTAGTAAACAGACACTGTGTTTTAGTGACGGGAATGGAGTGTTTTGAGAAAGCAATGCACTAGCGTGTGCTGTTAGTCCACGAAGATGATCCGGTGCTGTACCGTCGCAGTGGATACAGCAATGAGTAGGCAGACAAAGATATGATATTTTTCTGCCTGAGCTGAATGCTTTTATTTGCAAAGTGGAGGATAATAGCTGTCAAAAATTCTCCAAATATGTACAAAATAATAAACAACAAAGAGCATCAAATGGACTGAAAACAATAACACCACGAGCAGCAGCAAGTATAGCCCAGCCTTCCCGTCTGGCCACAGCAGAAACTGAGGGGTTGAAATACTATTTTCCCATAATGCAATTCACCATGGAACATACCATGACACATTGGTGATCAATTCACTTCAAAAAGGTTTACTTCATAAACTAAAAGGTATGAAACATATTCAGGCAACAAACATGCTGTACATATAACAATAGCATGCATTTCAACAAAGGTGCTAAACCATGCCTTTAATCACATATTTAAGTGTTTAGCAATTATCCATCCTCCAACTGGGACAATTAACAGGTTGGCATGAACCACAATGCAGCTAAAGCCATTTGGTTGAAACGGAGAGAAGAAAGATGGCAGAAGCAGATCTTCTATTTGAAAATGATGGCATGTCGATTGGAGATGATAGTGAGAAGGAATGGATTACAGTGGCGAAAAAAAAGGAAACAAGAGGTAAAGTGGTGGTGGAAACTAGTCAATCCAAGCATAGTTCTGACTCTGTTTTTAGTCAGAGGGAGGGATTTGAACAAATGGTTACCTGCGAGATCCGTTTGACGTCTTGGTGAAAAAGATAGATACATTGGATGAGGTGGAGTCAGTGAGAATAACAAGAAGTAGGCGATTTTAGTTTTGTGTCCGCGGAGCAGAAGGAGCGTGCTTTGCACCTAAAAAAGATATCGGATTGGAATGTCCCCAGGGTGCTGCAAATAGTGAGTACAAAGGATATACTGTAACTGAAGAAACAGATGGAGTGGATGGTGCACACCTTCTGACCCGCATGGTGGATGGAGTGAGGAAGCCCACTCCATCCACTCTATTGTGCTTTGAAGAGTCTCTCCCTCCTCACATATTCTGAGGTTATATGAGATACCCTGTAAGAGCCTTCATGCCAAAACGCACGCAGTGTGATACATTCGAAATAGCTGAGGTTAAACGCTTCGATTGTGGTAGCGAACATGCGCCCACATTCCTGATGTCTCCTGTTAGGGTGAAGAATAAGGGCTGTCTAGTGTGTCTCATATCCATAGGTGGTGAGAAGAGTGGAAGAAGGAAGTGATGTTGAAGAAACAATGGTGGCAGGAGTAGAGACCCCAGTGAATATTCTTTGTCAACAGAGGGATCCTGATATGTTGCGTGTCAAAAAGGTGGACTTCAAATCCTTTATTGCAAGGGTGATATACTGCACAATGCAAACAGAGAAAAGTCTGAGAAAATAGGCATCATTGTGAGTGTGCCTGTTTTATGGGAATCAGGGACTTGACAGCAAAGGCCGTACAAGGAATCCTGTCGACGAAGGTACCGCCCTCACAGGCCCCTGAGTCTGCAGGGATGTGATTTGGATTCGACTGTGACTGAAGAAGTGGTATGGTTGCGATTGATCTATTTTTGTATTTTATGTGATGCCTTAGAGAGCACGCCACAGATGATCCATTATATTGACCAGATACTCAAGTGGTGGCTCTAACAATGAAAATAATGTCTTCAAAAATAGAAGGCAGTCGGGAGGAGGCAAGATCAGGTGGGCTATATGTATGACAACAACAGGCACAACTCCGATATAAAGTGTTTTTTCTCAAAGTTACTGGGATGTCACATGTCCTACTTATATCAGTACAATAGTAACAACCTAAGCATTATGTAATGCTTAGGTGGCTCAGTTGGTAGAGCATGGTGTTTGCAATGCCAGGGTTGTGGGTTTGATTCCCACGGGGGACCAGTACCGGAAAAAATATATATATATGAAATGTATGCATTCACTACTGTAAGTCGCTCTGGATAAGAGCGTCTGCTAAATGACTAAAATGTATATTTGATCAAATAAGCCACACGTTTGTTGTTAACCAAATTTGACGCTCTCTCATTGACCTCCATACAAAAACTCCTTGATTGGTGAGCAAAAAAACTAAAACAAACAACACCTGCTGGAGAAGACTGATTTTGGGCCCAGTTATCCCTCTCGCATCGCCACTTTCTCTCTGACCACACACACTGCACCAAATGTTGATCTGACGCTTGCTGACTGTGTGGTGTATTTTGGGGACCACCCGCCGATAGCACCTGACTGACGACATTTGCTAGCGTTTCTATGTATAGAATCAGTTTCCCTACGGCTAGAGACATTTCTGCTCTGAGCCAATCAGAGAACGCTAGAAGAGAGCAGAAGTAATGATCAACGAGAGCAAGAAAATATGGAACTTTCCGGTGCGCCATTTAACTAGCTAGATGGTAGCTAGGGCCAGCTCTGGCTACAAGACATAGGAGACACACTCTACTGCGGCTAGCTAGCTTAGTAACCACAAGATGGCACCGTGATTTTGGACTGAAGACCAGGAATAGATCTTAATCTCAGACTATGGTGGAGAAGAGTGGCTATATAACAAGTCGGCAGTATTGACAGAGAGACAGCCTTCCCTGTAGCTCAGTTGGTAGAGCATGGTGTTTGCAACACCAGGGTTGTGGGTTCGATTCCCATGGGGGGCCAGCACAGAAAAAAAAAAAAGAAAAATGTATGAAATGTATGCATTCACTACTGCAAGTCGCTCTGGATAAGAGCGTCTGCTAAATGTAAAATGTAGTTGGCTAGCTAGCTAAATGACCACTACCAACTCTAGCTTGATTGATACCTGTTATAAAGTCCATTGAAGCTAGCTTTGTTAAGACTTTTTTGGGGTTTCTTTGTTCGTAAACTAAAGGATAGGGCTACCACACACAGGGCTATGGCAGACAACCCTGAGGCTACGGCTGAGGACAGGAACAAGTACAAGAAGTCCCACTATGACCTCCGCTGAGTCATCAGACGAGAAAAAGGACAATATAGGAATAAGGTGGAATCATGTAATACAGGCTCTAACGCACGGCGCATGTGTCAGGGGCTAAAGTCCATTACGGATTACAAAGGATGACCCAGCCTGCTCAACGATTCCTCTCTACCAGACGAACTCATTGCATTTTCTGCATGCTTTGACAATAACAACATCTTGCCGGGTGTGAGGGCCACCAGCGACCCAGAGGATTGGGTGATCTTGCTCTCCAAGGCCAGGGTGAATAAAATCTTTAATCAGATCAATAGCCGCAAGGCTGCGGGGCCCGATGGTGTTCTCCGGTGCGTTCTCAGGGCATGCACAGAACAGGTAGGCATATTCACTGTAATTTTCAACCTCTCCTTGTCCCAGTCTGTAATCCCCACATGTTAAAGATGACCACTATCATTCCTGATCCCAAGAACTCTTGGGCTTCATGCCACAATGACTACCGCCCTATAGCACTCACATCTGTAATGAAGAAGTGCTTTGAGAGGCTTGGTATGGCACACATCATCTCCATTTGTATTTATTAGGGATCCCCATTAGCTCTTCCCAAACACATTAAGGTACTTACATCAAACAAAAGATAAAACAGTACATCCTATAGTATTATTACACCACTACATATCTACAATACAAAATGTATAATACCACCATACAACAATATTACAATGTACTGTATGTGTGTAGAGTGTGTGTGCTAGCGCCTGTGTGCGTATGCATGTGTCTGTACCTGTGTGTGTGTGTGTGTGTGTGTGTGTGTGTGTGTGTGTGTGTGTGTGTGTGTGTGTGTGTGTGTGTGTGTGTGTGTCTGTGTGTCTTCACAGTCCCCTCTGTTCCATAAGATGTTTGTCAGTTTTTTTAATCTGATTCTACTGCTTGCATCAGTTACCTAGACCCACTCCAATTTCCATACTGCACAAACAGATCCATAGACAACACAATCTCAATTGCACTCCACAATGCCCTCACCAACCTAGATAAGAGGAATACCTACACTACCATTCAAAAGTTTGGGGTCACATAGAAATGTCCTTATTTTTTAAAGAAAAGCACATTTTTTGTCCATTAAAATAACATCAAATTGATCAGAAATACAGTGAAGACGTTGTTAATGTTGTAAATGACTATTGTAGCTGGAAACGGCAGATTAATGGAATATCTACATAGGCGTACAGAGGCCCATTATCAGCAAACATCACTCCTGTGTTCCAATGGCACGTTGTGTTAGCTAATCCAAGTTTATCATTTTAAAAGGCTAATTGATCATTAGAAAACCCTTTTGCAATTATGTTAGCGCAGCTGAAAACTGTCCTGATTAAAGAAGCAATAAAACTGCGTATCTGGAGCATCAGCAATTGTGGGTTCGATTACAGGCTCAAAATGGCCAGAAACAAAGGACTTTCATCTGAAACTCGTCAGTCTATTCTTGTTTTGAGAAATGAAGGCTATTCCATGCGAGAAATTACCAAGAAACTGAAGATCAGCATTCCGGAGTCGCCTCTTCACTGTTGATGTTGAGGCTGGTGTTTTGCGGGTACTATTTAATGAAGCTGCCAGTTGAGGACAGAGTTTTGTAAGTCAGTTGCAACAATTGGATTACTTGGATTACTTACATGCCAACTTTTGCTAATGATGCCCAATTACCCAGAGACAACACTTTGTGGTCCGCACCCAGCTGCCATGTGGACATTTATTGTCAAGTCTGCATATGGGTGTAACGTACGCACATTTCACACAGCAAATAGGAGTGAAAATAGGCTTCCATAAAGTTGGTGCAAACTACCAATGCATTTCAACAATATTGCCAGATGGCCAGGAATGGATAACTTTTGACACAATAACTTCTGCTGCCTGTCAACTGGTGTTGGTGAGTACAGTACGTTAGCTATACTGAACAAAAATATAAAACGCAACATGTAAAGTGTTGGTCCCACGATTCATGAGATGAAAGAAAATATCCCAGAAACGTTCCATAAGCACAAAAAGCTTATTTCTCTCAAATATTGTGCAAAAATGTGTTTACATTCCTGTTAGTGAGCATTTCTCCTTTGCCAAGATAATCTATCCACCTGACAGGTGTGGAATATCAAGAAGCTGATTAAACAGCATGGTCCTTACACAGGTGCATCTTGTGCTGGGAACAATAAAAGGCCAATCTAAAATGTGCAGTTTTGTCACACAACACAATGCCACAGATGTTTCAAGTTGAGGTTTTGCCAGATAATTGAATGTTAATTTCTCTACCATAAACCAACTTCAACGTTGTTTTAGAGAATTTGGCAAAACGTCCAACTGGCCTCACAACCGCAGACCATGTGTAACTACGCCACCCCAGGACCTCCACATGTGGCTTCTTCACTTGCGGATCATTTGAGACCAGTCACCCTGACAGCTGATGAAACAGAGGAGTATTTCTGTCTGTAATAAAGCCCTTTTGTGGGGAAGAACTCATTCTGATTGGCTGGGCCTGGCTCCCCACTGGGTGGGCCGATGCCCTCCCAGGCCACCCAAGGCTGCAAACCTGCCCAGTCATGTGAAATCCACAGATAAGGGCCTAATAAACATTTTTCAATTGACTGATTTCCTTCTATGAACTGTAATGAACAATCATTGAAATTGTTGCATGTTGCGTTTACAATCTCAGCAAAAAAAGAAACTTCCTCTCACTGTCAACTGCGTTTTATTTTCAGCAAACTTAACATGTGTAAATATTTGCATGAACATAACAAGATTCAACAACAGAGACATAAACTGAACAAGTCCCACAGACATGTGACCAACAGAAATGAAATAATGTGTCCCTGAACAAAGGGGGGGGGGTCAAAATCAAAAGTAACAGTCCGTATCTGGTGTGGCCACCAGCTGCATTAAGTACTGCAGTGCAACTTCCTCCTCATGGACTGCACCAGATTTGCCAGTTCTTGTTGTGAGATGTTACCCCACTCTTCCAACAAGGACGTTCCCGGACATTTCTGGGGGAAATGGCCCTAGCCCTCACCCTCTGATCCAACAGGTCCCAGACGTGCTCAATGGGATTGAGATCCTGGCTCTTCGCTGGCCATGGCAGAACACTGACATTCCTGTCTTGCAGGAAATCACGCACAGAATGAGCAGTATGGCTGGTGGCGTTGTCATGCTGGAGAGTCATGTCAGGATGAGCCTGCAGGAAGGGTACCACATGAGGGAGGAGGATGTCTTCCCTGTAACGCACAGCGTTGAGATTGCCTGCAATGACAACAAGCTCAGGACAGTCTGAGCACTGATGGAGGGATTGTGCGTTCCTGATGTAACTCGGGCAGTTATTGTTGCCATCCTGTACCTGTCCCGCAGGTGTGATGTTCGGATGTACCGATCCTCTGCAGGTGTTGTTACACGTGGTCTGCCACTGTGAGGATGATCAGCTGTCCGTCCTGTCTCCCTGTAGTGCTGTCTTATGTGTCTCACAGCACAGACATTGCAATGTATTGCCCTGGCCACATCTGCAATCCTCATGCCTCCTTGCAGCATGCCCAAGGCATGTTCACACAGATGAGCGTGGACCCTGGGCATCTTTATTTTGGTGTTTTTCAGAGTCAGTAGAAAGGCCTCTTTAGTGTCCTAAGTTTTCATAACTGTGACCTTAATTGCCTACTGTCTGTAAGCTGTTAGTGTCTTAACGACCGTTCCACAGGTGCATGTTCATTCATTGTTTATGGTTCATTGAACAAGCATGGGAAACAGTATTTAAACCCTTTACAATGAAGATCTGTGAATTTATTTGGATTTTTACGAATGATCTTTGAAAGACAGGGTCCTGAAAAAGGGACGTTTCTGTTTTTGCTGAGTATATTTTCGTTCAGTATATGTAGATACGTAGCTGGTACTAGCTAGGTGGCACACTCTCCCTTGGCCGGAACTGAAATACAAGTGCCAGCCCCGCAAGCACCTGTTGCTGTTTCTGCAGCACCCATTATGCGACCTGTAAGGGTGCGCTCTCGACCTACTCACCTTCAAGACTTTATCACTTCATTTCATGCCTAGTTTAAAAGAGGGGGGAAATGTTGTGTTGTGTTCATCACTGATTGTCTAGTATAGTATTCTTGATTCGTATCATTGTTTGGACAGTCTATTTTTTATGTTTTTATTGGAAATGACTAAGTGATTTGGTGGTTCTATTTCCATTGTATTTTGAGATGCTACTCATTAAGATAAATGTCAGCTTCGACTGAGAAGTGTTTTTATTTTTATGAATTTTTTTACATAAGTCGGGTCGCCCAAAAAGTTAGATATAGCAGCATTAACGTAAAAAAGCATCGTTATTGTGATAATTCACTCAATTTATCATGATATGGATTTTTGTCCATATCACCCACCTCTAACCAGAACTAATTTTTGTCTCGAGTGTATACGGAGAGGAGAGTGGCTCGCTCATCACAGCAGTAGGCCCCAGCGAAACAGGCACAGCGGCAGGGCAGACACCAGATTATTGGTCACGTACTCATTTTAGCAGATGTTATAGTGGGTGCAGAAAAATGCTTGTGTTACTAGCTCCTAACCGTTCAGTAAAATGTCAAACAAGTACACCAGTAATAAGTCATCTAAAATAGAAACAAGAAATCAAGAATGTCAGAACAAATCCAATTAACAGCCCAGATAACACTGCATCAGTAATATAAATGCAATCTACGCATATATACACCAACAATATATAGAAATAATGACATGTACAGTAGTGGGGGTTTTACAGTGAGCTATGTCAAGAATCCAGTATGTAAATATGTGGTGTGTATAAACACTGTAACAAAAATGCAATGTACAATATGATTCTGCAATGTATCATTCATTACAGGAATCATGAGGATCATGTATTTTAATGTTTGACCAAATCATGGTTTTAGCTGCACCAAAAATAGGACATTCGGATTGAGGTGACAATGTAGATGTTTTCTATGTTTATAGGCACTCTTTCTGTTGTTTACGATCCATGATCTTGGCTGCATTACTGATGACAGAGTCGGAGCAAGTCTTTTTGCTAATGTTGCGTTTGACTTTGAATGGGAGTTTGCGCGACCTCAGCTCAGAAAAACCAGACCGGACCATCTTGGTAGGGGGGCCACTGATCAGCCAAAGGCTCATTTTAGGTTAGCATAACAGACATTTTTCAATTTTTATATACAATAAATATTTTTGGGTGTGTCAGTCCTGCACGGCATTCATTTTAAGCCCTACGACTTTCAGGCCCTACCCTACCCAGGCCCGAATGCTTAAAGCTGGTCCCTGCCCTAAACCTGAAATCAGAAATAACTTCCTCCGTTAGTAAATCCATTAGCAGCTCCTCTTTCTCTGTCACTCGCCCCCTGCACATTGGCAGCTCGCTCTGCATGCACTCTGCTCATGGGCGCCTCTGCATTGGTGAGTATCCATAGCAACGGCTCCGCTTGGGCTGCTCTGCTCAATGAGGAGACATTAGAGATCAGAGAGCTGTTAGCTACTACTACAGCTTCATAATGTTATCGATCAGTTTAGTGATACCTGAGCCCTATCCTTACCATAGTTATTGATGACAAAACAGGCCTTACCCTGCCCAAACCCGATGTATAATGTCGGGGCCCATCGGGCTCGGGTCGGGTAGCAGAGCTCTAGTGTCAATTTCGAACAGCCCACCAATTTTAAAAATGGTCCAGTCCATCAGGCATGTGCCAGAATTGCCAGATGGCCAATCAACCCCTGGCAAACATAAGGAGAGATGAGGCAAAACTAGCCAGTTATAGAATATTGTGTTGTAGAACAGCTGAGCTGACTTTAAGACCGGGTATTCAACTCGCAGTTTATATTTATTTACATGTCGTGATGAAACTTTGAAACTAAATTGCAAGCTGTTGTAGAACGGGTGTCTTGCTGTCTTTCCATAACTAATTTGACAGAGAAATATCAGCTAAATAGGATAGCCAGGATATCACCAAGATATGCTAGCTGGGTGCTGTCAGCTTGGCTAAACACAAGGTCAGTGCAGGCTTTAGCCTAAACATAGAATGGAATTTGCCGCCCATCTTGAGATGGTGAGTCAGTCAGGAGGGGAGAATTCCTCAACTTCAAAACTTTGTTCTCTCAATAGCAAAGCTAGCTTAGCTTACCTCGATGTACTCGCTGCTGTTGTTTGTTGCCTTTTCTCCCTCAAGAGGCTGAAAAGATTTGGTAGGAGTCCACAGATCCTCAAAAAGTAATGCAACTGTACCCTCGAGAGCATCCTGACCGGTTACATCCCATCTGGTATGGCAACTGCTCGGCATCCAACCATAATGCACTACAGAGGGTAATGCGTACAGCCCAGTACATCACTGGGGCCAAAGTTCTTTCCATCCAGGACCTATATACTAGGCGATATCAGAGGAAGGCCAAAAAAATGGTCAGACTCCAGTCACCAATGGGTCATAGACTTTTCTCTCTGCAACCGCAAGGCAAGTGGTACCGGAGTGCCAAGTCTAGATTCAAAAGGCTCCTTAAAAGCTTCTACCCCCAAGCCATAAGACTGCTGAACAATTAATCAAATGGCCACCCAGACTACTTGCATTGACACCCCCCCCCCCCCAACCCCCCTTTGTTTTTAAACTGCTGCTACTCACTATTTGTTATGTATAGTCACTTTACCCCTACCTACATGTACAAGTTACCTCTAACCTGTACTCCCGCATATTGACTCGGTACAGGTACTCCCTGTACAGTTGAAGCTGGAAGTTTACATACACTTAGGTTGGAGTCATTAAAACTTGTTTTTCAACCACTCTACAAATTTCTTGTTAACAAACTACAGTTTTGGCAAGTCGGTTAGGACATCTACTTTGTGAATGACACAAGTCATTTTCCCAACAATTGTTTACAGATTATTTCACTTATAATTCACTGTATCACAATTCAAGTGGGTCAGAAGTTTACATACACTAAGTTGACTGTGCCTTTAAACCGCTTGGAAATTTCCAGAAAATGATGTCATGGCTTTAGAAGCTTCTGATAGGCTAATTAACATAATTTGAGTCAATTGGAGGTGTACCTGTGGATGTATTTCAAGGCCTACCTTCAAACTATGTGCCTCTTTCCTTGACATCATGGGAAAATCAAAAGAAGTCAGCCAAGACCTCAGAAAAAAAATTGTAGACCTCTACAAGTCTGGTTCATCCTTGGGAGCAATTTTCAAATGCCTGAAGGTACCACGTTCATCTGTACAAACAATAGTACGTAAGTATAAACACCATGGGACCACGCTGCCGTCATAACGCTCAGGAAGGAGACGCGTTCTGTCTCCTAGAGATGAACGTACTTTGGTGCGAAAAGTGAAAATCAATCCCAGAACAACAGCAAAGGACCTTGTGAAGAAGCTGGAGGAAACAGGTACAAAAGTATCTAAATCCACAGTAAAACAAGTCCTATATCGACATAACCTGAAAGGCCGCTCAGCAAGGAAGAAGCCACTGCTCCAAAACCACCATAAAAAAGCCAGACTACGGTTTGCAACTGCACATGGGGACAAATATCGTACTTTTTGGAGAAATGTCCTCTGGTTTGATGAAACAGAAATAGAACTGTTTAGCCATAATAACCATCGTTATATTCGGAGGAAAAAGGAGGCTTGCAAGCCGACGAACACCATCCCAACCGTGAAGCACGGGGGTGGCAGCATCATGTTGTGGGGGTGCTTTGCTGCAGGAGGGACTAGTGCACGTCACAAAATATATGGCATCATGTGGCAGGAAAATTATGTGGATATATTGAAGCAACATCAAGACATCAGTCAGGAAGTTTAAGCTTGGTCGCAAATGGGTCTTCCAAATGGACAATGACCCCAACCATACTTCCAAAGTTATGGCAAAATGGCTTAAGGACAACAAAGTCAAGGTATTGGAGTGGCTATCACAAAGCCCTGACCTCAATCCTATAAAACATTTGTGGGCAGAACTGAAAAAGCATGTGCGAGCAAGGAGGCCTACAAACCTGACTCAGTTACACCAGCTCTGTCAGGAGGAATGGGCCAAAATTCACCCAACTTATTGTGGGAAGCTTGTGGAAGGCTACCCGAAACATTTGACTGAAGTTAACCTCTTACATCTACACGTTCCGCTAGCGGAACGTCTGCTCCAATATCCAATGATGGGCGGGGCGCGAAATTCAAACTCCTCTAAATCCGAAAACTTACACTTTTCAAACATATGACTATGTTACAGCTATTTAAAGACAAGACTCTCCTTTATCTAACCAAACTGTCCGATTTCAAAAAGGCTTTACAGCGAAAGCAAAACATTAGATTATGTCAGCAGAGTACCCAGCCAGGAATAATCACACAGCCATTTTTCAAGCTAGCATATCATGTCACATAAACCCAAACCATATCTAAATGCAGCACTAACCTTTGATGATCTTCATCAGATGACACACCTAGGACATTGTGTTATACAATACATGCATGTCTGTTCAATCAAGTTCATATTTATATCAAAAACCAGCTTTTTACATTAGCATGTGACGTTCAGAACTAGCATTCCCACCGAACACTTCCGGTGATTTTACTAAATTACTCACGATAAACGTTCACAAAAAGCATAACAATTATTTTAAGAATTATAGATACAGAACTCCTCTATGCACTCGATATGTCCGATTTTAAAATAGCTTTTCGGATGAAGCACATTTTGCAATAATGTAAGTACATAGCCCGGCGTTACAGGGCTAGCTATTTAGACACCCACCCAGTGTAGCCTTCACCAAAATCACATTTCCTATAAGAAAAATGTTCTTACCTTGCTTGTTCTTCATCAGAATACACTGCCAGGACTTCTACTTCAATAACAAATGTAGGTTTGGTCCCAAATAATCCATCGTTATATCCAAACAGCGACGTTTTGTTCGTGCGTTCTAGACACTATCCCAACGCTAAATCTCGGCCACGAGCATGACGCAAAATATGACAAAAAATTTCGAAATATTCCATTACCGTACTTCGAAGCATGTCAACCGCTGTTTAAAACCAATATTTATGCAATTTATCTCGTAGAGAAGCGATAATATTCCGACCGGGAATCTGCCTGTCTGTAAACTGAGGAAAAAACCGAAAGCCGGGGGCGGGGCGTGTCACGCGCCTAAGGCTTAGTCCATTGACTGACCACTCAGCATTTGCTCTCGTGTGCTTCAGCCAGGGCTTTGAATGACATCATTCCTGTTTTTCCCGGGCTGTGAGACTCCATTGTTGACGTGAGAAGTGTCACGTAAGAGCAGAGATCCTTTGTAAACGACAGAGATAATAAAGAAGGGCAAGAAATGTTCAGACAGGGTACTTCCTGAACAGAAGCATCTCAGGTTTTTGCCTGCCATAGGAGTTCTGTTATACTCACAGACACCATTCAAACAGTTTCAGAAACTTTGGAGTGTTTTCTCTCCAAAGCTAATAATTATATGCATATTCCAGTTTCTGGGCAGGACTAATAATCAGATTAAATCGGGTACGTTTTTTATCCAGCCGTGAAATTACTGCCCCCTAGATGTAACAGGTTAAACAATTTAAAGGCAATGCTACCAAATACTAATTGAGTGCATGTAAACTTCTGAACCACTGGGAATGTGATGAAAGAAATAAAAAATTCTCTACTATTATTCTGACATTTCACATTCTTAAAATAAAGTGGTGAGCCTAACTGACCTAAGACAGGGCATTTTTACTAGGATTAAATGTCAGGAATTGTGAAAACTGAGTTAAAATATATTTGGCTAAGGTGTATGTAACTTCCGACTTCAACTGTATATAGTCTCCTTGTTATTTTATGGCTTTATTATACATTTTTTACTTTAGTTAATATTTTCATAACTATTTTTTCTCAAAACTGCTATGTTCGTTAAGGGCTTGTAAGTAAGCATTTCACGGTTGTATTTGGCGCATGTGACAAATTAAATTTGAAACACGAGCTATCCCACACCAGCTAAATTACTAAATTGGCCCATACCACTCACATGAGCAAATACTACAGTTTACAATAGAATACTACAGTACTTACTATACACAAGTATCCCTCGATCATGTGTCGTACTTGCTATATAACGTTGTATAGTAAATACTTCAGTATTTTCCACACAAAAAAACTGTAGTAAATACTACAGTAATGTCAACAAAAACACTACAGTCCGCAAAAACACAACACTTTTTTAAAGTATTGTCACGGTTGTCGTAGGAATGAGCGGACCAAAGTGCAGCGTGTGTGTTATTCCACATTTTATTTATACTGTGAAACTATGCAATACTTAAACTTGAATGACAAAAAAACAAATCGTGACACAGAGGTGAAAGACACAACTCAAAACTAATCTCCCACAAACCCAGGTGGAAAAAAACCCTACTTAAGTATGATCTCCAATTAGAGACAGTGAGGACCAGCTGCCTCTAATAGGAGATCCCAAACAAAACCAACATGGAAATACAAAACTAGAACATGAACATAGAAATACAAAACATAGAAAATCTGGACTGGGAACTGTTGCCGGAAGCTCTGGACTGGGAACTGTCGCCGGAAGCTCTGGACTGGGAATGCGCACTGGAGGCCTGATGTATGGGGCTGGTACAGGTGGTGTCAGACTGGTAACACGCACCTCAGGGCGAGTGCGAGGAGGAGGCACAGGATGTACTGGGCTGGGGAGGCGCACTGGAGGCCTGACGCGTTGGACCGGTACAGGTGGCACCGGGCTGGTAACACGCACCTCAGGGCAAGTGCGAGGAGGCGGCACAGGACGTACTGGGCTGTGGAGGCGCACTGGAGGCCTGATGCATGGGACCGGTACAGGTGGCACCGGGCTGATGACACGCACCTCAGGTCGAGTGCGGAGAGGAGGCACAGGACGTACTGGACTGAGGAGGCGCACTGGAGGCCTGATGCGTGGGACCAGTACAGGTGGAACCAGGTTGATGAGGCGCACCTCAGGGCGAGTGCGGGGAGGGAGCACAGGACGCACCGGACTGATGTCACGCTCCTCAGCACGCCCGCTCCTCAGCGCTTTCCACGCCAGCACCTCTCCAGAATCTTGTGTCGAGCTCCTCACTCGACTCCCTGACTGGATCTGGTTCACCCCTCAGCTCTCCACGGTAAGCACAGGAAGTTGGCTCAGGTCTCCACCCTAACTCTGCCAATCTCCCTGTGTGCCCCCCCAAAACATTTTTTTGGGGGTGCCTCTCGCACTTGCCTCGTGGTTGGTATAGTGCCTCATAATATCGCCGCTCCATCTTCGCTGCCTCAATCTCCTCCTTAGGACGGCGATAATCCCCAGCCTGACTCCAGGGTCCTTTCCCGTCCAATATCTCCTCCCAGGTCCATTCCTGTCTCTCCTGGGCACGCTGCTTGGTCCATTGGTGGTGGGAGATTCTGTCACGGTTGTTGTAGGAATGAGCGGACCAAAGTGCAGCGTGTGTGTCGTTCCACATTTTATATATACTGTGAAACTATGCAATACATAAACAAACTTGAATGACCAAAAAAAATAAAAAATCGTGACGCAGAGGTGAAACAGACACTACTCAAAACTAATCTCCCACAAACCCAGGTAGAAAAAATCCCCTACTTAAGTATGATCTCCAATTAGAGACAACGAGGACCAGCTGCCTCTAACTGGAGATCATCCCAAACAAAACCAACATAGAAATACAAAACTAGAACATGAACATAGAAATACAAAACATAGAAAAACACCCCCTGTCACGCCCTGACCTACTCTACCATAGAAAATAACATCTTACTATGGTCAGGACGTGACAAGTATAGTAAATACAACAGAATCTTATTTGCATATAACCTGCCCATTCCCCTCCCCCAAGTAGCAATTTGTGCCAAACCCGGAGCCTTATCAGGCTCCGGGTTTGGAGCGGGGAGTCGCACTTCGCTTCACTCCACAGGTAATATTACATTTCATTACATTACAACGGTTTGATTTGTTTGATCTGAGCAATTTTTTCTTAGCTAGCTACATAGCCGTCTTTGTATCAAAGATAATTGTGTAGTTTAGAGTAATTATCGAGGTTAGCTAGCCAGCCAGCTGTTTTCTTCCTCCTAACTTAGTCAACACTGCTAGCTAGCCAACTAGCCAACTTCTACCGACTAGCAGCACTGTAGAAACTATTACATTACAACGGAACGACTTGATTAGTGTAGTGCTAGCTAGCTACACAGTTGTCTTTGCTGTCTTTGTATCTAAGATAATTGTGTAGTTTAGAGTAATTATCGAGGTTAGCTAGCCGCGACGCGACGCCGTTGTCCAGACTCCATACTTAGTCAACACACCTAGTCATCATCAAACCCACTGCTAGCTAGCCAACCTTTACTGACTAGCAGCACTGTAGAAACTAATACATTACAACGGAACGATTTGACTAGTGCAGTGTTAGTTGTCTTTGTCATAGTTTGATAATTGTGTAGTTTAGAGTAATTATCGAGGTTAGCTAGCCAGCTATTTTCGTCCCCCGCGACGTCATTATTCCAAACCTAGCCAACTATTACCGACGAGCAGCATTGTAGAAACTAAATACATTACAAAGGAACGTCTTGATTAGTGCTATGTTAGCTAGCTACATAGTTGCTTTTGTATCATGATAAGGTGTAGTACTGAAACTATCGAGGTTACCTAGCCAGCTACACGTTCAAACAAAGTCAACAACGCAGCCACTGCTAGCTAGCCTACTAGCCTCTTCTGTAGCCTGTCAACTATGTGTCTGTCTATCCCTGTTCTCTCCTCTCTGCACAGGCCACACAAACGCTTCACACCGCGTGGCCGCTGCCACTCTAACCTGGTGGTCCCAGCGCGCACGACCCACGTGGAGTTCCAGGTTTCCGGCAGCCTCTGGAACTGCCGGTCTGCGGCCAACAAGGCAGAGTTCATCTCAGCCTATGCTACCCTCCAGCACCTCGACTTCTTGGCACTGACGTCAACATGGATTACCACAGATAACACTGCTACTCCTACTGCTCTCTCCTCGTCTGCCCACGTGTTCTCGCATACCCCGAGAGCATCTGGCCAGCGGGGTGGTGGCACTGGAATCCTCATCTCTCCCAAGTGGACATTCTCTCTTTCTCCCCTGACCCATCTGTCTATCTCCTCATTTGAATTCCATGCTGTCACAGTTACCAGCCCTTTCAAGCTTAACATCCTTATCATTTATCGCCCTCCAGGTTCCCTTGGAGAGTTCATCAATGAGCTTGACGTCTTGATAAGTTCCTTTCCTGAGGATGGCTCACCTCTCACAGTTCTAGGTGACTTTAACCTCCCCACGTCTACCTTTGACTCATTCCTCTCTGCCTCCTTCTTTCCACTCCTCTCCTCTTTTGACCTCACCCTCTCACCTTCCCCCCCTACTCACAAGGCAGGCAATACGCTTGACCTCATCTTTACTAGATGCTGTTCGTCCACTAATCTCATTGCAACTCCCCTCCAAGTCTCCGACCACTACCTTGTATCCTTTTCCCTCTCGCTCTCATCCAACACTTCTCACTCTGCCCCTACTCGAATGGTATTGCGCCGTCCCAACCTTCGCTCTCTCTCTCCCGCTACTCTCTCCTCTTCCATCCTATCATCTCTTCCCTCTGCTCAAACCTTCTCCAACCTATCCCCTGATTCTGCCTCCTCAACCCTCCTCTCCTCCCTTTCTGCATCCTTTGATTCTCTATGTCCCCTATCCTCCAGGCCGGCTCGGTCCTCCCCTCCTGCTCCGTGGCTCGACGACTCATTGCGAGCTCACAGAACAGGGCTCCGGGCAGCCGAGCGGAAATGGAGGAAAACTCGCCTCCCTGCGGACCTGGCATCCTTCCACTCCCTCCTCTCTACATTTTCCTCTTCTGTCTCTGCTGCTAAAGCCACTTTCTACCACTCTAAATTCCAAGCTTCTGCCTCTAACCCTAGGAAGCTCTTTGCCACCTTCTCCTCCCTCCTGAATCCTCCTCCCCCTCCCCCCTCCTCCCTCTCTGCGGATGACTTCGTCAACCATTTTGAAAAGAAGGTCGACGACATCCGATCCTCGTTTGCTAAGTCAAACGACACCGCTGGTCCTGCTCACACTGCCCTACCCTGTGCTTTGACCTCTTTCTCCCCTCTCTCTCCAGATGAAATCTCGCGTCTTGTGACGGCCGGCCGCCCTACAACCTGCCCGCTTGACCCTATCCCCTCCTCTCTTCTCCAGACCATTTCCGGAGACCTTCTCCCTTACCTCACCTCGCTCATCAACTCATCCTTGACCGCTGGCTACGTCCCTTCCGTCTTCAAGAGAGCGAGAGTTGCACCCCTTCTGAAAAAACCTACACTCGATCCCTCCGAAGTCAACAACTACAGACCAGTATCCCTTCTTTCCTTTCTCTCCAAAACTCTTGAACGTGCCGTCCTTGGCCAGCTCTCCTGCTATCTCTCTCAGAATGACCTTCTTGATCCAAATCAGTCAGGTTTCAAGACTGGTCATTCAACTGAGACTGCTCTTCTCTGTGTCACGGAGGCTCTCCGCACTGCTAAAGCTAACTCTCTCTCCTCTGCTCTCATCCTCCTAGACCTATCTGCTGCCTTTGATACGGTGAACCATCAGATCCTCCTCTCCACCCTCTCCGAGTTGGCGTTCTCCGGCGCGGCCCACGCTTAGATTGCGTCCTACCTGACAGGTCGCTCCTACCAGGTGGCGTGGCGAGAATCTGTCTCCGCACCACGTGCTCTCACCACTGGTGTCCCCCAGGGCTCTGTTCTAGTCCCTCTCCTATTCTCGCTATACACCAAGTCACTTGGCTCTGTCATATCCTCACATGGTCTCTCCTATCATTGCTATGCAGACGACACACAATTAATCTTCTCCTTTCCCCCTTCTGATAACCAGGTGGCGAATCGCATCTCTGCATGTCTGGCAGACATATCAGTGTGGATGACGGATCACCACCTCAAGCTGAACCCCGGCAAGACGGAGCTGCTCTTCCTCCCGGGGAACGACTGCCCGTTCCATGATCTCGCCATCACGGTTGACAACTCCATTGTGTCCTCCTCCCAGAGTGCTAAGAACCTTGGCGTGACCCTGGACAACACCCTGTCGTTCTCTACTAACATCAGGGCGGTGACCCAATCCTGTAGGTTCATGCTCTACAATATTCGCAGAGTACGACCCTGCCTCACATAGGAAGCGGCGCAGGTCCTAATCCAGGCACTTGTCATCTCCCGTCTGGATTACTGCAACTCGCTGTTGGCTGGGCTCCCTGCCTGTGCCATTAAACCCCTACAACTCATACAGAATGCCGCAGCCCGTCTGGTGTTCAACCTTCCCAAGTTCTCTCACGTCACCCCGCTCCTCCGCTCTCTCCACTGGCTTCCTGTTGAAGTTCGCATCCGCTACAAGACCATGGTGCTTGCCTACGGAGCTGTGAGGGGAACGGCACCTCCGTACCTTCAGGCTCTGATCAGGCCCTACACCCAAACAAGGGCACTGCGTTCATCCACCTCTGGCCTGCTCGCCTCCCTACCTCTGAGGAAGCACAGTTCCCGCTCAGCCCAGTCAAAACTGTTCGCTGCTCTGGCACCCCAATGGTGGAACAAGCTCCTTCACGACGCCAGGACAGCGGAGTCAATCACCACCTTCCGGAGAACCCCACCTCTTTAAGGAATACCTAGGATAGGATAAAGTAATCCTTCTAACCCCCCCCTTAAAAGATTTAGATGCACTATTGTAAAGTGGTTGTTCCACTGGATATCATAAGGTGAATCCACCAATTTGTAAGTCGCTCTGGATAAGAGCGTCTGCTAAATGACTTAAATGTAATGTAATGTAATGTAAATGTGCCACCCAAAAGTGAGAAACATACATAACAAGTATACACCACATATTGTGTTTCCTACAGATTATAGTAAAGAGCAGAAGTGCTGAACTATCTGTTCAGCTTCCAGTTCTACCTACAGGTAATGGAAAATGTGGACTTTTAATATTTGTCCAGTAGGTTTCATGAAGGAGAAAGTCTCCACTTCTATGTGAAAGATAATAAAACCAAAATCCAGAAATTACTACAGTAATGTCTGCAAAAAAATACAGTAAATACTTCAGTCTGCAAAAACACTACAGTAAATAATACAGTATACTGCAATCAGCAAAAACACTACATTAATTGCTATAATATATACTACAGTTCTTATACTACAGTATTTAGTCAATAGTTAACTGTAAATACTACAGTATAATACAGTATAATACAGTAAATAATACAGTGAATACTACAGTAAGGTCTGCAAAAACACTACAGTGAATACTATAGTATTTCTAAAATAGTATATTATTATATTTTTTATGTGACCAAGCCCGGCAAGTGCTAGCCTCACCAAGCCCAGCTAGAATATTTTAATATTTGGGTGTGTGTATTTTGCACACAGTTCTTTCGTGCAACTGCTACGGAGAGTGTCATTCCAGTTTAAGTGTTCTGTTGTGTGATGCCCATGTTTAAAAAAAATCTTATACACTGCCAATTATGAAGTCTTTAAAAATACTTTAAAAAAGTGTACATGACATACAGTGGGGGGAAAAGTATTTGATCTCCTGCTGATTTTGTACATTTGCCCACTGACAAAGAAAGGATCAGTCTATAGTTTTAATGGTAGGTTTATTTGAACAGTGAGAGACAGAATAACAACAAAAATATCCAGAAAAACGCATGTCAGAAATTGTATAAATTGATTAGCATTTTAATGAGGGAAATAAGTATTTGACCCCCTCTCAATCAGAAAGATTTCTGGCTCCCAGGTGTCTTTTATACAGGTAACGATCTGAGATTAGGAGCACACTCTTAAAGGGAGTGCTCCTAACCACAGCTTATTACCTGTAAAAAAGACACTTGTCCACAGAAGCAATCAATCAATCAGATTCCAAACTCTCCACCATGGCCAAGACCAAAGAGCTCTCCAAGGATGTCAGAGACAAGATTGTAGACCTACACAAGGCTGGAATGGGCTACAAGACAATCGCCAAGCAGCTTGGTGAGAAGGTGACAACATTTGGTGCGATTATTCGCAAATGGAAGAAACACAAAAGAACGGTCAATCTCCCTCGGCCTGGGGCTCCATGCAAGATCTCACCTCGTGGAGTTGCAATGATCATGAGAACGGTGAGGAATCAGCCCAGAACTACACGGGAGGATCTTGTCAGTGATCTCAAGGCAGCTGGGACCATAGTCACCAAGAAAACAATTGGTAACACACTACGCCGTGAGGGACTGAAATCCTGCAGCGCCCGCAAGGTCCCCCTGCTCAAGAAAGCACATATACATGCCCATCTGAAGTTTGCCAATGAACATCTGAATGACTCAGAGAACAACTGGTGAAAGTGTTGTGGTCAGATGAGACCAAAATGGAGCTCTTTGACATCAACTCAACTCGCCGTGTTTGGAGGAGGAATGCTGCCTATGACCCCATGAACACCATCTCCACCGTCAAACATGGAGGTGGAAACATTATGCTTTGGGGGGTGGTTTCTGCTAAGGGGACAGGACAACTTCACCGCATCAAAGGGACGATGGACGGGGCCATGTACCTTCAAATCTTGGGTGAGAACCTCCTTCCCTCAGCCAGGGCATTGAAAATGGGTCGTGGATGAGTATTCCAGCATGACAATGACCCAAAACACACGGCCAAGGCAACAAAGGAGTGGCTCAAGAAGAAGCACATTAAGGTCTTGGAGTGGCCTAGCCAGTCTCCAGACCTTAATCCCATAGAAAATCTGTGGAGGGAGCTGAAGGTTCGAGTTGCCAAACGTCAGCCTCGAAACCTTAATGACTTGGAGAAGATCTGCAAAGAGGAGTGGGACAAAATCCCTCCTGAGATGTGTGCAAACCTGGTGGCTAACTACAAGAAACGTCTGACCTCTGTGATTGCCAACAAGGGTTTTGCCACCAAGTACTAAGTCATGTTTTGCAGAGGGGTCAAATACTTATTTCCCTCATTAAAATGCAAATCATTTTATAACATTTTTGACATGCGTTTTTCTGGATTTTTTTGTTGTTATTCTGTCTCTCACTGTTCAAATAAACCTACTTTTAAAAGTTTTTTCCCCCACTGTATGAGAAACTTAACAGCTCCTTAATTGTACCAATGTGGGCATGTTTGCTGGAAAAAGATTATCTCAGGCAAAGTGATGGTTGCCTTCACCAGATATGGGCTGCCCACACTGGGCCAATTTAGTCATTTAGCAGATGTTGCTCAAGGGCACATCAACAGATTTTCACCTATGCTCAAACCTTACATCCCAACCCGAGCACTTTGTTCCGCCACCTTTGGTGATAAGGATTGTGATGTGTTGTCTCACCTAGCTATTAATAAGATGAATGCACTAATTGTAAGTCGCTATGGCTAAATTACTAAAATGTAAAATGTAGTCAGCTCAGGGATTCAAATAACTTTTCAGTTATTGGCCCAATGTCCTTGCCACCCTATGCCTTGGGGGCAACGTGGAGCTGATGAGCAAAGGCACATTGGCCCAATGTTGGATATGTTTGCTGGGCACAATAAGCGATTGAACAGAGTGTCTGTATTAGTAGGGCTTGGTGGTGGTCGTGGAACTCCACAGGCAGGGGTCCTTGGAGAATGTCTCTCCAACAGATCATTGCGCTGTGACAATTTTGTGTCCCAAATGACACCCTATTCCCTATATACTGCACTACTTTTGACCAGAGCCCATAGTGTATAGGGTGTCATTTGGGACGAAAAACCAAAGTCAACAGGGGTGTAATCGTTGTTGTCCTTAATGGTGTGATTAGGATGCTTTACCGCTCCCGCCCTCTATATAATCTCCTCTAGAGGCCTCTACCCGGAGGGCTGTGAAATGACAGTGGTGGCAGGTCTCCAACTGAGAGAGGTGCCTCTCGACATGCCTGTCAGCAAAAACAATGGGAGCATGTCTGAAGGGGGACCATTACTGTGGTCACTGGGTAGGACACATGAACACACACATATACTCTTACTGCTGTCCTTTGAAAAGGTTAAAGGTCCCCTGTTACAGAATATGTTTTTTGTAAGCTGATATTTATATTTGCACAGTTCTTTTTTTTCACCTTTATTTAACCAGGTAGGCCAGTTGAGAACAAGTTCTCATTTACAACTGCGACCTGGCCAAGATAAAGCAAAGCAGTGCAACAAAAACAACAACACAGAGTTACACATAAACAAAAGTACAGTCAATAACACAATAGAAAAATCTATGTAGAGTGTGTGCAAACATACCTAAGGTTCCTTTTGGCAAACTCCAAGCGGGCTGTCATGTGTGTTTTACTAAGGATTTGCTTCCATCTGGCCACTCAGATGTAAAGGCCTGATTGGTGGAGTGCTGCAGAGATGGTTGTCCTTCTTGAAGGTTCTCCCATCTCCACAGAGGAACTCTGGAGCTCTGTCAGAGTGACCATCGGGTTCTTGTTCACCTCCCTGACCAAGACCCTTCTCACCCCGATTGCTCAGTTTGGCCGGGCGGCCAGCTCTAGAAAGAGCCTTGGTGGTTCCAAACTTCGGCCATTTAAGAATGATAGAGACCATTGTGTTCTTGGGGACCTTCAATGCTGTATAAATGTTTTCGTATCCTTCCCCAGATCTGTGCCTGACACAATTCTGTCTCGGCGCTCTAAGGGCAATTACTTCGACCTCATGTCTTGGTTTTTGCTCTGACATGCACTGTCAACTGTGGGACCTTATATAGACAGGTTTGTGCCTTTCCAAATCATGTCCAATTAATTGAATTACCACAGGTTGTCTCCAATCAAGGTTTAGAAACATCTCAAGGATGATCAATGGAAACCGGATGCACCCGAGCTCAGGTTCGAATCTTATAGCAAATGATCTGAATACTTATGTAAATAAGGTATTTCTGTTTTAGTTTTTTCATACATTTGCAAACATTTCTAAAAACCTGTTTTCGCTTTGTCATTATGGGGTATTGTGTGTAGATTGTTGAGGATTTTTTTATTTAATCCATTTTATAATAAGGCTGTAACGTAACAAAATGTGGAAAAAGTCAAGGGGTCTGAATACTTTCCGAAGGCACTGTAAATACATTAAAGAACACACACTAAAGGTTAAAAAAAATGTTTTGAGCAAAATACCGTTTTTTAGGCACAACTGCAAACTTCAAGAAGTAGGGCATCCAAGAAGCTAGTCTGATGGTAAATCGTGATGTCATAGGCCTTCACCTCGCTTGAGGAATTATAGAGGAGCAATAGAACCCTACAGTGGAGGTGTCATACCCATAAAACCTGGCAGTCAAACAGGAAAATGTTTCCAATAGTTTTTCCACCATTAATTTTTCCCATAGGGAATTTTAGAAACACTTAAAATAAGGCTGTGTTTCTTTTGGACTTACCCTGGCATGACATTTTAATAACCATATAAATCTCTCTCGAACAAAGTGACTTTTATCAATATGTTCGGCTCTATTTACTCTCAGATTCTAAAATGCTAATCAGCATCAAAGTAAACATCAAGCAAGGCTACAAATCCCTGCAAGCTCCTGCATGTCATCTCTAGCTGACACATTTGTAAAGCGGGTGTTAAATGAGGTGAAAAGGAGACTGGAGTGCCACTTTAACTAATGTATTGTATGGTCGTGTCACCATGGAAGGCCAAAACTTCAACCCACCAAAACCGGCAGAAATTTCAGGCGGTCTTTTCAAACAGCTCTTACACTAAATGGACATTATCATCATTTTCAAAATGTTACAGTATTACTCCAACCTCACTGTGGAAATATATATAAAACAAAGGGAAATCAAGTTTTTGACTGCACTGGGCCTTTAAGGTACTTCCTTTTTTTGTAGAAACAAACAATGGATATTACACACAGCCCATCAAATTGTTGTTTGGATTTTACATCCGTAAGGAACATGATGTTCTATATTTTGTTTAGTATCCATACTTGAAGGTGAAATTGATTGATTTCTTGTCCAATAGCCTCAGTTCCATCCGGTATCCACCCACACTTGTCGTGAGACGAAGCTCCAGGTTCAGTCACCTTTCCTTTTCTCCTTCCTCCAACCTCCATTATTTGTGGCTCATAAAGTGATTGCCCTGAAGCCTCTTCCTTTTGTTTTGCCACCAGTCTATTACCTGCTCCCTTCCAGCTTCCTCATATATTACCACATGAAGAGAGGAGAGAGAAGACAACCCAGCAGGGTTAATTGAAGGGCACCTTGGTAAATGAGTGTACAATGCGAGACCCAACCCAGAACAGAGAGTTAAAAGAAGGGCGGGAATCAATGGGACAAACAGGGTGAAGGTGGGACCATTAACTATTAATGAGGCCCACATTTGGCTGATGGGGGAGAGACAGAAGGAAAGCTAATCGCATGCGAGGGTGGCAGGCGCTGAGATCAGTGTGTTACACTGATGGGGATGTGATGAGGACAATTTGCCAGACAGCCTACAGGCACATGGGTGTATAGCGTTAAGAAATGATGCACGGCAGTGAAGACGGGCAGGTATGCAACAAGGGCTGCATCCCAAATGGCACCCTCTTTCCTACTATGAACCTGGTCAAAAGTGGTGCACTATATAAGGAATAGGGTGCCATTCGGAACGCAGTCAAGGAAATGTGGGTCAGTGTAATGCATTTAGCATATGCTCAGTGTTGAAGTGGGCCATTGGATAGGGTGTCCAATAAAAAATGCATATTTTGACCAATAACCCTCTAAGAAAACCAATGGTCCAAACTGCATGTCTCTATCATAATCCGTTCAAAAGTTATTGCTGTTTTTAACCTTGTGCCAAAAATGTAGTTTACGAAAGTTCAATCAGCAAGGCTGATCTGAATGGCTCGTCACTTTTATTAATCTAGTAAACTCATATAATTCACATCGCTTCCTATCTCCCTCATCAGCATAGCAGGTATTAACATGGTAGTGGTTATAATGTTAGTGTAGATGAAGGGGAGGAGACAGGTTAAAGAAGGATTTTTAAGCCTGAGAATATTGAGACATGGATTGTGTGTGTGTGCAACTCAGAGGGTGAAAGGGCAAGACAAAATATTTAAGTGCCTTTGAATGGGGGGGTATGGTAGTAGGGGCCAGGCGCACCGGTTTGAGTGTGTAAAGAACTGCAACGCTGCTGGGTTTATCATGCTCAACAGTTGCCCATGTGTGTCAAGAATGGTCCACCACCCAAAGGACATCCAGCCAATTTTACGCAACTGTGGGAAGCATTGGAGTCAACCTGGGCCAGGATCCCTGTGGAACGCTTTCGACAACTTGTAGAGTCCATGACCCGACAAATTGAGGCTGTTCTGAAAGCAAATGGGGTGCAACTTAATATTAGGAAGGTGTTCCTAATGTTTTGTACACTCTGTGTATATGGTAGTGTCATAATGTTACCTCATCAGCATAGCGTCTCTCCCACTGTACTATTAGCAAGTGTGAGGAATGTCACTCACCTATGAGCATGGCACACTAAAGCAATTCCACTACGCTTGCTGATTAACTTATGCAATCACTCATGGAATAATCACAGAAGATGGCGCCAACAGACATGGCAGCTCTGCTTCTAGCTCCTAAGCAACTTCAAAGTATTTTTTTTGTGTGTGTTATTTCTTACATTATTAGCCCAGAACGTTTTTTTACGTTAATACATACAGCCGGAAATAACTTTTGGATATCAGAGCAGCACCAGCATTACGGTCAGAAATACAAATTTCCCGAATTGGATCCTTTGTTCGTACCCCGCAGGCAATTTAACTTATCCCAGAGGCTGCTCCAAGATGCCGGCCGGCGGAGAAGAGGTATTTGGAGCGGACTTCTAGTTCGACTCAGGAGGTGTGCACACCATCCATCGCTTTCTGAGAATATTACTCGCTAATGTTCAGTCCCTAGCCAATAAAGTGCACAGACTCAGGGAGAGGATCTCCTTCCACAGAGACATCAGGGACTGTAACATACTCTGTTTCATGGAATCATGGCTTTCTCCGGATATACTGTCCCTGTCCATACAGTGAGAGAAAAAAGTATTTGATCCCCTGCTGATTTTGTACGTTTGAAATGATCAGTCTATAATTTTAATGGAAGGTTTATTTGAACAGTGAGAGACAGAATAACAACAAAAAAATCCAGAAAAACGCATGTCAAAAATGTTATAAATTGATTTGCATTTTAATGAGGGAAGTAAGTATTTGACCCCTCTGCAAAACGTGACTTAGTACTTGGTGGCAAATGAAAATACTCTTGTTCTAGCTTGTGTTTTGGATAATGTTGATGTAATGTTGTTAATATAGTAATGACCATATACTGTGGCAGGGTCAGGGTGAAATTCCCCTTTAAACGTACGGCTGATTTAAAACCATGTTATGGTCAACCTGTTACTTTAAAGTGTAAAAGATTTAAAAAATTGTAAAACAGATTTTTTTATTAAGTTGCACATTAGATAAAAAAATATATAAAAATACACCTTATGGAACAGCGGGGACTGTGAAGCAACACAAACATCAGCACAGACACATGCATACACACACACAGTAACATACACACACGTACACATGGATTTTGTACTGTAGATGAGTGGTAGTGGTGGAGTAGGGGCCTGCGGGCACACGGTGTCTTGCGAAATCTGTGAATGTATTGTAATATTTTTTAAATGCTATAAACTGCCTTAATTTTTCTGGACCCCAGGAAGAGTGGCTGCTGATCCATAATAAATATAAATACAAATGTGCTCTTTATGACAGAATGGTTGCTAAAATTCTAATAATGCCTCATATCAGTTTATGTGACAACACAAGCAATGTATAGTGCAGAGAATAGTAGGTAGGGAGAAAATAACATTTTGGGGGGCAACTTTAGTAACTGGAGCTGTAATGCACGAGGGAAAGAGAAGCAGAGCAGCAGCTCAAGCAGGCAGCGGGGGAGGGGCCGTGCGGTGTGCATCTGTGAGGAAGCATGGAGGGGGAGAGAGATAGTGACTAAGTCAACTTGTGCTGGAATACTAACTTATTGCACCTCACTAGTCAGCTAGCTAAAGTTAGCTATGCTAATTGAGACTAAATCATTTTAACTGTGTGATTTCTCCCCTTCCAACTACATTCATTCAGATTACTAAGTAGCAGCCTACTTGTTGGCTCTTGGTGTTGTAGCCTGTCCTTATTTAACTTTTAGTTCTGTCATTTTATTTTCAACTTCCATTGATTAGCCTAGATATCTCCTAATAACTTTCCACACTGAGGCTTTAGCTCTCTGACTGTAGCCTAGTGCCGGTTTGATGACTTGTGATTGGACGACAACAACAACAAGCTACACACGCCACTCTCGTAAAAAGCAAGAGCAGCGGCAGCATAAATGATATGATGTTCTCTCTCTCTCTCTCTCTCTCTGTCCGTGGGACACAGAAACTTAGACCCTGAATTCATTTGGAATTTTATGAATATTTCTTATTGTTTTAACAGAAAACCGATAAAAAAAATGGCTGTTTAAACAATGTTAAATCTAGCCGCGTCTCTCTCGTCTCTCCTCCCCTCTCTTTTACCTAGCTGATGGGGGTCATCATACGAGGGGATCCAGGGGGGTTTGGGTGGAGAGGGAGAAGAGAGGAGGAAGAGTACCAGTGCCCAGGTCAGCCTCCTCCGAGTATGGGGGAACCATTAGCAGCAGCTGTTTGAGACATCTGTCTGCTCCCATTACTGTCACAGCTGGATGACTCAGAGTATGTGTGAAGCCTCGTTCACAATACCCATAAGCACTCCGTTACGTTGCTCTGGATGTCATGCATTTTAATGGGGACGTCCACAATGGAGTGGAAACGCAACGGCCCCTTGCGGTTGAAAGCTCCGTTGCGAGACGGACATTGCATATTTTGACATTTTTCTAACTTTGTGTTGTCTTTAGTCCAGCCAGAGTCCATTGAAGAACAGAAAGTTACCAAACCACAGAAGAAGATGAAAATATGTGGTTTTCGGTGATGGCTTTATAGGATAGCAAGCAACTTACCCATTCCTACAAGTTACTATTTTAATAGTAATGTTAAATAATACACACTGGCTGGTAAGCCAATTATATTATATTTACATTTTTTACATTTTAGTCATTTAGCAGACGCTCTTATCCAGAGCGACTTACAGTAGTGAAAGCATACATTTCATACATTTTTTTCCCATACTGGTCCCCCGTGGGAATCGATCCCACAACCCTGGCGTTGCAAACACCATGCTCTACCAACTGAGCCACACGGGACCATGTATATTAAATGGGAGACTGTTGCCTCCCGTTTAAGTTTATTGTGATGGTAATGTTTGTTTTTGATGATCATTTTTAGGTAGAGGTCACCAGTTACAAAGGTATGTTCAATCTAGCCTAGCTTTTAACTAGCTAGCTGCTCTGCAGTTCAAGCTAGCTTGATGTGCTAAAAAGTTAGAGAAACAGTTTGAGCAAAAAGTTTTTTTTTTAAATTCAAACGTTTTATTATCACCTGAAACAATATATTAATCTTGTTTTGCAATATCCCAAAATAATTGCAATCTCTGATGAGAGACAGGCTTTCCTTTTTTCTTACATTACAAACATTACACTTGCCCATTCAGTAGTGGTGCAAGACTACATGAAGATGGAGTACAGCATGGCGTTATGAAATACGTCACTATGTGTACAGGGCATGAAGAGGAATAATAAAAATAGCAAATAGTCGTTATGTTGCCTGATGATAGGTGTTACATTTTGCTGAGAATTCAATTAAAATCGTATACAATTTTATTTGGCACATGTGCCGAATACAACTGGTGTAGACCTTACGTGAAATTCTTAATTACAAGCCCTTGACCAACAATGCAGTTCAAGAAATAGATATTTACTAAATAAATACAAATATTTACTAAATAAACTAAAGTAAAAAATGGAATAAAAAGTAACACAATAAAAGAACAATAACGGAGCGATATACAGAGGGTGGCGATACAGAGTCATTGTGTGGCGGTACAGGTAAGTCGAGGTAATTTATACATGTGGGGGGGGTGCAAATAGTCCGGCTGGCCATTTGATTAATTGTTCAGCAGTCTTATGGCTTGGGGATAGAAGCTGTTAAGGAGCCTTTTGGACCGTGACTTGGCGCTCAGAGAGGACAGTCTATGACTTGGATAGCAGAGAGAACAGTCTCCGTAGCAGAGAGAACAGTCTATGACTTGGATGACTGGAGTCTTTAACAATTTTTTGGGCCTTCCTCTGACACCGCCTAGTATATAGATCCTGCTTGGCAGGAAGCTTGGCCACAGTGATGTACCCTCTGTAGCACCTTGCGGTCGGATGCCGAGCAGTTGCCATACTAGACGGTGATGCAACTGGTCAGGATGCTCTAAATGGTGCAGATGTAGAACTTTTTGAGGATCTGGGGACCCATGCCAAATCTCCTGAGGGGGAAAAGGTGTTGTTGTGCCCTCTTCACAACTGTCCTGGTGTGTTTGGACCATGATAGTTTGTTGGTGATGTGGACACCAAGGAACTTGAAACTCTCGACCCGCTCCACTACAGCCCCGTTGATGTTAATGGGGGCCTGTTTGGCCCACCTTTTCCTGTAGTCCATGATCAGCTCCTTTGTCTTGCTCACATTGAGGGAGAGGTTGTTGTCCTGGCACCACACTGCCAGGTTTCTGACCTCCTCCCTATAGGCTGTTTCATCGTTTTGTGTCGTCAGCAAACTTAATGATGGTGTTGGAGTTGTGCTTGGCCACGCAGTCATGGGTGAACAGGGAGTACAGGAGGGGACTAAGCACGCACCCCTGAGGGGTCCCAGTGTTGAGGATCAGCATGGCAGATGTGTTGTTGCCTACCCTTACCACCTGGGGGCGGCCCGTCAGGAAGCCCAGGATCCAGTTGCAAAGGGACGTGTTCATTCATGTGGATGAATGTCTTTATGAATAATTTGTTATCGCTCAATTATTGAGGAGTCTTCGGGAGAGATCCTATGAGGTGTTCTGCTTCGTTCAGGCACCAGAAGGCAACTTGTGCATGTGGTAAATGCATAATTGTTTCCCCTGGCAGGGCTCCAGTGACTATAAGATCATTGCTGTTAATCGCATGCCTCCCAACTACTGACTCTCACGATCTGGGATTTCATCTGACAATTCCGACTGATCAATTAATTATTAAAAGCATTTGATTTGCATTAGGATTTGTTTTTGCATTATTATCATTATAATCATGCTGTGCTTTCAACACATATAGTTGTTTAATGGTGTTACCAGTGTTGTAGTACGAGTCCGGTCTCAAGACAACATATTGAGTGTTTCGGTCTTGTGGTCTTGTCTCGGTGTCAGATACATTTGTACTCGGTCTTGACTCGGTCTCGGACAGTGAGGACTCATCATTTCTTCCCGAGACCAACTGAGACAATTGGAGTAAATAAACTCAGAATTATCAGCTTCCATTCAGTCAGCTCATTAAACCGCTTCGCCAGGCCAAATATATGCACTCCTTTCTTAATACAGTAATACAGTATCTTAACAGCCTTTATATCTATTATAGACATGTTTGCACAGTGGCGAACCTATAGGCCTTCAGTGTGTGACAGGTTCCTGATTCTGCAAGGACAGCAACCGTAATACCTATGCACACATAAAGGAGAGTGCACTTTTTGTAAAACACAAAGGGCCAGTTGTGTAGGGGAGGCTATATGCGGGCATAAGCCATATACCCAATTTTTTTCAGTGGGCATTGCATATAGTCACTTCTCAATCCCTACTGATGCGTATCAAAGTTGTGTAGTAGAAGTATACGACTTATCAATTACGTAGTACAATAGAGAAATCATGCGCAAGGTAGCCTACGCGATCGCAAAGCACATGAAATATATTTACATGCAAGCTGCACACACAGCCTAGTTTCAGCACAATATCATCTGCAGGCAGCAAGTGTGTGCAGCTCTTAACTGGTTTTGTCATGGAGCAGCTCACAGAAGAATGACATCGGTAGCCGGTAGGGTAGGAAAGACATTTCAACTTATGATATCTACCAGTAAATGCTAACTAAGGCAACAATGGGTATGCAAACCAGGTCTTGAAAATGTTTAGTCCAAAGTGTTGGTTAGTAACCTATTTGTGATGTGCAATTGTCATTATGCACTGTTTGCATCAGGGGTGTAGACATGGATTGGCCTGTGTGGATAGAGGCCCACCCACTGGGGAGTCAGGCCCTGACAGGCCCACCCAATCAGATTGATGTAGATGAATCATTGTTGGGGACTTAGACCATCACATAAAAAAATACAAATAAATTAAGTGTGATTTTGAGAGTGAAAATCTGAAAATCTATAGAGAAACTCATTAAAAAACCATAGGAAAACATTGGATTTTTCCCACAGGGTGGGCCGTTTGGGAACTTTCTGGCAAAATTTTAGTATACCCACTTCTCCAGGCACCACTGCATAGGGCCGATGGAAAGACAGCAGTCACACACAGCATGATGTTTTCTTTCAGGAAACTCGAGGACACCTTACATTAAAAGTAGGCCTACATAAAATCTAGTGCTGTACATAAAATATATTTCATGTCGGCATATGTAATGACATAGAATTATGAGTGATTATTTACCCAGAAAAAAAATATTTTTTTGAAATGGCACAACAACAAAAAATCTACGTATCATTTTCTAAGTAATGGACATATTCTGGCGCGTGTCACTCCCCACTGATACCATGTGCAGTAACAGTAGCTATCGCTGTGTAGGCTAGGCTACACTGAAGGCTACTCATCGTTAGCTAGCTAGCCTGTCTGGGCTAGGGGGCAGTATTGAGAATTTTGGAAAAAATATGTTCCCATTTTTAACTGCCTCCTACACCAACTCAGAAGCTAGAATATGCATATTATTGTTCAGGTTTGGATAGAAAACACTCTGAATTTTCTAAAACTGTTTGAATGGTGTCTGTGAGTATAACAGAACTCCTATGGCAGGCAAAAACCTGACAAGGTTTCAAGCAGGAAGTACCCTGTCTGACAAGGAGTCGTGCGTCTTGCATCTTTTTATTGAAAAGTAAGGATCTTAGCTGTAACGTGACAATTCCCAGGGCTCCAATAGGCTCTCAGAACCCGCGAAAAACCTGAAGGTTTACGAGGGAGCCTCAGGCTGAAACACATTATCACCTTTTGTAAGTGGCTGCTCCGAGGACCTTTGAATGAGGCGCGTGCATGAGTCGCTTCTGAGGAGAAATTTTATTCGGCTGTTTAGGCTCAATGCATACTCCCGGTCGGAATATTATCACTAATCTACGAGTTGAATGGCATAAAAATTGGTTTTAAACAGCGGTTGACATGCTTCGAAGTACGGTAATGGAATATTTTGACATTTTTGATACGCCAATGCGCCATGCGCGAGACCGTGAAGAAGCATTCTAGAACTCACGAACAAAACGTCGCTGTTTGGATATAACGATGGATTATTTGGGACCAAACCAACATTTGTTATTGAAGTAGAAGTCCTGGCAGTGTATTCTGATGAAGAACAAGCAAGGTAAGAACATTTTTCTTATAGGAAATGTGATTTTGGTGGAGGCTGACCTGGGTGGGTATCTAAATAGCTAGCCCTGTAATGCCGGGCTATGTACTTAGATTATTGCAAAATGTGCTTCATCCGAAAAGCTATTTTAAAATCGGACATATCGAGTGCATAGAGGAGTAATGTATCTATAATTCTTAAAATAATTGTTATGCTTTTTGTGAACGTTTATTGTGAGTAATTTAGCAAACTGTTAGTAAATTCTCCGTAAGTTTGCGGGGGTTATGCTTTTTCTGAACGTCACATGCTAATGCAAAAAGCTGTTTTTTGATATAAATATGAACTTGATTGAACAGACATGCATGTATTGTATAACACAATGTCCTAGGTGTGTCATCTGATGAAGATCATCAAAGGTTAGTGCTGCATTTAGCTGTGGTTTGGGTTTATGTGACATGATATGCTAGCTTGAAAAATGGCTGTATGATTTTTTCTGGCTGGGCACTCTGCTGACATAATCTAATGTTTTGCTTTCGTTGTAAAGCCTTTTTGAAATCGGACAGTGGGGTTAGATTAACGAGATTCTTGTCTTTAAATAGCTGTAAAATAGTCATATGTTTGAGAAATTGAAGTAATAGTATTTCTAACGATTCAAAAATCGCGCCACTGGAATTTCAGTAGCTGTTACGTAGGTGGGACGAAATCGTCCCACATACCCGAGAGAGGCTAGCTAAGACTCACTTGCCAGCTTGGCTAGCAAAAACAAGTAAAATGGGCAAACAAAGCTCACTGTTACATTTTTTTAAAGAGACCACGTGTAGAAGAGAATGTTGGAGCATTTGATATTCGTTATTTATTTGATATCCATGATTTCACCACGAAGCGTCTCCAATCCCCCTCTATTTCAATCACTGATTGCATCGATCTAATCAAGGGCCTTAAATACAGTTTCAGTACATTCAGAGACAATTTTAGAGGTGATTTTGATCAAATCATTAAGCTTACAGATGATATGATGGTAAAAAAAAATGAAATCCACAACTGGGATGTTAGCTGCCAGTTCCAAAAACAGAAAACTGCCAGCAAGGTGTGGACTTGAACCTGTGTTCGTATCAACTGTATGTGTAAAGGCTGCTGTTTGGGGGGTTTTAGAACAGAGAAGACACAGTTTTGTTGTTCGCTGTAACTAATGGACACATTTGTATTGTATTGTAAAGAAGTCAGCCAGAGTTGACGTGGGCCATCATTCAAACAAAGAGATGCCTCCCTGGCCACCAGTGCATATTTCTAAACTATGTTTGCAAATAATGGCAATAAATTCTAAAACCAATGCTGGTATTCTTTTGTCCATTATTTAATTGTTTATTAATTTGCAGTATCTTTTGAACATCAACATTCTAACAGTCTAATAAATACATTTCATATATGTTATTGGAAGAATAATAAGGTTAAAACCGGATAAACAGGAACAATCAATAGACAGGAACAGAGGGGAAAACGCTGGTAGGGTTGACGAAACAAAATGACCTGGCAACAGACAAACAGAGAACACAGGTTTAAGTACCCAGGAGATAATGGGGAAGATAGGCGACACCTGGAGGGGGGCAGAGACAAGCACAAGGACAGGTAAAACAGATTAGGGTGTGTCGTGTCTTTGGGCACCATTAACTTGAAGACATGTTTATCAAATAACTCCCTGTTATTATTATTATTACGCGATTAAACTGATTAATCGTTTAACTGTAATTAACTAGGTGATCGGGGCACCAAGGAAAATATTCAGATTACAAAGTTATAATTTTCCTAATATAACTTTCCTATATCATAACATTATATATTATATTATAGTATAGGCCGATTATCTTCTGGTTTAAATGGTGTATTTTACCTCGCGTCCAGTCTCATTCCAAACGTCGTAAATTGTTGTATCTGCACGAATCCAGCCCTTACTAAAATCATCCATACATCAATTGTCTTAAAATCATTTATTTACTAAACTAAGTAATTCACAGAAAGCATACAAACAGTAATTATCGTCACAAAGAATTGGTAGAGTAATGTGCCCTAGTGGGCTAAACAGGCATGGCTGGTGTCTTGTTAAACAAAGGGTCATAAAGGGCAGCTGAGGAGGCACACAGAGTTCATTAATATTAACAATTGATATGCTAATCCTTTGTACATGAACGCTCACTCATTCAGGAACAATTGCAATCAATATATATTTACGCTCAGTGTGTCGTCGGGATCCTTGTTGGAGAGTCGTTCTGTTGGAGAGTTTTCTCTCTCTCTCTCGGTTAGAATGTATCTTTCAAAGCGACATTCATTAATGTCGTTATAGAATGGATGTTTCGTTGGTCTTCGCGTTCAATGATATAATTTCTAGCTGCAGACTATTAATTAATATCAAAGACTTGTTATTATTCTGTCGGTCTCGATAGTCTAAAAGTTTAACCATGTGGTATAGTTAACTTTCAGTAGAGGAATTGGGGGTCAAACCTTGGCTCTCTCTTCTGAGGTAAGCTGGTCTGAAGAAAGTAAATCAGGGTGGGGTTTTATACGTGAACATAGAACAGGCTTGTCACATGACGCCTGGTCCTGTCTGTGTCCATGGGGGGCGTGCCGATGCTTTGAACAGAAATACATTCTATCACATTAACATCAGTACATGGCATCTCAACGTATTCCAAATAGCTTTATCCTTTTTAATACATTTTATACAACCATTTGGATGCAAGTCCCATAGCTGAGGCTATTATATAAACAGTTTTATAGTAATATGGCTATATTGGCTCTTCTGAGTATCACAAAATTGTGCCAAGCGGACCAGTTTGTAGCTGGATTCTTCACCAATCTTTTATACCTTCTCCAGAACATAAATGTTGTTCGGTTCCCCAATTCTGTGAGTTGGAAGAATTTCTGTGTCTCTCTATGAAACCCCTCTGTGTCTCAACTGGGCCATGTGGCAAGAGATTCTCCTCTAGAATTTTACCACCCCTTCACACAGGGCCTGGGTGGGGGGAGGTAGGTTGGGGGATGGTGCAAGGGGGAGGGGGTCAACTGTCCTCCCTGTACTCAAAGAGGGCAACGTCATGACAGGTGTGACAGTAATCCTAGATTCAGATCATTCAGGTGAGAAAAAACATCACCCAGATAGGCCAGTCGTGTAAGAAACTCGTCATCATGCAAGCAGTCAGACAAGTGAAAATGATGTATGTTGTAAAAGCGTTACCAGGGTTGCTGCCCATATCACTGCATAGTGCAGAAAATACACGAGAGTTCAGGGGCCTTGCTTTAACAAAGTTAACCACTTTCACTGTAGTGTCCAAAACGTCTTGCCAGCTGTCAGGCATTCCCTTGGCGGCAAGAGCCTCTCGGTGGATGCTGCAGTGTACCCAAGTGGTGTCGGAGCAACTGCTTGCACGTGCGTTACCACTCCACTATGTCTCCCCGTCATGGCTTTTGCGCCATCAGTGCAGATACCAACATGAGCAGCAGCTACGTTTGGCTACATACGGACGTTAGTGGAATTCCCGAGAAAAAAAACTCACCCAAATGTATAGCCCCATTGGAAAATATAAATGGACAGTTTGAAAATGTGAAAAAAATGATTTTTTTTCCAAACAGCTCTTACACAAAAAGGGCATTATCATAATTTACACAATGTCAGTGTTATTCCAACCTCATAGTGCGGAGATATCATCCTAAAAAATGTGAAAATCAGTTTAACTGCACTGCCCATTTAAAAGAAAACATTTTTCAAAAGAATAGATTGGCATATTTTGAGTTTAAATATATTACTGTGCTTTGAGTGTTGCAGCATGTAATAGAGGTAATTCTGACCGAAATGTATATTTTGAAATGAAGCTCAAAGGGTCATTTTTAAGAGTTGTTTGGCATGGATAGGTGATTTGGAAACTGCAGAATCTGCTCTTTCGGATACTATATAAACATCAAAATGTCTCACCTGCTAGTGACACTGTAGGAGAATTAGCAAAAGTCACGTTTTGGCACTCCATTTACTTTCCCTGCCTCTGTGTCAATTCTAAGATGCTCTGTTCATCAGAATCTTCATACACAATTTAATAACATTCTCACCCATCAGATTGTCAATTTAATCTTTAGTCTTTGCACTAACTCTATTATTATATGTGTGAAATTTGTTTTGATATAGTTTAGGTGTAGTCGCAATGGGCCGTCATCAGATGCACAGGCAACGGGCAAGGAAGAAAAATAACATGTCCTCTTAAAACCACTTATAATAAAAATGATGTTAGTGATATTAAGATTCTAACAAAGACAGTTTGTTAGACTTATTTAGAAAAGTCAAGTAATTCAAAATGGAGGAGTAATTTAAAAAGTACATTTGTTTTGAGTCAATATGAAGCTCACTGCTCTCCTAGTGTTAAATGGTTACATTTATTGGCCGCCTAGCCTACTCTCTCCTGGTCGCTGAGCCAGTGATCTGAGAGGTTGCCAAGCCTAATGTGATTATTACTGTTATATCAGGGCATTATGTTCTAGTCTCATAGTCTATTAATTATAGGCCTATGGTTTACTATGTGTAGGTCTATATGAGTCACATGTTAAATGGAAGAGTCATGGATTTACGTAGGCCTGCAAACTATTGGTCTGTAATGCAAAAACACACATTAAATGGTTTGTTGTGTGCGATCGATTACAGTAGGGTATAGGGTAGGCTATGCTTTTATGATAATTGAATAACGATTTGAGTGCCTGCATTTTGGTCCACCAACATTTTAGCTGCCCCTGCCATCAACTTAATTCTGCCTACGCCACTGCTCTGACGACGTGGGCTGTTCCAAGAGATTAGCCTTCTTTAGACTGTGGTGCCGCTGTTTTCAATGGAACAGGCCCAAAGGAGAGAGGAGAAATAAGGAAAGCTGGTGTGGGCATCACACCCCCAACAAATAGACCTCATAAAAGAAATCTATAAGATTCAGAGGAGCAGCATTAATTTTCATTACAGAGGTTCTCTTTGCATGCACTGCACTGCGGAGGTGTGTAGGGGGTGTTGGAGGAGAGGTTAAAAGGGCAGAGAGGAGGAGGAGAGGCTCGCTCATCCCTCAACATGCATTTTCTTTGTTTACACATTTTGCCTTCTCTGAGAAATTAATCTTAATCACTGATTGGGGAAGTATAATTGCATTTTTGGGTCAGCCAGATGGTACCTTCGTTGAGGAGATTAATTATTCTACCGGACAACATTAATAAAGAAAATATTGCCCAAGTGAATGCATGGTCACTGTAAACAGGTGAGATGGGGGCTCGAGTCTGCAGATAGCCTGAGGGTAGATCATAATTTATTCCCTTTGTTTATGAGAGCAGAGCTGGCCAGAGAGAGCATGGTGACCAGGGAAAGGAATGGCTGTCCATGCACCTGGCTGGAACCAAAATGTGCAGCATATTCTTGCCTTGGACAGAAGAGACTGACTGCTCATTTTCTATATGTTGCATTTTTACAGAATACATTTATTTTCAGGGTCTTAAAACAGCACAATCAGTGCATGTGTAGAGAAGTAATATTTGTATACAGTGCATGTGGAAAGTATTCAGACCCCTTGAATTTTCAATTTTTTGTTACGTTACAGCCTTATTATAAAATTAATTAAATCACATATTTCCTCATCAATACCCCATAACGACCCCATAAATACCCAATAATGACAAAGCAAAACCACATTTTTAGAATAGTTCGCTAATTTATACAAAATTTAAAAAACTGAAATACCATATTTAAATAAGTATTCCGACCCTTCGCTATGAGACTCGAAATTGAGCTCACGTTCATCCTGTTTTCATTGATCATCCTTGAGATGCTTTTACAACTTCATTGGAGTCCACCTGTGGTAAATTCAATTGATTGGACATGATTTGGAGAGGAACACACCTGTCTATATAAGGTCCCACAGTTGACAGTGTATGTCAGAGCAAAAACCAAGACATGAGGTGAAGGAATCACATGTAGAGCTCTGCCCGAGCATTGAAGGTCCCCAAGAACAAAGTGGCCTCCATCATTCTTAAATGGAAAAAGTTTGGAACCACCAAGACACTTCCTAGAGCTGGCCACCCGGCCAAACTGAGCATTCAAGGGAGAAGGGCCTTGGCCAGGGTGGTGACCAAGAACCAGATGATCACTCTGACAGAGCTTCAGATTTCATCTGTGGAGATGGGAGAACCTTCCAGAAGGACAACCATCTCTGCAGCACTCCACCAATCAGATATTTATGGTAGAATGGCCAGACTGAAGCCACTTCTCAGTAAAAGGCACATGACATCACATTGGGCTTGGCAACCTCTCAGTTGGCCAAAAGGCACCTAAAGACTCTCAGACCATGAGAAGCAAGATTTTCTGGTCTGATGAAACCAAGATTGAACTATTTGGCCTGAATGCCAAGCTTCACGTCTGGAGGACACCTGACACTATCCCTACAGTGAAGCATGATGGTGGCAGCATCATGCTGTGGGGATGTTTTTCAGTGGCAGGGACTGGGAGACTAGTCAGGATTGAGAGAAAGGTGAATAGATCAAAGTACAGAGAGATCCTTGATGAAAACCTGCTCCAGAGCGCTAAGGACCTCAGACTGGACCGAAGGTTAATCTTCCAACAGGAAAACAACCCTAAGCACACAGCCAAGACAACGCAGGAGTGGCTTCCGGACAAGTCTTTGAATGTCCTTCAGTGGCCCAGCCAGAGCCGGACTTGAACCCGATCTAATATCTCTGGAGAGACCTGAAAATAGCTGTGCAGCATCGCACCCCATCCAACCTGACAGAGCTTGAGAGGATCTGCAGAGAAGAATGAGAGAAACGCCCTAAATACAGGTGTGCCAAGCTTGTAGCATCATACCCAAGAAGAATCGAGGCTGTAATCGCTGCCAAAGGTGCTTCAACAAAGTACTGAGTAAAGGGTCTGAATACTTATGTAAATGTGATATTTCAGTTGTAGAAATTTGCTAAATATCTAAAAACCTGTTTTTAGCCTTGTCATTATGGGGTATTGTGTGTCAAACCTGCTCCCACTCCCCCTCAGTCAACCCATCATTACGCACACCTGTCACCATCGTTACGTTCCTCAGAGCTTCATTGGACTCACCTGGGCTCCATCACTTATTGATAGCCTCCCCTATATCTGTCTATTCCTCTGTTTCATCCCTGTGTCAGCATTAATGTTGTTTTGTTTCCCCTGTCCAGATGCTGTCCTTGTTTTGTTTCATGTCGGTTATTTCTTGAATATTCACTCACTGTACTTGCTTCTCGTCTCCCAGTGTCTGTCCTCACATTGTGTGTAGATTGATGAGGAAAAATAACAATTTATTACATTTTAGAATAAGGCTGAAATGTAACAAAATGTGGAAAAAGTCAAGGGGTCTGCGACCTGTAATAAGACCATGTAATTTGTATATTAACAAAGTCCATTAAAATGTACAATGAGTATACAAAACATTATAGACTGACCAGGTGAATCCACGTGAAAGCTATGACCCCTTATTGATGTCACTTGATAATTGTAGATGATACATGGATTGTGTATGTGTGCCATTCCGAGGGGGAATGGGCAAGACAAAAGATTTAAGTGCCTTTGAACAGGGTATGGTAGTAGGTGCGTGGTACTGCAAAGCTGCTGGGTTTTTCACGCTCAACAGTTTCCCGTGTATATCAAGAATGGTCCACCACCCAAAGGACATCCAGCCAATTGGACACAATTGTGGGAAGCATTGGTGTCAACATGGGCCAGCATCCCTGTGGAACACTTTCGACACCTTTTAGAGTCTATTCCCCTTACGAATTGAGGTTGTTCTGAGGGCAAAATCATGGTGCAACTCAATATTAGGAAGGTGTTGTTAATGTTTTGAACACTCAGTGTATATTATTTGACTCCATAAAGATACAACAGGACTATTGTTGAGTTACAGAAATAGATTATGAAGGTCTGAGAAATAACATTTTAAACAAGTATTTAGTACCATGGTAAAATAAATGGATTCCATTATACAAGGCAAGTTACAGCATTACAAAATATGAATAATCTAGGTATGATCCAAGAGGGAGAGAAAGATTGCCCATTGCAGAGACAATTAATCAAAGACCATTTTATAATGATTAGATCTGTTTGTATTTCAAATCTGAGCTGTTGGCCAACAGCATACTGTAAAAGTGAACATAAAAAGTGAACAGTTATCAGACTTAGAGGACCAACAGACCAACAGCACCTCTGCCTCCCAGAGGTGTTGAGATGGGGGACTGATGATACAGATAAGACAGAATTCCTGAGAAGACGAAACTTGCAACTGGAAAAAAAGGCAGTGAATGCAAAGGCCAGGGTAACATAAGCTTTAAAACAGCAAAATTCTCTCAACCAACAAAAGCATGAGTTGTGCTATAAAATAGATTTTATTTTTGTACCATGGCAACAAGTGTCGAATTGCAGGGAATTGGCTTTAAAACTGCAAAATTGACTCTTAGCCTTATGATAAACTGTGTAGAATAGCATTATAAAACAGCACATTTTTCTCTCCTCACCATGGCTAAATGTGTTGAAAAGCAGGAAGTTAGCCAATTTCCCCCAAAAAAATATTCCGGAGGTCAGTGGCCCCAAATGCGGTAGTCCGACCCTGTGTGTCTTAATAGGGCATTGGGCCACCACGAGCCAGAACAGCTTCAATGCACCTTGGAACTCTATTGGAGGGATGCGACACCATTCTTCCATGAGAAATGACATAATTTGTTTATGGTGGTGGAAAATGCTGTCTCAGACGCCACTCTAGAATTTCCCATGTGTTCCATTGGGTTAAGATCTGGTGACTGAGATAGCCATGGCAAATGGTTTACATCATTTTCATGCTTATCAAACCATTCAGTGACCACTCATTCCCTGTGCATGGGGACATTGTCATCCAATGGGGGCATAGCCATGGAAGCCAAAATAATGGCCTGCCAAGCATTTTTCTACATGAACCTTGTCAGGCCCTGACCTAAGAGAGCTGTTTTTTTATGTTTAGTTAGGTCAGGGTGTGATAGGGGGTGGGCATTCTATGTTTGTGTTTCTATGTTTTGGCCGGGTATGGTTTCCAATCAGAGGCAGCTGTCTATCGTTGTCTCTGATTGGAAGCCATACTTAGGCAGCCTTTTCCCACTTGGTTTTCGTGGGTAGTTGCTTTCTGTTTAGTTTGTATAACCTGACGGAACTGTTGGCTGTCATTTTGTTTATTTTGTCTAGTGTTCGTTTTCATTAAAATATAACGATGAGCACTCAACACGCTGCGCCTTGGTCTCCTCTATATGATGCCCGTTACAAACCTAAGCATGTTGGGATATTAATTGCTGTATGGAAGCACCTGCTTTCAATTTACATGGTATCCCTCATTTACTTGTTTACATTATTTTCTCAGTTTACCTACAGTACCAGTCAAAAGTTTGGACACACTTCTTTATTTTTACTATTTTATACATTGTAGAATAATAGTGAAGACATCAAACTATGAAATAACACATATGGAATCATGTAGTAACCAAAAAAGTGTTAAACAAATCAAAATATATTTTAGATTCTTCAAAGTAGCCACCCTTTGCCTTGATGACAGCTTGGCACACTCGTGGCATTCTCTAAAACAGCTTCATGAGGTAGTCACCTGGAATGCATTTCAATTACAGGTGTGCCTTGTTTAAAGTTAATTTGTGGAATTTCTTTCCTTCTTAATGCGTTTGAGCCAATCAGTTGTGTTGTGACAAGGTAAGGGAGGTATACAGAAGATAGCCCTATTTGGTAAAAGACTGAGTCCATATTATGGCAAGAAAAAGCTCAAATAAGCGAAGAAAAATTACAGTCCATCATTACTTTAAGACATGAAGGTCAGTCAACACAGAACACTTCAAGAACTTTGAAGGTTTCTTCAAGTGCAGTCGCAAAAACTATCAAGCACTATGATGAAACTGGCTCTCATGAGGACCACATAACACATTACTAGCTAAACATTTTTGTGTTTGTAAATTCAATCTGGAGTGCCAGAGTGTGCTCTGGGCGTTCTTAAATTCAGAGTGTTGTCAGATTGTCCATTCTTGTCAAATTGTCCGTTTCCCCTCTCGGAGCATTCAGAGCGCACACTGGCCGAGGAGTAGGGTTGATCCGAGCATTCTGTCCATCACAAGCTAACTGGCTAGCTACTTCCAGACACAAATGAGAAAACACCTCAATCTGACCATTTTACTTGCCATAGCAGAGCTGGTTAGGCTGTTTTCATGTTATCCACAGCCGTGGTGACTAACTGTGCTGCCGACATTTACTGACACCGGCCATATTAAACGGGTTTAATCCTAGACCCATGAAATCTGGGATGAATACTGAGGTTACGGGGCAACAGAAGACGAACAGCAGAGAGACTAAGGATCATGGAGATGGGGAAAGGGCCAATAAAGCGAGGGGAAAGTTTGCGGGACTCCACCCGGTGGGGCAGGCCATGAGTGGACAGCCATACCCTCTGCCCGAGATGATACCGGGGAGCCGGGGTCCAGTGGCGGTCCGCTTGTCATCGATACTCGGAGGTGGTCTTGAGAAGTAGCCGACCGGGCTCTCTTCCAGGTACTGCGACAGTGGCGGACAAACATCTGGGCCGACCTCTTCCTCTTGCTACGGGAAGAGCGGGGGCTGATAACGCAGGGAACACTCGAAAGGCGAGAGCCCAGTGGCAAAGCAGGGGAGGGTGTTCCGGGCATATTCAACCCACACAAGTTGCTTGCTCCAGGTGGTGGGGTTGGCGAAGACAAGGCAGCAAAGAGTCATCTCCAGGTCTTGATTGGCTCGCTCCGACTGGCCGTTGGACTGCGGGTGGAACCTGGAGCACAGGCTGGCTGACGACCCAATGAGTATGCAGAACGCCTTCCAGAACCGTAACTAGAACTGAGGCAGTCCATGGATCCGGAAGACGTGCTGCACCATGAGCTGGGCAGTCTCTTTGACAGAGGGTAGCTGGGGAGAGGAATGACTTTGGAAAACCGGTCCACTACTGTCAGGATGGCGGTGTTGCCATCAGACAGGGGAAGTCCAGGGATATGTGAGACCAGGGACGGTGAGGGACAGGCAGTGGTTGAAGAAGACCAGCCGGAGCTTGCCGAGGAGTCTTGTTCTGCGCACAGACCGTGCAGGTGGCGACGAACGTGGAGACGTCCAGGACCATGATAGGCTACCAAAAGCATTGTCGCACAAAAGCCAGTGGTCCAATGGGAGTGGCAGGCAAGCCTGAGGGCCCGCAGGACCGAGGAGTGGACAGCATCAGGCACAAACATCCGGTTATCTGGTCCCGGAACGCCCGGTCAGCAGCTGGGGACCATGTGAACTGAACCTTAGGGAGGGATGAGTGCAGACAGGGGGGAAGCCAAGGTACTGTAACCCTGGATAAAGCAGCAATAGTAGTTGGCAAATCCCAGGAAACGTTGCAGCTGCACTCTGGACGTAGGCTGGGGCCAATCCACCACCGCTTTCACATTCCTGGGATCCATCTGTACATTCCCTGCAGTGATGATGTAACCAAGGAAGGGGATGGTGGAGTGATTGAATTTGCATTTCTCCGCTTTCACAAAAAGCTGGTTCTCCAGGAGGCGCTGGAGGACCTGTCAGATGTGGAGCACGTGTTCTTGGGCTGAGTGGGAGAAAATGAGGATGTCATTGAGGTAGACGAAAACTAACCGGTTCAACATGTCGCAGAGAATGTCATTAACCAGGACCTGGAACACAGCAGGGGCATTGGTAAGTCCAAATGTCATGACCAGGTATTCGTAATGGCTGCTGGCCATGTTGAAGGCAGTCTTCCACTCGTTCCCTTCCCGTATCCGCACCAGATGGTAGGCGTTCCGTGGGTCCAACTTGGAGAAAACGGTGGCTCGAAGGCCGAGGCAATGAGTGGTAGCGGGTAGCGGTTCTTCACCGTGATGTCATTGAGGCCCCGGTAGTCGATGCACAGGTGCAGGGTTTCGTCCTTCTCAACACAGAAAGAATCTGAACCAGCAGGGGGAGGCAAAAGGACGTATACACCCTGCAGATAGGGAGTCCTCGATGTAGGTCCCCCAGACCCGACAGAGAGTACAGTCATTCCCGAGGCAGTGTGGTGCCTGGGAGAAGGTCGATCCCGCAGTCATAGGGTCAGTGCAGAGGAAGTGAGGTGGCCTGGGCCTTACTGAAAATCTCCCGGAGGTCCTGGTTCTGTGTGGGAATGGCAGAGAGGTCCGGGGAAACTTCCGAGCCCACAGGACAGGCTGCGCTGACTTCAGACAATGGGCGGTCCAGTCTATGATGGGATTGTGTTGCTGGAGCCAAGAGAATCGTTACCTCGGGAACCTGAGGAGACTTAATCAGCATAAATTGGATTGCCTCGCTGTGGTTCCCTGGCACTCATAGGTTGATGGGAGTGGTATTATGAGTGACTCGGCCTATAGAGCGCCCGTCCAGCGCTCTAACATCCATGGGTATGGAGAGGGGCTGAGTGGGGATACTCAGCTCGGACGCTAGGGTAGCATCCAAATAAACTCTCGGCACTAGAGTCGATGAGCACCCGGAGAGATTTCGACTGGTTCCCCCACGGCAGGATGGCATGGAAAGGGGTGCGAGTAAGGGGAGAGGAAAAGTTATCTGTATGGCCCACCAGAGTACTCGCCCCTTCTTGATGAGCCTGGGTTTTTAATGGGCAGGTAGCTATGAAATGTCCTATAGCTCCACAATATAGACAGCTCTGGGTATGGAGTTGTGCGTAAGCGCTCAGCCGGAGTTCATGTACCCTGCCCAGGAACATGAACTCCGAAGGAGAAGAGTCAGCAGCCCTCAGTGATTCCTGAGATAACTCGGGTGACATCGTGTTCACTCTGACATGTAGACTTCGGGGATTCTTCGGAGGCGAGGTGGGAATCGAGGGCGAACGAGGGAGACAGGCTCAGATTCCCTCTCCCTCCTACGTTCTCGAAGCCGCCCATTGATCCGGATGGTCAAGGCTATGAGGGAGTTAAGGTCAATGGGCAGCTCCCGGGCTGCAAGCTCATCTTTGATCACCTCCGATAATCCTTGAAGGAACATGTCGAACAATGCTTCCGGGTTCCAGGCACTCTCAGCTGCCAACGTGCAGAAATCCACCACGTAGTCTGCCACACTACGGGTGTCTTAATGTAGCTTGAGCAGCTTACGAGCAGCCTCTCTCCCAGACAACAGAGAATCAAACACCTTCCGAACTTCCTCCACAAACTCCTCCAGACTTAGGCAGACGGCGGACTGTTGCTCCCACACCGCCGTGGCCCAGGCGAGTGCCCTCCCACACATCAATGTTATGATGTACACTATCCTCGAGCGGTCCAAGGTGAACGAAGAAGGCTGCAGCTCGAAAATGAGGAAGCACTGGGAGAGAAATGCCTCCATCAATCTTAAACGGAAGACGATTGGAACCACCAAGACCCTTCCTAGAACTGGCCGCCTGGCTAAACTGAGCAATCGGGTGAGAAGGGCTTTGGTCAGGGAGGTAACCAAGAACCCGATGGTCACTCTGACAGAGCTCCAGAGTTCCTCCGTGGAGATGGGAGAACCTTCCAGAAGCACAAGCATCTCTGCAGCACTCCACCAATCAGTTATTTATGATAGTGGCCAGTCGGAAGCCACTCCTCAGTAAAAGGCACATTATAGCCAAAAGGTACCTAAAGGACTCTCAGACCATGAAAATAAATATTGTCTGGTCTGATGAAACCAAGACTGAACTCTTTGGTCAGAATGCCAAGCGTCACATATGGAGGAAACCTGGCACCATCCCTAGGGTGAAGCATGGTGGTGGCAGCATCATGCTGTGGCAATGTTTTTCAGAGGCAGGGACTGGGAGACTAGTCAGGATCAAGGGATAGATGAACGGAGCAAAGTACTGAGAGATCCTTGATGAAAACCTGCTCCAGAGCGCTCAGGACCTCAGACTGGGGTGAAGGTTCACCTTCCAACAGGACAACGACCCTAAGCACACAGCCAAGACAATGCAGGAGTGGCTTTGGGATACTTCAGTGGCCCAGCCAGAGCCCGGACTTAAACCCGATCAAACATCTCTGTAGAGACCTGAAAATAGCTGTGCAGTGACGCTCCCCATCCAACCTGACAGAGCTTGAGAGTATCTGCAGAGAAGAATGGGAGAAACAAGAAGCCAAGCTTGTAGCCAAGAAGTACCCAAGAAGACTCTGAGCTGTAGTCTCTGCCAAAGGTGCATCAACAAAGTACTGAGTAAAGGGTCTGAATACTTAAGTAAATGTCATATTTCATTTTTTTAATGTTTTTTTGCAAAAATGTCTAAAACCTGTTTTTGATTTGTCATTATGGGGTATTGTGTATAGATTGATTGAAGCAATTTAATCCATTTTAGAATAAGGCTGTAACATAACAAAATGTGGAAAGTCAAGGGGTCTGAATACTTTCCGAATGCACTGTAGTCATCATAAGAATGTCATATACAATTTTTTTTTGCTTTTCCCTTGATGGGGGATCTACAGCCTGGGGTTCAATGCATACCCGGCACCACAAGGGGGCAAAAGGGGGCTTAGCCCCCTCAGTTTTAGTTTTATGTCCCTGAATAAAAATATCTCTGGTTGGCGCCATATCGCCAGGTTGGCGCAAAATCTGTATCTCTGCTGCGCTGTCAGCACAATGGACAGAGCGCACCGCTGTGTGTGTAAGTGGGCTATTGAAAGCCTTCGGGGCGCAGGGATTCCGTTAGCCGGTAATTGCCAGCTTTTGGCCATAAAATAAATGAAAATCTGATAAATAAAATTGTAGCCGGCCAATTGTCCGGGGCTGCCCTGCTGCTGAGGAGAGAAAGAAAGCGAGCGAGCGAGGAGCTTTAGCCTAGGCTACTGTTGATTGCGAAGATGGAGGCCTTTTTCATTTCAGTAAAACAAAAGTTAGTGAGTATGCCTATAGTGAAAAGCCTACAAGGCAGACTCCTGTAATGAAAGTGTCTGCCTTTCTGCCCCTGTACCTGTTTCACTGCGGCGTGCTGCTGTGTCGAGCAAGACACTCTCTCTCTCTCTCCTTCCCGGGGGAAGAAAATGCTCAGACAGAAAGAAAAGTGTTCATTTTAAAATCCAATTGCTGGGAAACACACCAATCCTGTTGTTATTTCTCAACTCTCAATTATGAGCTCAATAGCAACTATTTTACAAAGATATTTGACAGGGCTTTGAGATACAGAATGCAAAATGCTCATTGGCCATTGCGAGTGTATAGGCCTCACTAGACGTTAGGCTACAACTGTAACGTGTTTTTGGACATTAAATGTACTGTTAGTTTAATACATGGCTACTATGAGTAGGTATTATCTTTAGTTAGTGATCTAGCCAATGTGTTTTGAGTTTCCACTTACTCAGGTGGTGAATTAGCCCCAAATAAATCAGCTTATGACATTAGAGCACATAAAGATGCAGGCAAATCAATCTATTGAAAATAAATAAACATTCTGGAGCCCTATTTTAACAGTAAAATATATCAATAATAGCATAATTGTCTACCTAAATGCATGACAATCACTGGATTAGGTTGCACATTCAAATATTAAGAATTACAACATCACAAGATCAGGAAATAACGTATTTTTTCAATACCATCTCGTATGTCTATAAGATGATAGGCCTACAATTTTTTTCTATTGCGTGATGGGTGCGACCAAATCAGTTGGGCTGGTGTCACCAACTGAAACTTAGTGGCACGAATGCCACCAGGGGAATATGTTGGTCTGGAGCCCTGCTACAAAGGGAATGTCCTCCTTATGGAAAAGTTGGGATATTGTAGTGAACAAACATGAAAAGACTGTTGGCATGGCCAAAGCAGGCTATTGTGCAACTCGCAATTCAGGTAGGATGCAATTTTGGAACTTTTTTTTCTTTTTTTTTGGTATTTATAATCATTTGAGTTTATCATTTTTATTGTTGTAGGCCTATTTATTAATCCAAACCAGCTCTTTAAATATTCTGTTGAGACATTGTCATTGGCTCTTTAAATATTCTGTTGAGAGAATTTTCTTTAATTGTTTGCTCCGTATATACTTTTGGATATGTAATAAGTAGGCCTATTGTAAAATAAATATCATTAGCCTATTACTGTCATTTGTTGGATAGAGTAGGCACTAGCCTTTTTTATTTTACCTTTATTTAACTAGGCAAGTCAGTTAAGAACCAATTCTTATTTTCAATGACAGCCTAGAAACAGTGGGTTAACTGCCTTGTTCAGGGGGAGAACAACAGATTTGTACCTTGTCAGCTCGGGGATTTTAACCTTTTGGTTACTAGTCCAACGCTCTAACCACTAGGCAACGCTGCCGCACCTTGGTAATTGCTCCAATATAGCCTGTTCAAAACTTTTGTGAAGGTTAAACCAGTTCGCAAGTGTTTTGTTACATTCTGTTGAGCCATTTTCTTTGGCGAAATTAAGTTCCAACAGTAATGTTGTGTTTGCCACAATATAATATCCTGCTCCTATATTCCTTATAAACAATGGCTTGACTTACTTTTACCCTAGTAAAATGTAGTGAAATTTTGCAAAAGCTAAGGTTTAGTGTGGTGTGGCTGTAAGTCCTATTATACTGCAGGCCTATGCTATGAATGCAGTGCACACGTGCTCCAAATGACTCCAACAGTTGAACTTGAGGTGTGGAAGTATGTTTTCCGCCTACCAGAGTTAATCCTATAATCGAACAATATGATGTTTAGCTTTAAAAAAATATATATATATTGAAAATGTAGGATTTAGCCTCATGCTGTACTCCTATATCTGTATAGCAGACACAGTAGCCTATCAGACAAGTATAAAGAATTATACAACGGGTGGGTCTAATCCTGAATGCTGATTGCTTAAAACCGCATTCCAGCCAGTGTCTATTCCACAAGTTGCCACCGGCTAAATCTATAACGTTTAAATACCTATTTCCTCTGTTCCATCTGACCGCGCAATCGACTGCCTCATCAGCCCAGCCAGGCAACTTATTGTGCAGCAACGCTCCCCATCCAACCTGACAGAGCTTGAGAGGATCTACAGAGAAGAATAGGAGAAACTCCCCAAATACAGGTGTATTTAGCAAAAAAATTTAAAATAAAAATAAAAACCTGTTTTTGCTTTGTCATTATGGGGTTTTGTGTGTAGATTGATGAGGGGGAAAACAATTTAATCCATTTTAGAATAAGGCTGTAATGTAGGAAAATGTGGAAAATGTCAAGGGGTCTGAATACTTTCCGAAGGCACTATACATGGCTATCAAAAGGTCAGAACCGGGTAAGCCTACACGAAACTCAGACCTTATATAAAGTAGTTCTAAAATTCCAGACACAAAAAATTATGGGGAAAAAAACTATTGGAACCATTACCAGGTTTTACGGGTATTATGGGTCCACTTGTATGGGTCCACTTTGCCGGTCTATTGGCATGGTTGCTCGCCAAGCGGACTGGCCGTTCCTTCTAAGCAAAAAAAGTTTGCTATGCAAGCTGGCTACTTCTCTTTTGCTTGCTAGCCGACTAAAGCTAACACACAATCACATCAAGCAGCTGAAATGACAGCAAACAATGTGTCATGACGTTGGCCTGTTGGGGGAGGTTTAAATACTTTCCCCCCTGTTTCTCTCTCTCTACTCTATAGAGTTGACTCTTGAAAAGCCCTTTGTTAACATAGAGATTCTGGGAACATCAAAAGGTGGGAAACGGAATCGTATTTCGGTAATCCAACCAATTGAAAATATGCGTTGGTACTTAATGAATATGATGTTAGATCAGTTGAGCTGAGACATGATTACTGATGATAGGACGACATAAACTGTATCTTGGAAAATCTACACATTCTAGTTATCAGATTCACATGGAATTGTTGTACAATCTAAATGTTTAAATATGAAACTATTTGTGAAAAGATCAAATGTAATTTTTAGCTTCTTAATGAGAGAACAGTTTGTCATAAGAACACCACTCTGCTCACTCAGAGGCCCCGCCCAAGTGAACAGACATAGGGTGTAAACTATGAAACACGCCCTTCTTTCACCACTATATAAACCCGTTGACAAAAATTCAACTTCCGGTTCCAAGGACATGAGGACTTGCGGTCCCCGCGTTAAAAAGGACAAGGTCACCTACAGAACTAAGCCGACCTCAGCGTGAGCTCTGGTTGAACGACAAGAACCTAACGAAATTAGCATCGAATTTCAACGTGAGGATGACGATCCACACGCCGAAAGGATGAATTTCGACTATACCAGCCAGAATATAGCATGAGCTTAAAGTATGGCAACTTGGTATGAACTTTGAACTCTTATTCACTAAAGAAGTGATACCTCCTAGCCTGTTACGTTAGCGCAGCAACTGTAGACATGGGCTAGGAGAGGACGGACAAAGTATTCATTCTACCACGCTCCAGTTCACCACTAGACAGTCTTCAGAGGACCAGAGATCCATGCTGGACCACCCCGGCTTCTATCTACAACCAATCTTCCGAAGCGCAGCTCAGAGTAAATATTCATTGCATTTTCCTTTTTCAAATGGGCGGTTATTTAGACTGCATACGATAATGTATTTACGATAGCATAGCTGCCTATGGCCCGATAGAGACACAAAACCTTTCACTCAAACAGACTCAATAGCCTTGGTTTCTCAAATGATTGCCTCGCCTGGTTCACCAACTACTTCTCTGATAGAGTTCAGTGTGTCAAATCGGAGGGTCTGTTGTCCGGGCCTCTGGCAGTCTCTATGGGGGTGCCACAGGGTTCAATTCTTGGGTGAGTCTTGCTGCTGGTGAGTCTCTGATCCACCTCTACGCAGACGACACCATTCTGTATACTTCTGGCCCTTCTTTGGACACTGTGTTAACTACCCTCCAGACGAGCTTCAATGCCATACAACTCTCCTTCCGTGGCCTCCAACTGCTCTTAAATACAAATAAAACTAAATGCATGCTCTTCAACCGATCGCTGCCTGCACCTGCCCGCCCGTCTAGCATCACTACTCTGGACAGTTCTGACTTAGAATATGTGGACAACTACAAATACCTACGTGTCTGGTTAGACTGTAAACTCTCCTTCAAGACTCACATCAAACATCTCCAATCCAAAGTTAAATCTAGAATTGGCTTCCTATTTCGCAACAAAGCATCTTTCACTCATGCTGCGAAACATACCCTCGTAAAACTGACCATCCTACCGATCCTCGACTTCGGCGATGTAATTTACAAAATAGCCTTCAATACCCTACTCAATAAATTGGATGCAGTCTATCACAGTGCCATCCGTTTTGTCACCAAAGCCCCATATACTACCCACCACTGCGACCTGTACGCTCTCGTTGGCTGGCCCTCGCTTCATACTCGTCGCCAAACCCACTGGCTCCAGGTCATCTACAAGACCCTGCTAGGTAAAGTTCCCCCTTATCTCAGCTCGCTGGTCACCATAGCAGCACCCACCTGTAGCACGTGCTCCAGCAGGTATATCTCTCTGGTCACCCCCAAAGCCAATTCCTCCTTCGGCCGCCTCTCCTTCCAGTTCTCTGCTGCCAATGATTGGAACGAACTACAAACATTTCTAAAACTGAAAACACTTATCTCCCTCACTAGCTGTAAGCACCAGCTGTCAGAGCAGCTCACAGATTACTGCACCTGTACATAGCCCATCTATAATTTAGCCCAAACAGCTACCTCTTCCCCTACTGTATTTATTTATTTATTTTGCTCCTTTGCACCCCATTATTTCTATTTCTACTTTGCACTTTCTTCCACTGCAAATCTACTATTCCAGTGTTTTACTTGCTATATTGTATTTACTTCGCCACCATGGCCTTGTTTGCCTTTACCTCCCTTATCTCACCTCATTTGCTCACTTTGTATATAGACTTATTTTTCTACCATATTATTGACTGTATGTTTGCTTTACTCCATGTGTAACTTTGTGTTGTTGTATGTGTCAAACTGCTTCGCTTTATCTTGGCCAGGTCGCAATTGTAAATGAGAACTTGTTCTTAACTTGCCTACCTGGTTAAATAAAGGTGAAATTATATATATATATTTTTTTAAACCAAACCCCTTTCTTTGTGTAACCGGCCGTCATATCTGTTCCGTCCACTAGGGACGTTTTCCTTTATGACATCATTTGTAATCAATGTATGATCCATTCTGTGTATATGTAATTCTGTGTGATTATTTAGGTATTTAGTAAATAAATGATTCAACCACATTTTGTATTGCTTATTCAACTTGTTAGCCAGGGTTTGTGAAGATAACCAAGAATTTACAACTTTCAGATGAGATTGAATAAAGTGACGATTCAATTTTGACTGCTACTGATGAATAGATGAATAGGTCTTTAAGAGTTTATTCGGAAGATAACAGCTCTATAAACATTATTTCGTGTTGCCCCGACTTTCTAGTTAATTACATTTACCTGATTAGCTTGATCAGGTAATATTAATTACAGAGAAATTATTTTATAGAATAGTATGTCATATCACTTAATCCGGCATAGCCAAAGACACGACAAATGTGTATTTTCATTGGCTTTAGCTTTGTTTCTATTGCCTTTTCTTTGGATATATCCATTATAATGATCCTGATAAATGAATTTGCCTAGCTCAGAGAAGCTGTCAGTCTAGTCCAGACACGTTAATTCTCTATGGCACATTGGAGATCGCAACAACAAAAAAACTGCAACATTGCTGCACAGATCGGAGAGGCAGGCAGCAAGATTTAGAAAAAACGAACTGTTGCAAGCCAAAATGCTAGGCTAAAGGCATGGGGAAATAATGGCCCTTTTTCCAAGGAAGATTAAGCTTATGAATTGCCTGGCTGGGCTGTGGGAAAGTGGATGCACATTAATCATTCAAATGAAATTGTCAACAGGCTTTACCCGGGGATTGTCTTAAATAACTCACTGCTATCAACCAATCAGCATCCAGGATCCAAACAACCATTTTATAATTAGTACCATAGCATAGTAATTGTATGAGCAGCAGACAAGCATTCCTCTTTTCAACTGAGTCATTTCTGTATAATGGGACAAAGACAAGGAGAGGGAAACAGATCGGGGGTATTCTTCATGGATACACGCCAGCCAAATTGCCAGAGGATGTTGGTAATTTTCCAAAATCCGGAACATAAAAGAAATAATAAAGAGACATCAACACCAGCTGTGCAGGAGAGGATCAAAGTTGTATGCTTTTAGGAAGATTTCACCAGAAGCTGTACATCTGGGTGGAGAGAGAGACATACTGCATTCCAAATGGCATCCCATTCCCTTCATAGTGCACTATGGGCCCTTGCCAATAGTAGTGCACCTTATAGGGAATACAGCGCCATTGGGACGCACCCATTAACAAAAGGGTGCAGGACAGCTAGCAGCGTCAGGTTAGAATCAATAGGGCCATTGATGATGAAAGGGCCTGTAATGTAGTCTGTATACATCAGGACCCTTCAACACTGTTCCTGGAGAGCTACCGTCCTGTAGGTTCTCAATCCAACCCTAATCTAGCACACCTGATTCTAATGATTACCAGGTTGATCAACTGAATCAGGTTAGTTACAACTTGGGTTGGAGTGAAAACCTACAGGAGGTTAGGTCTCCAAGAACAGGGTTGAAGAGTCCTGGTATACATGGTACGCAGTAGAACCAGAGCCTTCTATTACAGTTGCAATAAAAGGCTCTGCACAGCTGAGCAGAACCAAAACAAGGCAGAATGGAAGAAGAGATCAGAGGGAGCTGAGTAGTAAATGTCGGCATATGTACACAGGCAGGAATTACACTGCATTTGGAAAGTATTCAGACCCCTTGACTTTTTCCACATTTTGTTACATTACAGCCTTACACTAAAATGGGTGAAATTGTTTTTTTTCCTCAATCTACACACAATACCCCACAACGACAAAGCAAAAACAGGTTTTTAGAAATGTTTGCAAATTTATATAAAAAACGGAAATATCACATTTACATAAGAATTCAGACCCTTTCCTCAATACTTTGTTGAAGCACCTTTGGCAGAGACTACAGCCTTGGGTCTTCTTGGGTTTACGCTACAAGCTTGGCAAACCTGTATTTGGGGAGGGGAGTTTCTCCCATTCTTCTCTGCAGATTAAGCTCTGTCAGGTTGGATGGGGAGTGTCACTGCACAGCTATTTTCAGGTCTCTCCAGAGATGTTCGATCGGGTTCAAGTCCGGGCTCTGGCTGGGCCACTCAAGGACATTCAGAGACTTATCCCAAAGCCACTCCTGCTTTGTCTTGGCTGTATGCTTAGGGTCGTTGTCCTGTTGGAAGGTGAACCTTCACCCCAGTCTGAGGTCCTGAGCACTCTGGAGCAGGTTTCCATCAAGGATCTCTCAGTACTTTGCTCCGTTCATCTTTCCCTAGATCCTGACTAGTCTCTCAGTCCCTGCCGCTGAAAAACATCCCCACAACATGAATGTGCCACCACCATGCTTCACCGTAGGGATGGTGCCAGGTTTCCTCCAGATGTGATGCTTGGCATTCAGGCTTAAGACTTCAATCTTGGTTTAGTCAGACCAGAGAATCTTGTTTCTCATGGTCAGAGTCCTTTTGGCAAACTCGAAGCGGGCTGTCATGTGCCTTTTACTGAGAAGTGGCTTCTGTCTGGTCACTCTACTATAAAGGCCTGATTGGTGGAGTGCTGCAGAGATGGTTGTCCTTCTGGAAAGTTCTCCCATCGCCACAGAGGAACTCTGAAGCCAGCCAGCTCTAGGAAGAGACCTGGTGGTTCCAAACTGTGCCTCGACAGAACCCTGTCGACGAGCTCTACGGACAATTCCTTCGACCTCACGGCTTGGTTTTTGCCCTGACATGCACTGTCAACTCTGGGACCTTATGTAGACAGGCGTGTGCCTTTTCAAAGCATGTCCAATCAATTGTATTTACCACAGGTGGACTCCAATCAAGTTGTAGAAACATCTCAAGGATGATAAATGGAAACAGGATGCACCTGAGCTCAATTTCAAGTCTCATAGCAAAGGGTCTGAATACTTATGTAAATATTGTCTGTAGATTGATAAAGAAAAACATTTATGTAATCCATTTTAGAATAAGGCTGTAACATAACAAAATGTGGAAAGAGGGAACGGATCTGAATACTTTCAGAATGCACTATATATCCACCGAATGTCCCTTCTCTGGTTCGTTCATTATTATGAGTAGTTGTGGAGATGATTGCAGTTGTCTGAGTAATAGATGAAAGAACAGTGAATTGCAGTGAGTCTGTATGAGTTGAAACTTTTGTTTCTGTATCTAATGACTGCATTGAGGAATACCACCCATTATTAACCTGCAATTTAATTTAGAAGCTATCTTTAATGGCTTTACCTCATGATAAAACATATTTAAACTTCAAAAATAGGGGTGAAATCAGGTTAAAAAAAAAAACATTCCAATGATTACATACTCTGATTACATGAAAAACACCATATTTCATAGACTTGTTGGCAATTCATCAAGCTAATCTAAGAGGAGGTGTGTACAACCCCACCTGCTACGTCAAAGTAATACAGCTTGCTGTATTATTAGTCACCACATGTCCCTTTTGATATTGTGTGCTGCATTGCCTGAGGTTCAGGCTGCCTAATTTTCAGAAACAAGTCACCATGTCTGTCACCAAGTCACCATGTAAGTCACCATGTCTGTCTCCACAAATTATTTTCACAAAATGATTTAAAAAAATGATAATGAAATTAATACAATTCATAAAATAAAATACAAATGTATAATATACATAACTGGAAACTATGTATTCATTTATATTTATATTTGTTTATTTGTCCCTGTCACGGCTTTCAAAAGGATCGGACCAAAGTGCAGCGTGGTTGTAGTTCCACATTTTTATTAAATCCGTGAAACTTTGCAAAACATAAATAACTGAATTTACAAAACAACAAACCGTGACGCAGAGAGAAACAAACACTACTCAAAAGATAATCACCCACAAAACCCTGGAAGAAAACCCCCTACTTAAATATGATCTCCAATCAGAGGTAACGAGGACCAGCTGCCTCTGATCAACCCAAAAAACAACAACATAGAAATAGAAAAACTAGAACTTAAACATAGAAATAGAAAACATAGAAAAACACAAAACACCCCCTGTCACGCCCTGACCTACTCTACCATAGAAAGTCACATCTTACTATGGTCAGGACGTGACAGTCCCCATTGAATTAAAACAACATTGAGCAGATGTGTTGCTCACTATTTCAGTCAGAGATCATGTTTTAATTAAAGAACTTCGATAACTAATTAAGATGAGATATACACTGTTTATAGAGATCATTAGAGAGAAGACAGGCCTGGATGTCCTTAAGGATGATATGGTCAATACAGCGGTTGCCATAGGGATGCACCTACCTCAGGCATTTAAAGAGTAAATTGTTTCCTGAGCAGTCAATGCAATGAGGATGTACTTACTTACATCAGTGACTGACCACAAGGCCTGCATCCCAAATGGAACCCTATTCCCTATATTCTGCCATAGAACTCTGGTCAAAAGTGGTGCACTACGTTGGAAATAGGGTGCCATTTTGGACGCAACCAAGATGTGTTGGTATTGACCCCTATTAGTGCTGTGCTGTAAGCCGACATTATAGATGCCCTTTTGTTCTGTACTGTATGTGGCCAGACAGTTAACTAAAAGCAGAACAGAAGAATTAGCTATCAAAGAGAAATGTAGTGGTACTGCTTCAGGTGAGAACTCCGTTCCAGAGCATTAGTTGCATTAAAACTGAAACGTACTATCAGAACTCAGGATAACAACCAGATGCAGACAGCTAGAGTCACATATGTTTATTGAACCAAACAGGGGCGAGGCAAAAGAAGGCAGAGGTCCGTAATCCAGGGCAGAGTCAATAAGGTACTGAACAGCATGAAGGCTCGGGGGCAGGACAGGCAGTTGTTCGTAAACGGGTCAGAGTCAGGCAGGTACAGAATGGCAGGCAGTCTCGGTGAGAATGGTCAGAACAGGGGAAACTAGGAAACAGAACTTGAGAAAGCAGGGAGAAGGGAAAACACGCTGGTAAGACCTGACAAGACCAGACAAACTGGCAACAGACAAACAGAGAACACAGGTATAAATACACTGGGGATAATGAGGAAGATGGGCAACACCTGGAGGGGGAGGAGACAAGCACAAAGACAGGTAAAACAGATCAGGGTGTGACACGTACTGTATGACCCTGTAACACCCTGGCCATAGAGAGGGGTTTTGTTATTTATTTTGGTTAGGCCAGGGTGTTGCATTGGGTGGGCATTCTATGTTCATTTTTCTATGTTTTTGTATTTCTTTGTTTTGGGCCGTGTGTGGCTCCCAATCAGGCACAGCTGTAATTCGTTGTTGCTGATTGGGAGTCACACATAAGAAGCCTGTTTTTCCTTTGGGTTTTGTGGGGGATTGTTTCTGTTTAGTGTTTTGCACCTGACAGGACTGTTTGGCTGTCGGTTTTCTTGTTTTGTGTGTAGAGTGTCCTTACGTTTATTAAAATTCAAAGATGAACACTAACTCCGCTGCACCTTGGTCTACTTCCACAGACAGCCGTTACAGAATCCCCCACCAACAACGGACCAAGCAGCGGAGGAAGGAGAAGCACCAGGAGAGGGGAAATATGGACTCATGGACTTTTGAGGAGATGGAAAGGTGCGTTCAAGATTCCTGGAGATGGGAGGAATTGCTCGACGGAGGTGGACCGTGGGCTCAGCCTGGGGAGTATCGCCGCCCGCAGTGGGAGATCGAGGCGGCGATAGCTGAGAGGCGCTGGTACGAAGCGAGGGAGCGCAACAGGCACGAGAGGCAGCCCCCCAAAAATTGGGGGGGGCACACGGAGAGTGTGGCGGAACCAGGAAGGAATTCTGGGCCAACTCCCCATGCTTACGGCAGGCAGCGTGGTACTGGTAAGGCACCGTGTTATGCTGTGAAGCGCACGGTGTCTCCAGTGCACGTGCATAGCCCGGTGCGCTATAGGCCAGCCCCCCGCAAGTGCCATGCGAGTGCAGGCATCGAGCCAGGACGGATTGTGCCGGCTCAGCGCGTCTGGTCTCCGGTGCGCCTTTTCGGTCCAGGTTATCCTGCACCGGCTCTGCGCACTGTGTCTCCAGGGCGCTGGAGGGTTCAGTTCGCCCAATGCCTGCACTCCGCCCGTGCCGGGCCAAAGTGGGCATTCAGCCTGGAGTGTGGGTAAATAGCCTAAGTACCAGAACTCCAGTGCTCCCCCACAGCCCGGTTTATCCTGTGCCCCCTCCTCGGACCAGGCCTCCAATGGGTCTCCCCATCCTGGTCCGTCCTGTGCCTCCTCCTCGGTCCAGGCCTCCAGTGGGTCTCCCCATCCTGGTCCGTCATGTGCCTCCTCCTAGGACCAGGCCTCCAGTGGGTCTCGCCAGTCCGGAGCCGCCAGAGCCGCCCGCCAGTCCGGAGCCGCCAGAGCCGCCCGCCAGTCCGGAGCCGCCAGAGCCACCCGCCAGTCCGGAGCCGCCAGAGCCGCCCGCCTGTCCGGAGCCGCCAGAGCCGCCCGCCTGTCCGGAGCCGCCAGAGCCACCCGCCAGCCTGGTGAGTCCTGTGCCTGCGCCCAGGGCCAGGCCTCCTTCATGTCTCCCCAGCCTGGTGAATCCTGGGCCAGAGCCGCCAGAGCCGCCCGCCAGCCTGGTGAGTCCTGTGCCTGCGCCCAGGGCCAGGGCCAGGCCTCCTTCATGTCTCCCCAGACTGGTGAATCCTGGGCCAGAGCCGCCGGAGCCGCCCGCCTGTCTGGAGCCGCCAGAGCCGCCCGCCTGTCCGGAGCCGCCGCCAGAGTCGCCCGCCAGCCAGTCGCCGCCAGAGTCGCCCGCCAGCCGGTCGCCGCCAGAGTCGCCCGCTAGCCGGTCGCCGCCAGAGTCGCCCGCCAGCCGGGCACCGCCAGAGTCGCCCGCCAGCCGGGCGCCGCCAGAGTCACCCGCCAGTCCTCCGGCGCGGCCAGGGGCGCCACCTAAGTGGGCAACGCCGAGGGTGGAGCGGAGGCCACGTCCCGCACCTGAGCCGCTGCCGTAAGAAGGCCCACCCAGACCCTCCCCTTCAGAGTCAGGTTTTGCGGCCGGAGTCCGCACCTTTGGGGGGGGGGGGGGGGGGTACTGTAACGCCCTGGCCATAGAGAGGGGTTTTTGTTCTTTATTTTGGTTAGGCCTGGGTGTTACATTGGGTGGGCGTTCTATGTTCATTTTTCTATGTTTTTGTATTTCTTTGTTTTGGGCCGTGTGTGGCTCCCAATCAGGCACAGCTGTAGTTCGTTGTTGCTGATTGGGAGTCACACATATAAGGAGCCTGTTTTTCCCTTGGGTTTTGTGGGGGATTGTTTCTGTTTAGTGTTTTGCACCTGACAGGACTGTTTGGCTGTCGGTTTTCTTGTTTTGTGTGTAGAGTGTTCTTACGTTTATTAAAATTCAAAGATGAACACTAACTCTGCTGCACCTTGGTCTACTTCCACAGACAGCCGTTACAGACCCTTAGCATGTGAATGGGAATGAATCTATTATGTACTCTTATCATTCTTGTTAAAGGGCTCTTATACCCATGTATTGGTAAAGCATGTTACAGAGAAAGGGGTCCCTGCTTTAATTACTATAAAATGTACCATTATAAGTAGTCACAGAATAATTGCAATGCACTAACATGTTATTACACTCACACTTTTCCTTAATTATATAATTACAATATATCAACACTGGTAAAAAAAAAAAAAGCAACCTTAAAGTAGCAGGTATAAAATCATTCTCATGTTAAGCTCCTACAAGTGACCAAAAATACACCTGCATGAGTAGCTAATTATCTCCTCAAGGTGACTTTGTGTCCCCAGTCCTCACCATGGTGCTCCTTCTCTCACACTGGGTCTGCAATCAGGAGTCTCTTCCCGCCTCTCCTCTTCCCTCCTCTCCTCTCTTCTTCCCTCCTCTCCTCTCCTCTCCTCTTCCCTCCTCTCCTCTCCTCTTCCCTCCTCTCCTCTCTTCTCTTCTTCCCTCCTCTCCTCTCCTCTTCCCTCCTCTCCTCTTCCCTCCTCTCCTCTCTTCTTCCCTCCTCTCCTCTCCTCTCTGGACAGCTGCATGCCGCCAGTCCAACACCCCGGGCTTTAAAACCTCACTCTAATTAAAACCAATGTTTAAATTGGTGGCTAATCTATAGGCTATTGCAGTCCGATTCAACATCCATCATTGATTGGTCTGGCCATTTCAAAGACCCTGGGGAAGGCAAACTAATGAAAAAAAATATTTGAACGGTGCCCTTTGTAGGAAGAGTTGTAAGAATTCAGTCTTCGTGGTATACCTGATTATATGTTTTACCTGTCCATACAAACAACGTACTGTATATATGCAAGTACATGTGATTTGTCACTCAAACTTTTACAATGCATATAAGGAACACAAAAAAACATGGACTATTTGATGTTGGTCAGCTCATCATAAAAGCCTCGTAGTTGTCATTGACACAAAAAGAGTCCAAAAAATTAAGTGGAATTTCATGGAATATTTCGTAGCTCAATGGAATGAGGAAAGAATGTTTCATGTGTGGTGGAATTCCATATGCTGCAATTTATTGTAGATTAGATTAATCTTCATTTATGCTAGGTCATCGAAAACAACAAGGAGCCTAATGACAGATGGATATGGAAATATACTGTATATACACTGTATAACCAGAGGTTGGAGGGAAGTATTGAGGTGTGGTCTTTCCAATCACACCTCAGTTATAGCGAATTATTTGATTTAGTGGTAGCTGCTAGGAGAGATATTGCTTTTTTCTCAGTGGTTCTCCACAGCAAATTTAAGTCAGGCACACTCCTGGGACTCCTCTTTTGGGTCCCTGGCCTGCAGGGATCCACGCAAAGCGTCAGCCATCATTGAGGCGGCTAGGTGGCTCAGTGCGGCCGCGGAAAATAAAGGAAAAAGAGAGAAACTATTGCCTCTTATATATATATTTTTTTTTTCTTCCCTGTCTCCTATTCCCTTGTGTGGGAATTGATCTAGTGGGTCTGATTCAGGCTCAGTATTAAATCACCTTCAGGGTCCTGTGTGAACACAGTGGAGAGCCTGTCTCACCTCCCCTTTGTTCAGCCCAACACCTGCGATAATAGAAAGCGTTCGTTTTTACACTGAGGGGACCAGGCCCCAATCTTGCCTTGGGTTTTTTACCTCTTCTTTTCTTTTTTAAACCACATTGTGTCTGGCCTTTTGTGTGCTCTGATGGAAATAGCACTTTCCACACAAAGACTCCACATTGTTGTACAGTGACAACAAATGAGTCTTTTGTGAGTGGACTGAAGGTGCTCTTTCATTATGGTGAGAAGGGAAAGTTTATCCCTCCTTGTTTCCTGGTGTGGTCCCAGCCAACCTCTAAGACCATGTTGATTTCGCTATGAGGCGGTGTGTGTCTATTGCCATGTTGATTTCGCTATGTGGCGGTGTGTGTCTATTGCCATGTTTATTTCGCTATGAGGCGGTGTGTGTCTATTGCCATGTTGATTTCGCTATGAGGTGGTATGTGTCTATTGCCATGTTGATTTCGCTATGTGGCAGTGTGTGTCTATTGCCATGTTGATTTCGCTATGTGGCAGTGTGTGTCTATTGCCATGTTGATTTCGCTATGTGGCAGTGTGTGTCTATTGACATGTTGATTTCGCTATGAGGCAGTGTGTGTCTATTGCTCCTATGTGTTTACATCAGGGATAAAAATCATAGCTTTGGTTAGATTGCGTGAGGCAATTAATAATAAACAGTCATTATGTAAGCTGTCATTATAGAATTTTGTGGCAGCACAACATACTGTATGGTTCAAGGTAAGTACACATCTTAGGAACCGCACCAGGGAACCACACTAGAGTACCACATCATGGTATCAAATTCATAACTGAGAATACCCCTACCTTCCCCTCATTAATTTAGCAGGCATCAGAATTGATCATGTCCACGCTATAATTCTGCATGGAACTGGTGATAATACAGTGAGGGACATATCTTCTCTTCAGATCCAAACAGACCCTACAGCAGCCACACCAATAAACCATGGGAATAAAGGGCCTCAGGTGTTGACCTGCTAGAGCTATTTAGTGTGTTGGAAGCCCATAACTACAGAAGTCTAGGGGGAACACCTTCACTCTGTCTCCACAAGTTAAAAGCTGAACTCTTTCAGACCAACACACCACCATAAATCTTTCTGGCAGGGTAGTAGATTGTATTTGAAGTGGGGCTCCAATTTGCCATGTGGCTTGTTGACTCCCTGATTACTGTTCCCAGGTAGAGGAATGTAGCAGAACATCCTTGGTAAGGTTTGACATTGAGCACAGTACCCTCAGCTCTGGACTAGTCATTTGTCATGGATATTACCCACTGACAGCTGTCAGGCAAAGTGTTCTATGTCATAGGGGTATGCATTAACTTCCTTCTCAATGGTGATGCAATAGTTTCACCCAACACCCTTTCTGTAACTCTACACACTCTACACTCTATCTCTGGTGGAGGTGTTTTGCTTGTTCTTCATATAAACAGCTATTTCAACATGATATTGTTGATTTGAAGAATTCATGTGATGATCTTTACATAATAGTGCACTTATTTGTCACCACTTGGTCGACAGCCGTCCATCTTCTCCCACACTGTTTTGATTGGCCAAAAATCTCCTCCAAGCCGGGATCCGACAGAGCTTTGCGAGTGCAATCTGTGGCGTTGGTGGTGAAGGTCAGGGAGCGCTGCGACTTGTAGAGACATGATCCCGATGACTGTGGTCATTCATTTCCCTCCATCACACAGAGGCCATGCAGCCACTGCACGGCTCCAAGCTGGGAACGCCGGGCAGAGATAAGAGCATAGTTATTACCGCCCCTGTCCCTCCTCGCTCTCCCCCTCTCTCCTCCTCTCCCCCTTCTCCGCATCCCTCTCCTCCTCTCCTCCTCTCCTCTCTGTGTGCATCCTAAATAGCACGCTATCCCCTATATGGTGCCCTACTTTTGACCAGAGCCCTATGGCCCTATAGGGAATAGGGTGCCATTTGGAACGCAGCCTCTCTCTCTGTGGATGTATGTGTATGGTGAGTCCTTACACTCAGTTGTGACAGGCCAGGTATCACTCTGACAGGCCCTCACTCTCCCTGTAATGGAGTCGCTGGGAACGCAGCTCCTCAATTAGACAGTTCCAGGGGATTAGCTGAGGTTGGTTCATTTGATGGAAGGTTGGTTTGCAATGGATATACTGAAATGTGTTTGGGGAAAATGTAGCCCAACACCTGTAATAGTGAATACAATGTTGCAGGTGAATCACCATTTTTTTTAAAGATAATCTTGCCTCTTGGTCAACATTTTGGTTGACATGGTAGATGTGAGATTGAAACATATGCACAGCCTGTGTTCTGTAGTGACGTATGTTTTCTGTACATAGCTGCCATGCTGTGGCTCTTTGTGATGCTCAACATCTAAATTGGACCATACAGAGAGAGGTGACGAGGTGGACAGCTGTGTCCCTGGGCCTGTTATGGCCTGACAGGACGTGACAGAGATGACCATCATAGCCGTGTCAGTCACTCTCTGGCTCCTTCAACCCCATCACACGCTGCTAAGTGGCGGAAGAGAGGGATGGAATGAGTACAATGAAAGAAACGTGGACAGCGAGAGAGAGAGGGAACGAGAGGGAGAAAACATGTGTTATCTGCAGGTGCACACCGCAAGTCAAAAGGTGTTTTTGTCCCATGGACGTTCACCACTTCTCATCCGCAGTGGCTTTTAGTGCCCTCTCTGACCCAGCAAGAGAACAGTAGGTTATGAACAGATTGTTGCAGTACATCCATGGCCATGCAGGAACTATTCCTGACCATGTGACCTGACCTTAAACATACCTGCATTCTTGCCTGTCCTTTTTTCATCTTAGCCTCTACACCTGGATGGTCTGGAATAAGAACGTTCCCACAGATAAGACTTTGGTATTTCATATTCAAACTAGTTAAAAACCTTGCTTGTTAGCTAAGAAGCCCTGTGATTTTCCTAACCTCAAAGACTCAATCGTTTTGAGAACTATGATTCTTTCTAAATGACTAGAAGGATTAATTGTATAGCCTGCTGGAGCTGTTGTTGTTTAGCCTTAAGAGGTTATCCATTTTCCCCAATAGGGTCTGGCTCCAGCAGATACCTTCTCAGGACACTGACACTGTGAGACATAGAGCTGGAGCTGGACATGGAGCTCAGACAGGAGGATGCCGCGTTACCGCCACGCATGGTGAAATTACATTTTGAATTAGAAGCTAGGTATTAGCTAGTGCGTGCTAGCTAATACTTAGCTTACTAGCTAGTGTATAACAGCTACTGTAAAGTGTACTAGCTAGCTAATGTGTACTATCTAGTGTGTATTAGCTAGCTAACTAGGGTGTGCTAGCTAGCTAGTGCCCTTATGAAGAAGGATTGCAGTCAGAGTGCAGTTTAACTTCCATACACTGCGGTATAACTGCAGTTAGAGTATGCTGCAAAGACTGCATTTTGGACACAGATAGTGTGTGCTAACTAGCTGCACAAGCCACAGTGGTTAACATAACGCCCTTGACCAGAGATAGTGCGCTGACTGGTATGTGCGTAGCACACTGACGCCCTGGAACCAAGCTACTGACTCACGCGATACACATGACCAACAAACATCTACAGGTTGCACGAACACATACCATCTGTGATGCAAAAAGACCAAAATACCATCTGAGATGCATGCGCTTGGAGGTTTGGCGACCAGGCGGTGTCAGCGTGAATAATCTGCAGCTGGATGCTTTTCATTTTTCCTGAGGATATGATTTATTTATTGTCGTAACATTACTGATATTTGCAGCGCTATAAGGAACTGCCTTTGTTCTTGCATTTACAAGACTATGGACAAACTGCACAAACACTACACAAAAGTCTGACGTGGATTTTTCTAATACGTTATTTGAAATTTGATCTCTAAGTTTAAACCTGAGGATGTTTCCCTGTGAACATACTCTCAAAGAGCTTTGTGAACTAAGCAGATTGGAGAAGAGAAAATGGCCTTCATTTCTGCCTCGCAGCATGATAAATCAAGATCGACCACATCAAATGTGCTTCAAGCTGTGTACGGTAGTGTTTGTTATTAAGGCATTCTCAATGAAGGGGAAGAAGTGCATTACTCTTATCTCATATCAAAGCACAATCAACGCTTCCACAATCACTGTTTATTGTGACTGGAATTGAATATTTTATGATTTAAACCCAAGACAGTGTAAACACATTCATGACATGTGGAGAGCCAAAGAAGCCATTTGTTTTTATAAGAATCGCCTGCTACCGGGAGACACAATAAATCCGAAGTTCCAGGCTTGTTTGATACCGTCATATCAATTGATTTTCCATCGTACACCTCTGGTACCAAATAAATATTGTACAGCCTTCAGAAACCCTTTTTCTGTCACTCCAGCTGCCTTGAATTACATAGAGAAACATTTTGAAATAACCCAAACCCCGTACACAATGTAGGCCTACACACACACAGGCACGCACACACACTCACACACACGCACAGAGGTATCTTTTCAGGCATTCCCGAAACCTACAACAGGGCTCCAGACTGTGACCATTTTGTCGTATTTTGCGACCCTTTAACTTGGCTGTGCAAGTAACTTTTTTAATTGGTTGCACTGGTGCGAGCTGCACATTCTGATTGTGTAACATTCCAAAATACAATTGCAGGGACAAAAACATGTTGGAAGCAAGTAGTATATTACAGAGAGGAGGGTCTCAGCTTTCTGTTGGTATCATTTTTATTTCTCAATAATCATTATTGATCATTATTGAGATCCACTGTTAGGAAAACAGACAATTCTGAACAATGCATGCCTGAGCACGTTGTAAGGTTCTGTACTTATTTTCTTTGTCAAATTTGTGTTCTTGAACGTAGCCCTGTTTCTTTGTGTTCTTGAACGTAGCCCTGTCTTTCATGTTTGTTCATTGATTTCACCTGTGTTAGTTACTCACCTGGTCTCATCAGCTCCTTATTTAGTTCAGTTCATTCTGTTTGTGCCTTTGTGAGTTGTTGTTCCTTTTGACTGTACTAAGCCTTTTCCTAGCTTGTTTGTGAGTTCCAGTTACTACAGCCTTCAGTCCTAGTTTTGATTCCCTGCCTGTTTGCCTACCGGTGTATGACCATTGCCTGCCTGTGACTACGATACCTGCCTTCTGTGAAGGTGAAATAAACACCTGCTGCGCTTTGCGTGTGAATCGACACCTTTTTCTCCCTGAGTATTCATTACACACGTATTGACATAGAGTTGGCCTAATCAGAGATGTTTCTTCCCTTCTTTGCCATTTAGAAACACATTTCATGCAATTCTACTACAATTTATGACTGGAGACATAAGCAACATATTTTTAAATATGACACAAATTAGTAGCCGACTCTGCTGACACTGACAAACAGATCAGTAAAGATAACCTTGTCTTGAATGCAACCATCTAATCTAGGGCCTACAAAAAAGGGGAGACAAATTGTACAAAATGACTTCTATCTAGTCTGGAGGAGGAAATTATTGTTCCCCAAAAACTTTCCAGTGGTACTGATCCAATGATAAAGATGGTGAATATGTGTGCACTCACCGGGGATATGTCCGATCCTCTCTGCTGGTGCCAATAAGATAGGCTACTGTTCGCTCAATTGGGAGTTGAGAATTTTCAGCAATAGCATTTGCTATCTAAAAAGTGTTTTTCCTACGATTGTATTTTGAAATATTGCGATAGGCCTAGGCTTATTAAAAAGCTGCAACTCAACAATCAGCTATTTGGTAGGCTATTTGCCTCACGCACTGCCTAAATTGTGAGCTTAAAACAATCCACAGCTTATTTTTAAAAGAAGGTAATGATCCTCTGTGGCCAAATCATGCTCTCTGGTGTAGCATTTTGAAATATTTTTCTTTTTTATGTATACACACGAGTAATTATATAGATAATTTTGGCAAATGAATTCAATTTTATTTATGGGAAGCTTATCTTCCCCTAGCCTATTGGACACGCCACCTTTGTCGAAATCAATGTAAAAGTAACCGGTGCATGAAACAGCTGGCCGGGAGATTTACAAGGCTGAGGGTGGCAGTTTCTTTCCAAGCAACGCTCCGCATGGTCCTAATGCGAGCCACATAGTACACTAAACAGCTGTTGCATTTTAATTGGGATTGGAGGGATTTTTGCCTACTTTTACATTTTTGGTATTGTACATACATTGCCATACCCAACTGACGCCCCTAAGTTAGAGATCTAGCTAATGTTTTTTGAGTTTTAAGTTTTGAATGAGGCCTATATATAATATTAGTGCACATACAAATGAAGGACAATTATTTCATATGATTTTTTTTTTTAGGGAGCCCTATTTTAACTGTAAAATATAAAAAAGGGTTTACTTAATTGTCAACACAAAATTCATGACAATTACTGGATAAGGTTGCAAATCAAAATATTTAGAATCATGCATTCCTGGTTGGACATGTTACAATGAAAGAAATGAAGGTTCATAAATGGTTGTTCCTCAGCTCTTAAGGTTCCTTGGAGGACTCTTGCCTGATAAAGAACCATTGAGTTAAGTGTGGGGTTCTTGACATGGCATCTACAGTTCTTCAGAATTCTATTTCTTTTTTTAATTCTTTTTTTCACCTTTTATTTAACCACAATTCTCATTTACAACTGCGACCTGGCCAAGATAAAGCAAATCAGTGCGACAAAAACAACAACACCGAGTTACACATCGGATAAACAAACGTACAGTCAATAACACAATAGAAAGATCTATGTACAGTGTGTGAAAATGTAAAAGAGTAGGGAGGTAAGGCAATAAATAGACCATAGAGGCTAAATAATTACAATTTAGCATTAACACTGGAGTGATAGATGTGCAGATGATGATGTGCAAGTAGAGATACTGGGGTGCAAAAGAGCAAAAGGATAAGTAACAATATGGGGATGAGGAAGTTGGGTGTGCTATTTACAGATTGGCTGTGTACAGGTACAGTGATCGGTAAGCTGCTCTGACAGCTGATGCTTAAAGTTAGAGGGCGATATAAGACTCCAGCTTCAGCGATTTTTGCAATTCGTTCCAGTCATTGGCAGCAGAGAACTGGAAGGAAAGGCGGCCAAACGAAGTGTTGGCTTTGGGGATGACCAGTGAAAAATACCTGCTGGAGCGTGTGCTACGGGTAGGTGTTGCTATGGTGACCAGTGAGCTGAGATAAAGCGGGGCTTTACCTAGCATAGACTTATAGATGACCTGGAGCCAGTGAGTTTGGCAACGAATATGTGGTGAGGGCCAGCCAACGAGAGCATACAGGTTGCAGTGGTGGGTAGTATATGGGGCTTTGGTGACAAAACAAATGGCACTGTGATAGACTACATCCACTTTGCTGAGTAGAGTGTTGGAGGCTATTTTGTAAAGGACATCGCCGAAGTCAAGAATCGGTAGGATAGTCAGTTTTACGAGGGTATGTTTGGCAGCATGTGTGAAGGAGGCTTTGTTGCAAAATAGGAAGCCGATTCTAGATTTAATTTTGGATTGGAGATGCTTAATGTGAGTCTGGAAGGAGAGTTTACAGTCTAACCAGACACCTAGGTATTTGTAGTTGTCCACATATTCTAAGTCAGAACCTTCCAGAGTAATGATGCTGGTCAGGCGGGAGGGTGCAGGCAGCAATCAGTTGAAGAGCATGCACTTAGTTTTACTAGCATTTAAAAGCAGTTGGAGACCACGGAAGGAGTGTTGTATGGCATTGAAGCTCATTTGGAGGTTTATTAACACAGTGCCCAAAGAAGGGCCAAATGAAAACAGAATGGTGTCGTCTCCGTAGAGGTGGATCACAGAATCACCAGCACCAAGAGCGACATAGTTGATATATACAGAGAAAAGATTCGGCCTGAGAATTGAACCCTGTGGCACCCCCATAGAGACTGCCAGAGGTCCGGACAACAGGTCCTCCAATTTGACACACTTAACTCTATCTAAGAAGTAGTTGGTGAACCAGGCGAGGCAGTCATTTGAGAAGCCATAGCTATTGAGTCTGCCGATAAGAATGAGTCTGCCGATAAGAACAGTTTAGGTCTAGAGTGCCTCCCCCTTTGAAGAGAGGGGATGACCGCGGCAGCTTTCCAATCTTTGGAGATCTCAGAAGATACGAAAGAGAGGTTGAACAGGTTAGTAATAGGGGTTGCAATAATTTTAATAGGGGTTGCAACAATTTCCACTCAAGGTACTTGAAACGTATGGAAGCCTGCAGATGTGTCCCTTTCATAGCACACAGCAAATTGGCAAGTTTTAACTAATGTTGATTTTTCAGTGTAATATTTGTAGTGTTCATTCAGAAGTTAACATTGTAAAGAGTTGGTGTAAAAGAAAACATGTGTTGGTGTTAATAATCAGATTTCAACCAAAACCACACCCATCATTATCATATTTCCCAGCATGCTGTATTGCTGGTTGATTAAAAAAATGATTTGTGTCAATATCTACAGTTGAAGTCGGAAGTTTACATAAGCCTTAGCCAAAGACATTTAAACTCAGTTTTTCACAATTCCTGACATTTAATCCTAGTAAAAATTCCCTCTTAGGTCAGTTAGGATCACCACTTTATTTTAAAAATGTGAAATGTCAGAATAATAGTAGAGAGAATCATTTATTTCAGCTTGTATTTCATTCAACACATTCCCAGTGGGTCAGAAGTTTACATACACTCAATTAGTATTTGGTAGCATTGCCTTTAAATTGTTTAACTTGGGTCAAACGTTTCGGGTAGCCTTCCACAAGCTTCCCACAATAAGTTGGGTGAATTTTGGCCCATTCCTCCTGACAGAGCTTGTGTAACTGAGTCAGGTTTGTCGGCCTCCTTGCTCGCACACACTTTTCCAATTCTGCCCACAAATGTTCAATGGGATTGAGGTCAGGGCTTTGTGATGTCCACTCCAATACCTTTAATTTGTTGTCCTTAAGCCATTTTGCCACAACTTTGGATGTCTGCTTGGGGTTATTGTCCATTTGGAAGACCCATTTGCAACCAAGCATTAACTTTCTGACTGATGTCTTGAGATGTTGCTTCAATATATCCACATAATGTTCCATCCTCATGATGCCATCTATTTTGTGAAGTGCACCAGTCCCTCCTGCAGCAAAACACCCCCGCAACATAATGCTGCCACCCCCGTGCTTCACGGTTGAGATGGTGTTCTTCGGCTTGCAAGCCTCCCCCTTTTTCCTCCAAACATAATGATGGTCATTATAGCCAATCAGTTCTATTTTTGTTTCATCAGACCAGATGACATTTCTCCAAAAAGTACAATCTTTGGCCCCATGTGCAGTTGCAAACCGTAGTCTGGCTTTTTTATGGCGGTTTTAGAGCAGTGGCTTCTTCCTTGCTGAGCGGCATTTCAGGTTATGTCGATATAGGACTCGTTTTACTGTGGATATAGATACCTTTGCACCTGTTTCCTCCAGCATCTTCACAAGGTCCTTTGCTGTTGTTCTGGGATTGATATGCACTATTCACACCAAAGTACGTTCATCTCTAGGAGACAGAACGTCTCCTTCCTGAGCGGTATGACGGCTGCGAGGTCCCATGGTGTTTATACTTGCGTACTATTGTTCATACAGATGAACGTGGTACCTTCAGGCATTTGGAAATTGCTTCCAGGGATGAACCAGACTTGTGGAGGTCTAACATTTTTTTCTGAGGTCTTGGCTGATTTCTTTTGATTTTCCCATGATCTCAAGCAAAGAGGCACTGAGTTTGAAGGTAGGCCTTGAAATACATCCACAGGTACACCTCCAATTGACTCAAATGATGTCAATTAGCCTATCAGAAGCCATGACATCATTTTCTGGAATTTCCAAGCTGTTTAAAGGCACAGTCAACTTAGTGTATGTAAACTTCTGACCCACTGGAATTGGTGATACAGTGAATTATAAGTGAAATAATCTGTCTGTAAACAATTGTTGGAAAAATGACTTGTGTCATGCACAAAGTAGATGTCCTAACCGACTTGCCAAAACTATAGTTTGTCAACAAGACATTTGTGGAGTGGTTGAAAAACGAGTTTTAATGACTCCAACCTACGTGTATATAAACTTGCGACTTCAACTGTATGTTTTTGCATGTACATTGATTATTGAATTAATCTTATGCTACTTAAATATAAATAACATGTTTATAAACTATTTCAATCTGTTACTTGGATTAATTGCACCTGTTACTGGAATGGTTGTTCCAGTTGAAATGTTTAAGGTAGTCTCATATCTTAGTCTCATATCTTTCCAACTATGGCAGTCATTCTGAATGCAGGTTGAGGGTAAATAAAAATGCTAAATGTTGGATATCCCCACTCAGGCTGGATTCCAATATAAATTACACATCACTTTGCAAGCCATCATAATGTGACTTGCAGGCCTGATGCGGCCTGTGAACTATGAGTTTCAGGCCACTGTATTCGGGTAAAACTCTCAAACATCCCATGTATGGTTCTTCAGAGACCAGGACCCTAAAATGGTTCCCCTATGTATGGCATCACTCTCAATAACCTTATTTGGTTCCCAACTTACACCTTTATTTTTAAGTGTAAATGTGAAAGGTATTTATTGAATACCATCTCATTAGTCTATTACACTTCTTAATAAAGCACTGTGAATTGCTTAATAATGACTTGATAAGATGATGACTCAAATGTATTATTTTGTGTAATGCTGCGATTTTTTGTTGTTGTTGAGGTGCCACCAAATCATGGGCTGGTGCCACTAACTGAAACATTTAGTGGCACCAGTGCTACCAGCTGAAAAAGTTAGTCTGGATCCCTGTATATAAAATAAATAGCCAGACTTCTCAGAAACGATACAGTACATTTTGCAGTGTTAAATCAACACTTAATTCATTTTAACACTACAGAGTGTAAAAAGTACTCTGATTATAGTGTTGCATTTTGAGTGTTACTGTAACACTCTGTAGTGTAACTAACACTGCATTACACTTGCCAGTGTTACTAAAATGTTATACTATAGGATAATTAACACTTTATTTTAACAAACCTAAGGCAAGGGTAAATCTTAGCACTGGCAGTAGTGCTATAGGTTCGGGGTTTGTCAGAAATATGTTTGCTATTTTCACAACAGGAATTATGGGCGCAGTAGTTGGCAGTGGTGCGAAAGGGCTGGGTTTTGATGAATAAACAAGTTGTGGGTGTGTCGTGGCTTAACACGTCATTGGCCAATCAGAAAATTCTCCATGGCTAAGTAGATGGTTGCCTTAAGTTATGTATTTATGGTATTTTATGTATTGTATTGTCATTATCTACAATTCAAATGTTAGTCCATATAGCCTAGTTCGTTAAATAGCCTGCCCCATATTTGCTAAATATGTTGAACATGTTTGTAGTCCACAGTGCTCTAATTGCACTAATTCAATATGAAAAATAAATTTTTAAACATAGGTTATAGCATTCACACTGATATAGCGGCTAGGCCTACTGTAAATTGCAGTCTGGGCATGTCAAACATAGTCAATAAGCAAGATTCACTAGGCTATTGATAAGGGCTTAAAAGACAGTGTATAATTGTAATCAAATTCTAATAAAAAAACTAAAATAGGCTATGTCTAAATACAGTTACACGCATCGTAATTACTCCCCGTGGGCATATAATACATACAAGGCAACTTAGATTGAAGGTTTTTACGCACATCCAAGCCTTTCACAGGAGCTTGACAACAATCCAATATAAAGAGAAAGGGGGAATGTCCACACACCATTATAGTGCTCCCAAATAAACTTAATGGAGCCATCTTACAGATCATATTTCCACTTCTCCAGAAATAGCAGACAAAATTGCATTGCATTCGAGCCATGTACGTTCTTAACATAAAACCATGGTCAGTGAATCTTTATAATTATTTTGGTTTTAATCAACACAATCAATCTGTTTTTTAAAACAACAACAATATTCATAAATAGGATTGGGTCAGAAGTATGATATCCTAAATCGCATCTCTTGGCAATGTGTGTACATAGGCCTAAGGGCTCTTGGTAGGAGGAATGGATGTTTGTCCTAACCATTGAAGATTGTTTATTAAATAGTATACAGTAATCCTATTGGCCTAGTTATAACAAAAATGCAGCCAATCTAGTTATTTTTTTATTGGCTTCAACATGGAAATATTTGTCTACACACATTGCATTTGCATTTCAAAAATGCACTGCATGTTCGAGCCATGGTCAATTGGACATTGCCCAAACGTTAAAATAAGATTATCCCACCATCACTGTTGATATGGTCTGTTAGTGACTTTGCAACAGTAAATAAGAGGGTAGCAAGTAACCCAGTGGTTAAGTTTTGGGCCAGTAACTGAAGCAATTCTTGTTCAAATCCCCGAGCTAACCATGTGAAAAATATTTTGATGTGCCCTTGAGCAAGGCACAGTTGTTCTAGATAAGAGTGTCTGCTAAATGACAAAAATGTAAATACTGTATTTCATAAGGCCTTACTTTGATGGCCTAGTTTTACCCTAACACAGTGGTGTTAGGAAACTCCTGGTTTACAGGCCACATTAGGCCTGCAAGTCACAATATGCTGACTTGCAAAGTGATGTGTAATTCCTATTGGAATCCAACCGCAACCTGCATTCAGAATGACAGTCAGGGTAGGACTTAATAAGACTACCTAAAGCATTGAAACCGGATCAACCATTTCAATAATGGGTGCAATAAATCTAACTAACTGATTGGATTGGTGTAGGAAAATGTACATTATTTATCTTTGTGTAGAATAAGATTGATCAATCAATCAGTGTACATGCAAAAACCCAGATATGAAAAACAATCCCAAAAAAATCTACCTGCAGTAGAGCATGCTGGGAAATTAGATAATGATAGGTGTGGTTTTGATGGGACTGTTTTACTCCCCACAGTGTAAAACAGAAACTCTGGTTATTATCACCAACACTGGGGGTTATTTTAAACCACTGATGTTAATTTCACTCTTGCAGAGTAAATTTAAATCCAGAATCAACACTAGAAATGTTACACTGAAAAATGAAAGCTTTTCACTCCTGCCAAGGTAGAGTGAGCATAATGGGAAAAGAATTGAGGAGCAGCAACTGCACATTGTTGAAACTATTACATTATTCCACTTTCACAGTGCACAGTGAATGTGACATGGTGGAGTAACAGCATCCTATCTAGGAGGGCGGCTATGTGAAACCATCCTACAGTCTGAACAGCTGTTGATGGCTGATAAAGATGGCTCTCATTGTGCAGGGAAAGATATACAGTACAACAAAAGCACTGATAACTACCGGGACCCTCTTCTTTCCCAATCCACATATTACACAGGAAGTGGCCAATCTCAGCGTACCGCAACATGAAAAGCAAGACATATGCAAATGTCACAGTATATGAAATGGATCAGGATGAAACTTCTCACATTAAATTAGATTCACATTTAACCAAAGTAATCAGCCAGAATCAGTTTAGGCCACAGCAACATATCTATTTCCAACAACGTGTAGTGTAAAATATGTATTCTAAATCAGTGGTAGTCTACAGGTAACTGCCAAAATAAAGGAAACACTTGAGTAAATTAAGGACACTAAGTATATTGAAAGCAGGTGCATCCACACAGGTGTTGAGCAATTAACATCCCATCATGCTTAGGCTCATGTATAAAAATACAATTGCCAATTACTTTGGCTACCATGGCCCGCGGTGCCTGCCTTAGCGTTTTCCACCACCATCAGCAAAATACCAAATTATGAAATTTCTCATGGAGGAATGGTGTCACATTCCTCCAATAAAGTTCCAGAGACCTGTAGAATCTACGCCAAGGCGCATTGAAGTTGTTCTGGCGGCTTGTAGTGGCCCACCGCCCTATTAAGACACTGTGTTGGTGTTTCCTTCATTTTTGCAGTTACCTGTATATACAGTACGTATACTTTTTCGTTTGTAGGTATCATATATCTATCCATCAGGATGAGTTTGCCCTTGCCTTTGTCGCTGGCAGTTGGCGCCCTGGTAAGTCCTTTATCAGCTTCTGTCAGGTGCTATTCCATTAGTATTCTGGCTCCTTGCATCAGTCAGTCTGTGTAATTCACACTCTACTGTGTGTTAGCTGTCATCTCCAGTCTCATCTCTCTCCCTCTGCCAAACCTTCGCCCACCTGTCTGTTCCAGTCTCTCCATCTCTCACGTCTTTCACTTCTTCCCTGTCTGGGGATGAAAAGGGTAAGTGAGAATTGTCCCCTTGTGAAAATAGTCGCTTTGTCATCGTTGGACCCTCTATTCAGCGTACTGTACCACACCCTCTATACAGCGTACTGTACCACACCCTCTATACAGCGTACTGTACCACACCCTCTATACAGTGTCCTGTACCACACCCTCTATATAGTGTACTGTACCACACCCTCTATACAGTGTACTGCACCACACCCTCTATACAGCGTACTGTACCACACCCTCTATACAGCGTACTGTACCACACCCTCTATACAGTGTACTGTACCACACATACCACACCCTCTATACAGTGTACTGTACCACACATACCACACCCTCTATACAGTGTACTGTACCACACATACCACACCCTCTATACAGTGTACTGTACCACACATACCACACCCTCTATACAGTGTACTGTACCACACATACCACACCCTCTATACAGTGTACTGTACCACACATACCACACCCTCTATACAGTGTACTGTACCACACATACCACACCCTCTATACAAGGTACTGTACCACACATACCACACCCTCTATACAGCATACTGTACCACACATACCACACCCTCTATACAGCGTACTGTACCACACATACCACACCCTCTATACAGCAGACAGTACAATACCCTCTACACAGCATACTGTACCACACCCTCTATAGGGGCGGCAGCGTAGCCTAGTGGTTACAGCGTACTGTACCACACATACCATACCCCCTATACAGTGTCCTGTACCACACCTTCTATACAACGTACTGTCCCACACCCTCTATACAGCGTACTGTACCACACCCTCTATACAGTGTACTGTACCACACCCTCTATACAGCGCACTGTACCACACCCTCTATACAGCGTACTGTACCGCACATACCACACCCTCTATACATCGTCCTATACCACACATACCACACCCTCTATACAGTGTCCTGTACCACACCCTCTATATAGTGTACTGTACCACACCCTCTATACAGCGTACAGTCCCACACACTTCTATACAGCGTACTGTCCCACACCCCTCTATACAGCGTACTGTCCCACACCCCTCTATACAGCGTACTGTCCCACACCCTCTATACAGCGTACTGTACCACACACTCTATACAGCGTACTGTCCCACACCCTTCTATACAGCGTACTGTCCCACACCCCTCTATACAGCGTACTGTCCCACACCCCTCTATACAGCGTACTGTCCCACACCCTCTATACAGTGTACTGTACCACACCCTCTATACAGTGTACTGTACCACACCCTCTATACAGCGTACTGTACCACACCCTCTATACAGTGTACTGTACCACACCCTCTATACAGCGTACTGTACCACACCCTCTATACAGTGTACTGTACCACACCCTCTATACAGCGTACTGTACCACACCCTCTATACAGCGTACTGTACCACACCCTCTATATAGTGTACTGTACCACACCCTCTATACAGCGTACTGTACCACACCCCTCTATACAGCGTACTGTCCCACACCCCTCTATACAGTGTACTGTACCACACCCTCTATACAGTGTACTGTACCACACCCTCTATACAGCCTACTGTACCACACCCTCTATATAGTGTACTGTACCACACCCTCTATACAGCGTACTGTACCACACCCTCTATTCAGCGTACCTTACCACACTCTCTATACAGCGTACTGTACCACACCCTCTATACAGCGTACTGTACCACACCCTCTATTCAGCGTACCTTACCACACTCTCTATACAGCGTACTGTACCACACCCTCTATACAGCGTACTGTAACACACCCTCTATACACCCTCTGTAACACACCCTCTATACAGTGTACTGTAACACACCCTCTACACCCTCTGTAACACACCCTCTATACAGTGTACTGTAACACACCCTCTACACCCTCTGTAACACACATACCACGTCCTCTTTACAGACACATCCTGACCTGCTGAATTTGGTAGACTTTGAATATCAGACTATATGCAGTACATATAGTAAGTGTATATGTATATATATGGCCAAGACTATACATATATTTTCTTTGTATTGCATAGAGACATAGTTACTGACTAATAACCTGCGTTAAAGGGAATGACCACATCAATTATCCCTCTCTTACCTGTGCAACAGTACAGGACAGATTCATGCGGCAAGCATCAAAGGGGAAAAGAGAGGAGTTGTTTTGATTAGGTTTTTATTTCTTGTGAATACATACCTACTGAGAAGACTGAGGATTGATCAACACCATTTTAATTGTAGCTGTTTATGTAGTGTATCAATCAATACCTTACATAATGTATGGAGTCAATATGAGACAAAAAAATACGTAAAGACTCATCACAATATCACGTGTTGTGGATAGTACTTAAGATATGAATACGTGACATGTGTGACATGGAATGTCAGTGGAATTGTGCAGCCAGCTAAAATAATTAAGGTATTTTCTTATTTGAAAAAGTATAAAGCCAAAATCTGTTTTTTACAAGAAACTCACCTATCAGCAATAGGAAGTGAAAAGTTTGGGCGAGCTTGAGGTGGGTTGGCATTAACCTCCACCTACTCCTCAAGATCCAGAGGAATATCAATTCTCATTGATAAAAATAAAGTTCCATTTATGTCTACAGAAATTACTTCTGACCCAAATGGACATTTTATAATGGTAAAAAGAAACCTGGCACAAGAAAAAGTCACTTTACTGAATTGTTATTGCCCAAATGAAGACGACCCAAAGTTTATTAATGACCTTATACAAAAGCTATCTCAATGTAACGGGAATATTATATGGGGTGGGGAGGGATGAAATTCTAGACAAGTCATCGTCTAAACATTATCCTCTTCCTAACACGTCTGAGGTATCAAACCACAACATCAAAGAAATGGTCTATGTGAACTGTGGAGATATAAACATCCAACTGAAAGTCAATACTCCTATTACTCTCACGTCCACAACTCGCATTCAAGAATGGACTTTTTTCTTGTTTACTTTCTTTAATTGACTGTGTTTCTGAATGTACAGTGCCTTCAGAAAGTATTCAGACCTCTTGCCTTTTCCATATTTTGCTACATTACATTATTGGAAAATGTATGAAATTGGTTTTTAGACATTTTTGCTCATTTATATATTTTTTACCCTGAAATATCACATTTACATAAGTATTCAGACACTTTACTCAGTACTTTGTTGAAGCTCCTTTGGCAGCGATTACAGCCTTGAGTCTTCTTGGGTATCACACTAAATGCTTGGCAAACCTGTATTTGCAGGTAGCCTAGTGGTTAGAGCGTTGGACTAGTAACTGAAAGGTTGCTAGATTGAATCCCCGAGCGGACAAGGTAAAAATCTGTTGTTCTGCCCCTGAACAAGGCAGTTAACCCACTGTTCCTAGGCTGTCATTGTAAATAAGATTTTGTTCTTAACTGACTTGCCTGGTTAAATAATAATAAACAATTGGGGAGTTTCTCCCAGTCTTCTCTGCATATCCTCTCAAACTGTCAGGTTGGATGGGGAGCGTTGCTGCACATCTATTTTCAGGTCTCTCCAGAGATGTTCGAGTCCGGACTCTGGCTGGGACATTCAGAGACTTGTCCCGAAGCCACTCCTGCATTGTCTTGGCTGTGTGCTTAGGGTTGTTGTCCTGTTGGAAGGTGAACCTTCGCCCCAGTCTGAGGTCCTGAGCGCTCTGGAGCAGGTTTTTATCAAGGATCTCTCTGGTCTTTACTCTGTTCATCTTTCCCTCGATCCTGACTAGTCTCCTAATCCCAGCTGCTGAAAAACATCGCCACAGCATGATGCTGCCACCACCATGCTTCACCGTAGGGATGGTGCCAGGTTTCCTCTGAACCAGAACATTCTCTGTCATTTATTTTACTACTGTTGGATGCTGTATCAAGTTCAAAGTGAATTGGGTGAAAACTTAACTTAAATAATGGCAATTTCTAATTACGACTTCTCATGCTTAGAAATTACATTTAAGTGGAAATGGACAGACATGTTAAATACCTGGGTGTACTGATACCATGCCATCTGGAGGAGGCCCATCAAATTAATTACTCTCCTTTAATAGATAGGATTGAATTGAATGTCCAGAGATGGAGATCTCTCCATATTTCTATGTTAGGTAGAGTCAACATAATCAAAATATAATATATTACCAAGGTTGATGTATTTACTCCAGACTTTATTCCAGCCAATTTCAATGTATAGCCATCAATTGGAAAGCCTCATATCCACCCTCAATAACAAACTGGAAGACTGAACTATCTGTAGCTATGTCCCATGAGACTCTATATGTTACAAAATCAAACATAAACCAGACACATATGACAGAATTTGGAAATTGTTTGTTAGAGAATATTTTGTATGGTGGACGTTTTTTTGTGTTGTGTTGTACACTGAGTGTACAAAACATTAAGGACACCTGCTCTTTCCATGACATAGACTGACCAGGTGAATACAGGCGAACGCTATTGATCCCTTATTGATGTCACGTTTTAAATCCACTTCAAAATCAGTGGAGATGAAGGGGAGGAGACAGGTTAAAGAAGGATTTTAAACCCTTGAGACATGATTGTGTATGTGTGCCATTCAGAGGGTGAATGGGCAAGATACAACATTGAAGTGCCTTTGAACGGGGTATGGTAGTAGGTGCCAGGCGCACCGGTTTGTGTCAAGAACTACAACGCTGCTTGGTTTTTCACGCTCAACAGTTTCCCATGTGTATCAAGAACGGTCCACCATCCAAAAAAACATCCAGTCAACTTGACACAACCATAAGAAGCAATGGAGTCAACATGGTCCAGCATACCTGTGGAACGCTTTCGACACCTTGTAGAGTTCATGTCGCGACGGATTGAGGCTGTTCTGAGGGCAAAACGGTTGGGTTGCAACTCAGTATAAGGAGGGTGGTCCCAATGTTTGGTGAACTCAGTGTGTATGTATATCAGACTTTAGATTATGGTAGGTTTTTCACTACTTCTAACTTCCTCACCTGGCCTAGTTTTACCAGTCCATCCTTGCTGGCTGACACTCCTCAGTAGTCCCTCAAGAGTGTCACGTGCAGGTTCTCCCGGTCACTCTCTCAGGGTGTCAGCCACTGTAAGCAGGGTAGGTGAGAGACGGAGAGGAGCTCAGAAAAGGTTCATTGGTTTTGTTGACATCTGTTTCTTAAACACACTTAGATAAAGGGTTTTAAAAGGGTTCTTCAGCTGTCTTTTTGTTATTATTTTTTTTTAAATTCACCTAATTCATTTAATTAACCAGGTAGGCCAGTTGAGAACAAGTTCTCATTTACAACTTGCGACCTGGCCAAGATAAAGCAAAGCAGTGCGACCAAAAACAACAACACAGTGTTACACATAAACAAACATACAGTCAATAACACAAAAGAAAAATAGAAAGATGTGTGAGCAAATGTAAAAGACTAGGGAGATGTCTCCGCTCAGTAGGAGCTGAAGGACACACAGGTTTTCACAGGCACAGCTCAGCTCAGGGGAGTTACATTGGCAACTGTTCATACTGGCCAAGTGCATTTCCTACCCTCTATAACCTCTCTTCTTTCAGTTGGAAAGTGCACCTTGTTCACCTTGAGGTTCCAAGATTAACCCTTTTAGGTTCCATGTAGAAATGGTTCTACATGGAACCCAAAAGGGTTCTACTTGGAAACTAAAGGGTTCTACCTGCAACCAAAAGGGTTATTCAAAGGGTTCTCCTACGGGGCCAGCCGAAGAACCCTTTTAGGTTCTAGAAAGCACCTTTTTTCTAAGAGTGCAGAAGCAGAAGCTGAGCAGGGGCGGGTATAGCGTGAAGAGGCTCTGCATTACAAACCGCCCAAATGAGGATTAAAGATAAGCTAGCTGGGTGAGTGGTAACCTGTACATTATGTTAATAGGGCACAAATTCAACTCACACTCTTCTTCTTGATTTTTGTCTCTCTCTCTTTCACATCTCTCTCTCTTTTTCGCAGCTATCGCTCGCTTACTTTGACAGGTCTCTCTCCTTCCTTTTTATCTCCCTCTCTTACCTGCTGTTGTTATTGCTCTCTCTTCATCTTCAGCTCCCGCTCTTCTATTTATGTATGTACCTTTTGACTTTAGATTTTTCAACAGTTTGAGTATTTGAATGAACCCGGCCTCTCCCCACAAAGCTGCATCGCTTTCTCTGTTTTTGTTTTTATCTCTGTCTCTCAGTCTCTCCCACACTCTTTCACTCCCTCTCCTTCTCTGGCTCACTCTCACGGTCTCGCTCTTGCTAAACCTCAAGCGCTCTCTCTGTCTGCCTCCCTCTCTACTCTACTCTTGACTCCACTGCAAGGTGAACAAGGTGCACTTTCAAACTGAAAGAAGAGAGGTTATAGAGGGTAGGAAATGCACTTGGCCAGTATGAACAGTTGCCAATGTAACTCCCCTGAGCTGAGCTGTGCCTGTGAAAACCTGTGTGTCCTTCAGCTCCTACTGAGCGGAGAGTGAATGACTGCTTCTGAGTGCCTTCTCTGATCGAGAGAGAGAGTGCAGTAAAGACATTCATGTCAAAGTGGCTTTCCTTTCATGGTGTCAAACAGAAGAGTGCATGAGTTGCACTCACACAGTATGTTGCCGATGTCCAATTTCATGATGAATGCATTGCATTTTCTCGCACTGTTTACTATTTCAATATTTGAAAATCCAATATGCAAATAATGGATGTAGGTGGAGTATAGATTTCCTTTCAGAATCATGTTAGTTTGCTCCCTTGGTTTGCAAGGTTATGTTGTGAAATATATAAAGTACGTTCACCACTTATAATCATTTGAATTTCTTTCGAGGTACTGGTGCAATTATGTGGAAACTGTCTCATAATTTACATCTTTAAACTGGACCAAAAATTGTCAATTTGAGAGTAAAGTAAACACTTTATTTTCAAACATCAGATAGACTTTACTACTTCACCATTCAATGTTGATTGCTTTGACAGGATATTTGTCCACTTTAATATTTCTCTTTGCATATCATCCCCAGTATTACCTTCAATGCGTATTTTACAAAGTATGAATGAGACAACTCCTTATTCTCACTCCAACTTCATACTTCAAAAGAAAAGTACAACTTCTGTGCATGACAGCATTTAGCGCTAATATCTTGTTGAACAGATAGTGTTTGGGGGGAATTTTTTTCATACAAGGACACTCTAGTGAACACAGAGGACAGGGGAGTTTAACTACTGTTTACAATCAGCTGAATTATTCATAAATATAAAATATTCACATTTCAATCACAAAGTCAGTACTGTAAGGAGGAAAGAACGGCGGACGGAAGGGGTTATAAACAAGTCCGACAGGAGTTGAAGAACATTGTGAAAAGGCCAGGCAGAAGTGAATATTGAATTAGAAAGGAAGAAAGAAAACATCCAGTGCATTTCATGAATCTTGTGTTACTTTTCATTTTGGGAGAGTTGAAGTGTGCTCCTTTTATGGAAATACAAGCTTTAATTAGTAACAAAATAATTCCATGGTAATTAAAGTAGGGTAAATTTATATTGTTATTCAGAGATAACACTAATGACATTTTAATCCAGGGATGATCATAAATCTTGTGCTGGTGTACTGTAAAAGCACTAGCTAACTCTTAGAACCTATTGCCAGCGATGTCTACTACATTTACAAACCAAAGAGAAAGGAAAGCAATTAAAGGGATTTATTCATGTAGGCTCACGTATTCCACAGAAATCAATGAGGATTACATGAATGTTAACTACTTCAAATTGAATTGCATGCAGTCGGTAATTAAGTTGGTTTCCAAAGTAATTCTGCATGCTGAATAAGATTCTTCACTTACATACAGACCTAGGCTACAGTATAGAAAACGTCACGTTGGTAATTAGGCAACAAATTGCAGTTGGTTGTGAATGCTATTAGTATTTGTAATAAACCATCATGGATTACAGTCAATAATAATAATCAATAACACTGTGTCTCTTTTTGATGTGTAGTCTGTGGCCCTGTTTACAGAGAGGCCAAACATCTGATGTGGCAACTCATATATGTTCACCTCCAGTGTTCCAGTAGCAGCCCTGTATGGTGGGACAGCAGCTAACTTGGTCTTGACTGAGCTCTGCGTTAAAGACGTTGAGAAATGTGGCACTGGATTTGGTCAATTTCATAAGAAGTACAGCATCTCTATAGTGAAATGATAGCCTCTCCTGTCTCTGTCCGTATTGCACCGCAGCCTTGTCAGAAGGAGATGAGTAGGTCAATGGCTCTTGGAGATGACTTTACAGGAAGGTCCCCTTTTCATTAATTGTGGCAATCTATTTAATGCACTTAGTATCAGGGGCAGAGAAGGGAGTCAATAATTGCACTCAGGTATTGATTGTCAGTGCAGAAAATATACTGATGTGCTGCATCTCAAGGCACTCTGTTCGTCACACGTATTACAAGACCAGAGGCCATTGGAATTGGCTATTTATTGGCCAAGAAGGCATCAGCAATCAGTACATATTGACGGCAAAACATGTCCGCGTTTTACCATACTGTATCGACACTGTTTTTATCGACAACGTACTATGAGTTTAGATTCTTTTCTTACACTGCGTACACCAAACAGTAGGAGAACCTTCCTAATATTGAGTTGGACAAAAACCACGTTTTGTGCTCTTGTAGGAAGCAATCACTCCCACATTTCTGACTACAAATTAGTTATAACTGTGCTAATAACTCACTAACTAGCAAAGAATATGAACAAATGTGCACACGTGGCTACATGTAGCTCTCGCTTTGATCTCAAAACAAGAACATCTATTGGCGACTGCTCATGCTGTACAAACAGTCCAGTTCAAAGTGAATGGCACAAATCCATATATGGCAATGATATATTTACATATAGGCCTACTGCAGCTCTGATTGGTTATGGCGCACCGGTCTGTGTAGAGTACGGACCTGAATCATGCCTGTCAATGCAGTTGAATCCTACTCCAATGCGCTCTGCCTACAACAAAATCTCTTGCATAGTTAGTTTTGTTTCGGTGTGTTGCATTGAAAGTGTCTAATATTGCGTTGATTCGATCACAATTCCCACAGTAAAGGGAAACGTTGATAGTGTTAACTAAACAGGAAAACTCTAGAAAGTTGAGTGAAGTTCAATCTCTTGCTTCTCTGTGCAGGCTGATTTTTCTTCTACACAGCAGTACCTGGGGGAGCTGCGCACCACACACACACGCAGCTTAGAGGGAACATTGGCTGGATGTCCTTTGGGTGGTGGACCATTCTTGAGCTTGAAAAAAACAGCAGCGTTGCAATTCTTGACACAAACCGGTGCGCCTGGCACCTACTACCATACCCCTTTCAAAGGCTCTTAAATATTTTGTCTTGCCCATGTCGTCATTGTATCAAGGCTTAAACATCCTTCTTTAACCCGTCTCCTCCCCTTCATCTACACTGATTGAAGTGGATTTATCAATAAGGGATCATAGCTGTCACGTGGATTCACCTGGTCAGTCTGTGTCATTAAGAGTGTTCTTAATGTTTTGTATACTCAGTGTATATTGGTGTCAAGCTGGCTAGATAAAATGATTTGAGGTGGAGACATACATTTTTAAAACATGCAAAATTATAGTCAAAAGATTCCTCACCCTACAGAAACAGGAGATGTGCTCCTGCCCTATGGGTCGGACAAGGTTTACTGGAGTCCAAAGAGTTTCCTCTACAAACTTCATGTTGACTCGAGCATGAATGACAGAAGGTCAGGCGGTCAGCCACACATCCCAGAGTTCTATGCTGTGGGGCGACCCTGCACAACTGCACTCTGAGGACAGTGGCGGTTGGTGCAGCTGGCCCCTGGAGGAGGTACTGTAGGAGAGGGCTCAGTGATTTCAGCCTGGGCCCCAGGCCCAATGCTAGCAGCCTTTAAATGATGACATCTAACAAATTTAACTGACAGCTCACTGAGACTATTTTCAAACACCGCTCACAGGCACTCCTCTGGGGGGAGCTCAGCCTCAGGAGGCTGACCACTCGAATGGTAAGAAATATTTCCCCAGACTATTTCCTTTTCACAATCACGTGGGAAAAATGGACTCTGCGGGCAGATTGTTAAAGTTTAATAATCCACTTTGACAGAGGACAGTGCTTGGAAATGTGCTTGAAATGTCAGGTTCAAATGGTTGATGATGACTCTGGGATTTGAAACATTCCTTATCAAATATAAATAATAGTCTGCCACCATTAAGGCCCACATCTGATTTAGATTAACCTATTAAAAAGAAGCCTAATGAAGTGTATTTTTCTGTTCTCCCAAGGTTCAGCAATAAAGCTAAATGAGGAACAATTTCTTTCTGTCCATTACATTCAATTACTTCTGTCTGAAGGTTCAATGAGCTATTGGGAGACCCACATTAGAGCTTTATGGCTTTTAAGAGAATGAGTCTGAGCTGTTGCTGGATTTACAGGAGACAAAAAAACAGGAGATAATTTATACGTGTTTTTTTACGGTCTCGGGGAAGTAAATGATTAATGTGATTATTGCTTTTATTGTCTACGAATAAAGTACTTCATTCACAGCTCATGTATCAAATAGGCTGGTAGCCTATTATAATAGCATCCATTTCTAGTTTAGTGTGATCGCATTAATATGATTGGAAGAATCTGTGGGATATAATAATGGAATGAAATTTGGAGACAAGAGAAAATGCTTGGGATTAGCTGTGCCAACTAGGACCATAAAGTGATCCTTCTCTCTAGAACTAAAATTGCATAAAACGTTTAAACTTCATTAATAAAGGAAGTGTTTTGACAGATGAGGGCTGAGGGATATGTGAACCAGATACAGTTTAAAAAAGAGCTGGCATTATGCTTCAAGCCTTCAAGCCTATACAAATTATAATCCAGAAACCATCCTGCATCACTGACGCATCTTATCTCTGTGAGTGACCAGGAAAGACATAGCTTTGGGACAATGGAGCATATATCTCCTGGGTTGTATGCTAAACAACATGACCCTGTCGTGCCCTGCTGGGACAGCTGACTCAGCATGGTTGCATCCCAAATGGCACCCTCTTCCATATATTTATATACAACACTACTTTTGACCAGAGCCCTATAGACTGGTGAGTAATGGCTCACATCAACACCATTACCTCAATTACCTTGACTAACCGGTGCCCCCGCACATTGACTTTGTAACGGTACCCCCTGTATATTGCCACGCTATTGTTATTTTACTGCTGCTCTTTAATTATTTGTTAATTTTATCTCTTACTTTTTTAAGGTATTTTCTTAAAACTACATTTTTGGTTAAGGGCTTGTAAGTGAGCATTTCACTGTAAAGTCTACACCTGTTGTATTCGGCACATGTGACAAATACAATTTGATTTGAGTTGAGTTGAGTTGAGATGTTTTGCAAAAAATTTGCTGCGTGCCCGACTTTGGTGCAAAACAACTGTCAAGGATTATTGACAACATGCAAACTATATTTAGTTTCCAAATGTTTATTGAAAACATAAATACATTTGATCAATAAGCACTTGTTGTCTCTCAAATACATCGTTACAGTTGTTGGTTAGCTATTTAGCAAAATGTTGCCATATAAGCATAGATGTGACATAAGTCATTACAACTCTAAACATGACATGGTATCAAGAACAAGATACAACCAGCTGATACAAGCCACCTACGATTCCCCACATGGCAACTTCATTGTTGTTAGCTACCTGACCGTTCAGAATCATGACAACACGGCCTTCTGCCTCATTGTCAGGCAACCCATTATGGGCCCTGGTCAAAAGTAGTGCACTACACTCTTAGAAAAAAGGTGCTATCTAGAACCTAGAAGGGTTCTTCGGCTGTCCCCCACAGGAGAACCCTTTGAAGAACTAGTTTTGGTTCCAGGTGCATTAATAAACCAACCACTGTGGTGGAGAGACAGGATAATATCGGAAGAGCAGCGTCTTCTCTCTGTTCTGTCCGCTGCTGGAATCCGTGTGATTTGGTGGTGGGGGGAAGCTACTTTCTTCCAAGTCACCTTTCAGGGTCCGGGAGTTCCTCTGACGATCCGGCCCAGTTGACTCAGGCAAGACAAAGGCAAGTGGAATACTGCGGGGAGGCAACATTGGGTTCACACTCACACTGCGTGCGCTGCTAATGTATTCCAAAAGGCACCCCAAGGTTTAAGGAAGTGGTATTTAACACACAGATGTCAGTGCAGCTTATTATTAAGATAAATAGATTTCCTGCTCGGAGAATACAGGTAAGCTGTTAAATAAAGAGGCATGGAGAGAGGCCCCATGTTGTTAAGGACTTACAGAGTGGAAGAATCAGCTGTAGTAGGCCTACACTAGGGGTGTGTCCCACAAATCTAAATATATACCAGTTATTTATTTTCAAATCCATGAAGGGAGGTGAAGTTCACATTTTGGAAGGAAGTAAAGACAATTGGGATGTGGCCTAGGAGAGGATAGGAAGGCACTGAGGTACTCAGACTGAAAGCACTGAGGTACTCAGAGTACTTACATCCAATAAATATACAGGACTCTGGGGAGACAGTGGTTTATGTTAAACTAACATGAAGAATAAGTCTGATGAAAGAGCATACAATACTAAGTTGTGTAAAAGGCGATAAACATTGACCTACATTTGGCTCTGGATAAATGGATGCTCTCAAATGATTTTTAAAACTTTGACATTCTTCAAAGAGCTGTGGAATGATTGAATGAATTGCAGGGAAGATCATCTAGGGATGCCAATGTGGCCACAAAGCGCCAGGTCCCGGATGACACGACGCCGTGGGGTGAATGCGAGGTGAATGTTTTGTTTGTATGTGTTCTAAATATGAATGACGATATGAGTAATCTCCTTAAAAAATGAGGGGGGGGGGGGTGTTAAGTAACACAGTTATTTATAATTAGCTTGAAGGCTTTCGAAGGCGTCTAGGGACTACGGCAGGATATGTGTGATTATTTAATCATTCAATAAGCAGAGAAGCCATAAACAGGCTTTGTGTAATCCAGGATTAATTTTCATGAATATCAGATCAAGCAGGATTTCAGACTCAAGTGTTCCAAATACTTACTGGAGAGATATTAACGAAATAAGTAAACTCACAGGAGTTTACAATCTCCACTGGCATCTTGGTCTAATGCAGTCTGATGCAATCTGATGCAGTCTGATGCAATCTGATGCAGTCTGATGCAATCTGATGCAGTCTGATGCAGTCTAATGCAGTCTGATGCAGTCTAATGCAGTCTGATGCAGTCTAAGGCTTGCTCTGATTTGTAACTGCATGTGTCAGATAATGTCTAGTTGAAAGTTGAAGTAAACAAGTTGCCTTGGTTTTGATCTCACATGTTGTATTTTATTGTGTCTACTGTTGTATTCAAATGTTTTAATTGCACTTTCAATCAAATTGTATTTTATTTGATACAAATATGTGACTTTCCAAGTTAAAGTAACAGCCCACTCAACAAAAAAACAAAAAAACATAAGCAAGCAGTCATTTCACCCTCTCCAGGACAGAGGCATCACAGTTCAGCAAGCCACAGAACAGAAGTGAAGAAAGGAAATAGATAGACTGGTGGGAGTGCCCCGGCCGCCACTGTCTGGGGATTTATCCTGTCGGCCCACTCTCTCCTGGCCAGGCCCACGGAGGCAGGTTGGCTCCCCAGCATCCTCGGATAGATCATCATCATGTCATTTGGTTTAAATCAAGAGGAAGTCCCTTCCGCCCAGGGGGGGCAGCTCAATCATAGAAATCAATGGCAAAACACTAAGATAATGCCTCCCAAATGGGATTATCCTCAGAGGAGTGGGAGTGATGGAAGGGGGGATTTGTATTTCCTATATTGTGCCAGTGAGGAGGCTTTTTCGCTCACATAATTGGTTTCTCCCTCTTCTGGGCCTGTGATTTACAAAGGGATGCAATGTGGCATGCTGACTTTTTGGGGGAAATTGAGAGACTTGTCACCTTATATTAACACATTGTGTCAAGACTGGTTCATGTACTGCACTGCTGATAACTGTGCTACAACTAGAGCCTAGAGTTTTTAAAGACCAGCCCAACTAGCACATAAAGTTCTGAGAACCATATGTTTCTTAGAGCTTGGTGAGAGTGTGGTTGTCATATGGTTATTTTCCATACAACCTTCCCACAATGTTCTGGGAATGGTGCAGGATACCCAGCAAGCACATAACGTTCTGAGAACCATATGTTTCTTAGGTGGGAATTTCCGTACTTCAGCATAACTTTTTCTGCAGGTTTCCTCATGATTCTATTTAAAGTCATGTTCTCAGAACATTAAGAAAAGAACGTTCTAAGCATGTTATTTAAAAACATGTAAATTGTCTGTATAATTTCCAATCCCCCATATAGTTTTTAAATAAATATATTATTTTAAATATATATATTTATATATTTTCCTATATTTGTTTCCCCTAACCCTACCACCCCTCCCCTAATTGGAGTAAACTAATGGACAACAACACTTAGGCTTCTACTTCCATCTTATACATACTATATGCATTTTACGAACACAGAATATTTTACATTAGTTATATTTTGTTTGTTTTTAGTCACATCCTTCAGCTCCCCTCAACACCTTCCATCTATCTCCGAACACCCTCCAGTTTTGATTTCTATTTGCCATATATTTTTCAATTGTGCTGTTTCACAAAAGTTCTGAACCTTTCTATTCTCATAGTATCTACAGATTGTAAATTAAAGATAAAGAATTTTGCTAAGAGTATTATTATATTATTGATCGATTGACTATGACTTTTCAGATCACCCAGCAGTGCTATTTTCTAAATTAACTCCGGGTACAGTAAATGTTGAAATTCAGCCATTCCTGAACCTGTGAACAAAAACAAGATACATATAGGCAGTACCAAAACAAATGATCTGATGATTGTGATTGTGTCTCGTTGCAGAGCTGGGATGGTTGTATCCCCCATATATATAACATTCTATTGGTTGCAAGGATTTTGTATAATAATTTAAATTGAAAAACTCAAAGTTTTGTATCCGGTGTCCTTTTGTGTATAAGTTCATGAACCATCTGCCATGAAATCAGTACATCAAAAATCTATTTTGCAATCTGTATAGGGCAGCTGTAAATTTTTTGGTCCTTAAATGAAATTGGTATATTTTTTATTTATCACAATTTTCTTTAACAAATGTTGGTCTTTAATGCAAGGCAGACAGACAAGTTCCTTACTTTCTCGCCCTTCAACTTGCCTCTTCCATTTTTGCGGTAATGCGGCAATTAGTTGATTGTTATTTTGGATAGAGCAGACATTTCCACATATTTTTGTTAGCTGCATGTGTGACATAACTCCACCAGTCCTATTTAAGAAATCATTTAAAAATATATAATCCAAAAATGTTTTTTTTATTTATTAGTATATTTGAGTTTAACCATAATATTTTATGTAAAATTTGTTCTGTCTCCTGGTGGATTAAACTGAAATTGCAACCAACTTTCTATGGCTTGTTTTAAAAATGGCAATATTTTTTTTATTATTTCATTTTCAAATAACCGAAAGTGAGAGGTTGTTACTAATTTGCTAGAGAACCAGTTTGGATTTAAGTATAGCTGTAAGGACTGACACAGGAGAAGAGAACCAGGTACGGGGAGTTGAACTTTTAATGTGGAACGGACATGCAACAAGACAGGAACAGCATTAGAACCAGGTAACAAAATGACAAACGAACATTAATCCTGAAGCAGGGAACAGAGCTTGGGAAGAAATGACACAGTTGATTGAGTCAAGGTGAGTCCAATAATTGCTTATGCGCGTGATGGGGGGGGGAAGGCAGGTGTGCATAATGATGGTGGCAGGAGTGCGTAATGATGGGGAGCCTGGCGCCTTCGAGCGCCAGGGAGGGGGAGCAGGCGTGACCGTACCCCCCCAGGGGTGCCTGATGGGCCGGCACTGGACCAACCGGTTGACGGGCCTGGGCGCTGGACCAACCGTTTGGGGGCATAAAAGCCAGACGAACTGGCAGAGGCATGGGAGCCTGGCGAACCGGCTGAGGCGTGGGAGCCTCACAACCCAGTTGATGCATGACAGCTTGATGATCCCGCTGGAACATGGGAGCCTGATGAGCCGGCTGAAGCGTAGACGCCTGGCGAGCCTGCTGAGGCGTAAAACTCTGGCGATCCGGCTGAGACCTGACGTGGGATGGGTGCCTACCGAGCCAACACGGTACAGGAAAACCTCTCGAGCCAGCTAGGGCATGGAACCCTGACGAGCTGGCTTAGGCACCCCTGGTTCCATCGGCGGCAGGCCCCCGGACCCGACGTTACCATCAACCGGAATGATAGCACTCCCCGATGCTTCGTTTGATGGCTTCAGGATTCTGTAAGGGCCGACGCTGGAGAAGAGAAGCAGGTACGGGGAGTTGAACATTTAATGTGGAACAGACGTGCAACAGGACAGGAACAGCGTCAGATCCAGGTAACAAAATGACAAACAAACATTAATCCTAAAGCAGGGAACAGAGCTTGGGAACAGACAGATATAGGGGAGGAAATGACACAGGTGATTGAGTCCAGGTGAGTCCAATAATTGCTGATGCACATGACGGGGGGAAGGCAGGTGTGAGGGTGGCAGGAGTGATGGTGGCAGGAGTGCATAATGCTGGGGGAGCCTGGAGCCTTCGAGCGCCAGGGAGGGGGAGCGGGAGCAGCGTGACAATAGCTTTTGAATGACTGAAGCCTTTAGTGAGAGGTCTAACGGTTTAATATTTAATCATTTCTGCCCTTCAAATTCATACTCAATATATAAATAGGCCCATTTAATTTTGCCTGGCTTGCCGTTCCAAATAAAATGTAATCTTTTTTGCTGATATAATTTTTAAAAAACAAGTTGTTAGGTGTAGGCAGGGCCCTAAGCAAATAGGTAAACTGGGATATGACTAAAGAGTTAATCACAGTGATATGTTTCCACAGATAGACAGGTATTTTCCTTTACATGGTAGCAAGAGCTTAACTATTTTTTCTAACTTTCTATTAAAATGTATTGTAGTGAGATCCTTTCTTTTTGGGGGGGACATGAATACCGTGTATGTCCACTTCTCCGTCAGACCATTTTATTGTTAATCCACATGGTAATGTAAAAGTTGTATTTCTAGTGATCCAATGCGTAATATAGTAGACTTATCAGAATTTGGTTGTAATCCGGAGTGGTTAGAAAAATTAAATGGATCCTCTATGAGGCTGTGGAGGGACCCATATTGTGGATTTAAAAGAAAACATGAATCATCAGCATACACTGACACCGTTGTTTTTAAGCCCTGGATTTCAAGCCCCTTGATATTATTGTTGGATCTGATTTTAATAGCTAACATTTTGATGGCCATAATAAATAGATATGCCGATAGAGGACAACCTTGTTTAACTCCTCTTGACAGTTTAATACTTTGAGAAGTATCCATTACTTACTATTTTACACCTAGGGTTATTATACATAACTTTAACCTTTGTATAAGAGATTCTCCAAAATTGAAATATTCCAGGTATTTATTTATAAATTTCAGTCTTACTTTATCAAAAGCCTTTTCAAAGTCAGCTATGAATACCAGGCCTGGTTTCCTCAATTTCTCAAAAGACCATGTAAAAAACCTGTCTGATTAGGATGAATAATATCCTATGGAGGAAAAAATTACAGTCTGGAGGGACAGCCTTGAATTGTACATCTTGTCGCATACAATAATTGGTTCCTGTAGGTGCTGGGTAGAGATATGAGGGGGAGATGGTCATGACCCCCTCCTCAGACCTTTTGGCGGAATGCCCAGAATATGTTCTATAAATTAAGATAGGAGATGGTGCCAGTCACATGCAGGAACCAACCCTAGGAACCATACCTATGTAAGCAGTATATAAGATAACTAACGGGACTGCCCCTGTATAGCTCCTGACAGATGTGTACTACTTGGTGCATTGAGGTTGTTGGAACCTCTCAAGCATGCTGATAATAAAGAACGATTAATTTTAAGATTGACTTCAGGTGTCCCTGGGAGTAATTTCCATGGCAATCCGACAATACCTTTTTAATTCTATGCGCTACGCGGTTTTCTATCATTTTTGCGTCACAACACTGAAGTGTAAGGAGCCTCCAATTTTTTAAATAGACTGGATCTTTCTATTTCCCACCTGGGTCCTGTTTCAGTAATAGTGAAATCAGACCTTGTTGAGTATCTGATAATCTACCATTTTTATAGGATTGGTTAAAACATGCTAATAACAGTCCTCTGAGTACATCAAAAAAAGGGTTGATATACCTTATCTGGTATGTCATCCAGCCCTGGAGTTTTTCTGGACTTTAATTGCATCAAGAAGTTCCTCCTCTGTAATTTGGCCATCACATGAGTCTTTCTGTACAGCTCTTAATTTTATATTATCAATTGAAAAAACATCTTTATTATTAACTTTGGTTAGTGGAGATGGAGGACACTTAAAACATATTCTTAAAGTACTTTGCTTCCTCTTTCAAAATACAGTTTGGTGAATATAGTTTGGTGATTCATGGGTCACAAATTTCAGCAAATTATTTTTGGTTGCATTTTTATGTTGAAGATGAAACAATTATTTGATGCATTTTTCCACATATTCCATCCAGCTCGCTTTATTTTTATAATACATTACACTTGATCTTTCTTGAATAAGTTCCTCCAGTTATTTTAGTTTTTCCTCAAACTTATTCTGTGCCTCTCTGGTACAGTTTTTATTGCTATCTATCTGTACTTGTAATGATGTACGAAGAGAGTCGGGAAGCAAGTTCAGGGAGTGAATACGTTTAATAAATAAGTGAACAAAACAAGAAACACAAACAGCACACCGACATGCAAGAGAAACTGGGGAGAAACCAGAGGGAGTGACATATATAGGGCAGGTAATCAAGGAGGTGATGGAGTCCAGGTGAGTGTCATTATGCGTCTAACGCTGGTGACAGATGTGTGCCCTAACGAGCAGTCTGGTGACCTAGGGGCCGGAGAGGGAGCACACGTGACAGTACTGTTAGTCCCTCTATTTCCTTTCTTAATATGAACTCTTTTGACCTAAATTGCTTTTGTTTTCAAGATGAATATTGAATTGCCTGGCTTCTAAAGGCACATTTAAATGTGTCCCATATAATAAGAGGATCTGCTTTACCAATGTTATGTTGGAAAAAGTCAGTCATAAATGATTCTGTCCTGGTTAAAAACAACTTGTCATCCAGTATGCTTTGATTACATTTTCAATATCCTGGCCCACGTGGAAATTCTGTAAAAGTAATGTATATGCCAATTATTTGATCCGACTGCATTCTGTCACCTATCAACACTTTTTAAACTTTTGGTGTCAGCGAGAATGACATAAGTAGTAAGTAGTCAAGCCAACTAACTTGATTGAGCCTCCGCCATGTATATCTCACTAGGTCAGGATATTAAACCTCCTCCATGTATATCTCACTAGGTCAGGATATTAAACCTCCTCCATGTATATCTCACTAGGTCAGGATATTAAACCTCCTCCATGTATATCTCACTAAGTCAGGATATTAAACCTCCTCCATGTATATCTCACTAGGTCAGGATATTAAACCTCCATGTATATCTCACTAGGTCAGGATATTAAACCTCCTCCATGTATATCTAACTAGGTCAGGATATTAAACCTCCTCCATGTATATCTCACTAGGTCAGGATATTAAACCTCCTCCATGTATATCTCACTAGGTCAGGATATTAAACCTCCTCCATGTATGTCTCACTAGGTCAGGATATTAAACCTCCTCCATGTATATCTCACTAGGTCAGGATATTAAACCTCCTCCATGTATATCTCACTAGGTCAGGATATTAAACCTCCTCCATGTATATCTCACTAGGTCAGGATATTAAACCTCCTCCATGTATATCTCACTAGGTCCGGATATTAAACCTCCTCCATGTATATCTCACTAGGTCAGGATATTAAACCTCCTCCATGTATGTCTCACTAGGTCAGGATATTAAACCTCCTCCATGTATATCTCACTAGGTCAGGATATTAAACCTCCTCCATGTATATCTCACTAGGTCAGGATATTAAACCTCCTCCATGTATATCTCACTAGGTCAGGATATTAAACCTCCTCCATGTATGTCTCACTAGGTCAGGATATTAAACCTCCTCCATGTATGTCTCACTAGGTCAGGATATTAAACCTCCTCCATGTATATCTCACTAGGTCAGGATATTAAACCTCCACCATGTATATCTCACTAGGTCAGGATATTAAACCTCCTCCATGTATGTCTCACTAGGTCAGGATATTAAACCTCCATATATCCATTAGTTACAATATATCCATGATATTTTTGATTTCCTTAAGTGCATGAGGGTGATAGTAATGCGATTCCATTCTCAGCATCAACAAAACTCTCTCTATGCTCTATTCCTTTTGAAATGGGGTCTGTTTGAATAGACTGAAATGGACAGCTTTGTATGCGTAAAGAACATGGTATGCTAGCTCCATCCTGGTGGCGAAGTGCACTAATTCCATGAATAGAGAACAGAAGATCATAGGTTTGAATCTCACTGATAATGTAAAATAAAAAAATTAATTTAGTTGCATGATTAATGCCTAAGAAAAATGAATTTACATGTGTCCTATCTGTGCTTGTAGTTCAAAACAGTTAACCCAACCTAGTTAGCAACTTCCAAGGAACCAAATGTGCTGTGAGGTCAAATGGTTAGGAAAAACTCCTGGCCCTCAGGCACTGAATTATATTCCCCGGATGGTGGTTTGAGACCCACTGGTGAGTTGTACCCAGTTCCTCTTGGGTCACAGGGTGGTGGCACAAAATGTGGATTTATTCAAGTGGGGCAGTAGAATATTAAAAAGGTTTCAGGTGAGTCACAAGGTAGGAAAAAGGTTTAGGAAGTATTTGGCTTAGAATGTCATGTTGCTCTTGTGCTGTCACCTCGTCCATTTGAAGGTCTTGTGTGTGTGGGACTGGCCTTACATTTGATCTGATTAGTGTGGGACCAGGTCCATATGCACAGGGACATGCGGTTCCTTCCAGGTCATTTGCTGCTGATTGTCAGGGACCAGGTGAGGTATTAGAAGCGGCATGTCGGGTTGAACAGCTGAGCACCACCAGATGTGCTGCTGACACTACAGTGTGGGAGACTTTAATCTTCTCAGACTGGACTCTATCATGATTAGGAACAGTTTTTCCCGACCGAGTCATATGACCAGGAAAACCACTATGAATCTCATACAGTTATGAGTATCGTGTCCAACTCCTAACAATAGATATGTGTGATTCATATGGAGTAACACGCCATGTAATGCCTCCAGTGGAGTCGTAATAACAAGGGTGTCTGACTGTAGTGGGAACAGACCTCAGGCTGCATGTTACATTTTTAATCCATTTTAATGCTGCGCCGGGCTTATACAGGTCTATGAAGAAAAGCAATCAGGAATGGCCACCCGCACGCCTCTCCACACTGTTCCAGCGCCGCCCAGGTCTCGTTAGTATCAGGTGTCAAGGTGATTAATTTGTTATCTGCAGGTTGCATTGGGTCTGCATATTCAACTGCAGGATTGCATGTCAAATAATGATCAGTGTCTTTGGTAATGTTAGAGAACATAGGCCATATGAAAACTGAATGGTATATGTGACTAACAGAGCAAGTGATTCACCGTAATCTTGGTTCCTCTTTAACCCTCAACGATAGGCCGCCATTGTAGATAGAATTTGTTCTTAACTGACTTGCCTAGTTAAATAAAGGTTTAAAAAAGGGATTTAGAATTATACAAGTGATTTGGAATTAGACTTCAGGTATTTACAATTGATCGCCCCTCTCATATCCTGTCCTTAAAATGTGTGTTGGAGTCTATCATGGTAGATGAGAGGTGAGAACAACATTAGTGACAATTAGACAAACATGGACTCACACCGCTTACCTCATTTGGTTCCTAAGTTTGTTTGTCTACATTAGTGTACAGAGGTGGAACTTGGCATCAAAAGATGTTTTAATTTCTTACTGTTGTTACCAGACCTGCACCTGCAGTGAGAGTGAGAAGGCAACAGTGTGAACAGTAAATGGAAGAGCTGAGAGGTGGTGTGTGTGTGTGTGTTTATTAAGGGAGAGCAACACACAACACCCTCCTGTTGTGGTAGTGACAGGAAAAACGTCTGGATCCGCCATCCCTATGCATCTTCATAGTGTTAGTCTGGCCTAATTAAAACAGAAATGTATGCATTCATCCAGAGGGTTTAACAACACATCAGGGTGTTTCATTAAAGCAGCTCTAAAATGAGCTCTCACTGTGTGGTGGTCCTGACTGTGTTGTGCCTGTAGAGCAGTATAGGTACTCTACTATATAGGTCTAGATGTGGAAGAATGCTAACAGGAGTTGTGTTAGTGCACTACTTTTGACCAGAGCCCAATAGGGAACTACAGAAGTGGTGCAAATTGTTGCTTGGAAATTCATTCTAATTTGTATCCTATTTTTCTCAAATGTTCAGCACACATCTCTTACAACATACGGTGTGTCAGATAGATATATTGTACTACTATTCACGTACTTTGTTTGTATTACATATTTTAAATATTGTCCTGAATTCCTTACCGGGCACTACATTTGTCACTGCCGAAACATCGTGTAAAAGTTGCAGTAAAGAGAGAACCCTGCACAGTAGTGATCATTTTGATTAACCTTCTATTACAGATACATTTTTTAAATGTTATTATCATACAACATGTACAAAATAGTAAAAACATTAATTGAATTTAGAGAAATATAATCTCTATAGTTTTATGTAAAATATTAAATGTTAATTATATGGATCTGACAGTTATTGATTGATTGAATTACTTATACATCTAATTAATAATGTTGTTTGATGTCAATTTTCCTATCTTTATTTTGGCTAAATAACAGGCGTTTCAGTGCCACGTGTCAATGATAGAGATATATAGAGGACTAGATGGATGTTAGTCGTTTTAGTGTAGACATTGCCATTGAGGGTGTTCACCATTTTAAAGTAGTCAACTGGATGGGGATCTTATGGGTTGGGAAGGAGTGATCAGCCAATGATCAGAGAGCAATGTCTTCTCCTTCAAATTGGGTTGCCCATGGTTTGTAAACCAAAGACTAAGGTCTTGTCTGAAGTCATGAACATTTATACCTGGACATTGGTCTCAAGATCCAGACCCAGTGAATTGAGTCCATGACGAGTTCAAGATGGAATTTAAGTAGTCCACAAGATCTAGACAACTCTGTACTCTGCAGGGAATTGTCTTGGAAAATTCAGTCAAGATTTTTCACAACTTCTATAATAAACTCAGCAAAAAAAGAAACGTCCCTTTTTCAAGACCATGCCTTTAAAAGATAATTCGAAAAAATCCAAATAACTTCACAGATCTTCATTGTAAAGGCTTTTAATACTGTTTCCCATGCTTGTTCAATGAACCATAAACAATTAATGAACATGCACCTGTGGAACAGTTGTTAAGACACTAACAGCTTACAGACGGTAGGCAATTAAGGTCACAGTTATGAAAACTTAGGACACTAAAGCGGCCTTTCTACTGACTCTGAAAAACACCAAAAGAAAGATGCCCAGGATCCCTGCTCATCTGCGTGAACGTGCCTTAGGCATGCTGCAAGGAGGCATGAGGACTGCAGATGTGGTCAGGGCAATAAATTGCAATGTCCATACTGTGAGACACCTAAGACAGCGCTACAGGGAGACAGGATGGACAGCTGATCGTCCTCGCAGTTCCAGACCACATGTAACAACACCTGCAGAGGATCGGTACATCCGAACATCACACCTGCGGGACAGGTACAGGATGGCAACAACAACTGTCCGAATTATACCAGGAACGCACAATCCCTCCATCAGTGCTCAAACTGTCCGCAATAGGCTGAGGGAGGCTGGACTGAGGGCTTGTAGGCCTGTTGTAATGCAGGTCCTCACCAGACATCACCGGCAACGTCGCCTATGGGCACAAACCCACCGTCGCTGGACCAGACAGGACTGGTAAAAAGGGCTCTTCACTGACGAGTTGCGGTTTTGTCTCACCAAGGGTGATGGTCGAATTTGCGTTTATCGTCGAAGGAATGAGCGTCACACCGAGGCCTATACTCTGGTGCGGGATCGATTTGGAGGTGGAGGGTCCGTCATGGTCTGGGGCGGTGTGTCACAGCATCATCGGACTGAACTTGTTGTCATTGCAGGCAATCTCAATGAGGTGCGTTACAAGGAGACATCCTCCTCCCTCATGTGGTACCCTTCCTGCAGGCTCATCCTGACATGACCCTCCAGCATGACAATGCCACCAGCCATACTGCTCATTCTGTGTGTGATTTCCTGCAAGACAGGAATGTCAGTGTTCTGCCATGGCCAGCGAAGAGCCCGGATCTCAATCCCATTGAGGACGTCTGGGACCTGTTGGATCGGAGGTTGAGGGCTAGGGCCATTCCCCCCAGAAATGTCCGGGAACTTGCAGGTGCCTTGGTGGAAGAGTGGGGTAACATCTCACAGCAAGATTGGCAAATCTGGTAAGTCCATGAGGCGGAGATGCACTGCAGTACTTAATGCAGCTGGTGGCCACACCAGATACTGACTGTTACTTTAGATTTTGACCCCCCTCCCTTTTGTTCAGGGACACATTATTCAATTTCTGTTAGTCACATGTCTGTGGAACTTGTTCAGTTTATGTCTCAGTTGTTGAATCTTGTTATGTTCATACAAATATTTACACATGCTAAGTTTGCTGAAAATCAACACAGTTGACAGTGAGAGGACGTTTCTTTTTTTGCTGAGTCCAGAATCAAAGTACAACCATGACATCACACTAAGTTGCTGGTATAATTGTGGGGAGAGCAGAACTAACCACACCCAATTACAATATTCCTGCCCAGTCCTCAATCATTTCCGGAACGAAGTATACAAAGTATTGGATGATACGATTGAATGCTCACTTTCTCTAAATCCAGAACACGTAATCCTGGGGAGAACCCATCATGAACTCAAGTACCTCTTCAGAATTCAGAGAATTACTGCACTTAAAGGTCCAATGCAGCCATTTTTATCTCAATATCAAATCATTTCTGACCAACAATGAAGTACCTTACTGTGATTGTTTTCAATTACAAAAGCCAAAGGAAACAATAGTTTAGCTATATATAGCTCCTTACGAAAGAGTCATTTCTCCAACAAGAATTTTGCTAGGACTGTCTGGGAGTGTTCTTAGTGGGGAGGGAAAAACTGAAAACTAGCAGAGAGGTTTGGAACTCTCTCTCTTATTGGTCTATTAACTAATTTACCCCCTGGTGACATCACCAGGCAGCCCAAAACTCCATACCACCAAAACAGCCTGAAATTTCAGGCAGTCTTTTCAAAAAGCTCTGACACTGAAAAGGCATTATCATAATTTTCACAATTTCACAGTATTATTCCAACCTCAGAGTATGGAAATACAGTATATATAAAACACAGGAAATTCACGGGTTTGACAGCACTCACTTAAACAGCTGGCACCACAAATAAGCAATTGGAAATCCAAAATGTATTAAATCTGTAGTATGGAAATGACAACTCATAGAATAAGAAACCAAATTACTATATTTGAGATACAATGGGGGTAAACAAGAAAAACATATATTATATCACTAAATAAAAAATGTACATGTTTTTCAATAGATATGTGTGTGTGTGTGTGTGTGTGTGGTTTTCCGTGGATGCGTGTGTGTGTGTGGTGTTCCGTGGATGCGTGTGTGTGGGAATGGGCGTGTGTATGTGAGTCTAGGAGTGCAAGGGTGTGTGTATTCATGAGTGTGTGTGTGCACGCAAAGACAGTGAAAACGCAATGCAGACTGGGATGCCAGGATGCCAACACCACACATATGAGATACCATATAACCAACAAGAAAGAAGTACATAAATTAAAACAACAGCACTTCAGATACAGAGCATTCGGAAAGTATTCAGACCCATTGACCTTTTCCACAATTTGTTACATTACAGCCTTATTCTAAATTTGATTAAATTGTTTTTTCCCCCATCAATCTACACACAATAACCCATAATGACAAAGCAAACATTGGTTTTTAGACGTTTTCACAAACTTATTAAAAATAAAAAAATTGAAATATCACATTTATATTACATAAGTATTCAGACCCTTTACTCAGTACTTTGTTGAAGCACCTTTGGCAGCAATTACAGTCTCGAGTCTTCTTGGGTGTGACGCTACAAGCTTGGCACACATGTATTTGGGGAGTTTCTCCCATTCTTCTCTGCAGATCCTCTCAAGCTCTGTCAGGTTCGATGGGGAGCATTGCTGTACAGCTATTTTCAGGTCTCTCCAGAGATGTTCGATCTGGTTTAAGTCGGGGCTCTGGCTGGGCCACTCAAGGACATTCAGACACTTGTCCCGAAGCCAGTCCTGCGTTGTCTTGGCTGTGTGCTTAGGGTTATTGTCCTGTTAGAAGGTGAAGCATCGCTCCAGTCTGAGATCCTGAGCGCTCTGGAGCAGGTTTTCATCAAGGATTTCTCTGTACTTTGCTCCGTTCATCTTTCCCTCGATCCTGACTAGTCTCCCAGTCCCTGCCACTGAAAAACATCCCCACAGCATGATGCTGCCACCACCATGCTTCACCATATGAATGGTGCCTAGTTTCCTCCAGACGTGAAGCTTGGCATTCAGGCCAAAGATTTCAATCTTCATTTCATCAGACCAGAGAATCTGGTTTCTCATGGTCTGAGTCCTTTAGGTGCCTTTTGGCAAACTCCAAGTGGGCTGTCATGTGCCTTTTACTGAGGAGGGGCTTCCATCTGGGCACTCTACCATAAAGTGATGCAGAGATGGTTATCCTTCTGGAAGGTTCTCCCATCTCCACAGAGCAACTCTGGAGCTCTGTCAGTGACCACCAGGTTCTTGGTCACCACCCTGACCAAGGCCCTTCTCCCCTGATTGCTCAGTTTGGCCAGCCAACCAGCTCTAGGAAGAGTTTTGGTGGTTCCAAATTTTTCCCGTTTAAGAATGATGGAGGCCACTGTGTTCTTGGGGACCGTCAATGCTGCAGACATTTTTTGGTACCCTTCACCAGATCAGTGCCTCGACACAATCCTGTCTCAGTGCTCTACGAACAATATCTTCGACCTCATGACTTGGTCTTTGCTCTGACATGCAATGTCAACTGTGGGACCTTATATAGACAGGTGTGTGCCTTTCCAAATCATGTCCAATCAATTGAATTTACCACAGTCAAGTTGTAGAAACATCTCAAGGATGATCAATGGAAAAAGGATGAACCTGAGCTCAATTTCAAGTCTCAAAGGTCTGAGTAATTACGTAAATAAGGTATTTCTGTTTTTTATTTTTGATACATTTGCAAAAATTTCTAAAAAGCTGTTTTCGCTTTGTCATTATGGGGTATTGTGTGTAGATTGATGAGGCCAATTTTTTTGTATCCATTTTAGAATAAGGCTGTAATGTAACGAAATGTGGAAAAAGTCAAGAGGTCTAAATACTTTCCGAATGCACTGTACATGTCCACAGCCCAAGAGGGGCAGGGGGGGGGGGTGTAAATGTGCCTTTTAGATGCTGTCGACAGATATTGCTTATAGCTTCTAAGCAACTTTGCAGTATTACATTTTTGTGTGTGTTATTTCTTACATTATTAGCCAATAATTTTTGGGGTGTTATTACATACAGCCGGAAATAACTTTTGGATATCAGAGCGGTGGTAACTCACCAGCATTACAACCAGGAATACGACTTCGTATAAACAATGACTTTGTACTGTATTAATTAAACAACATGTTTGTTAATTAGAATAAATTATGATGTAATTAAATGTCCTAAATTTGAAGTGGTAACTGTTTTTTAAAATTGTTATTTTGATGTGGGACAGCGATTTACACCACTTCTGTAGAATCACCCATATAGGGCTCTGGTTATAATGCACTATGAAGGGAATAGGGTGCCATTTGAGACACAAGCAGAGAGAAACCGAGGGAGAGTAAGAGCCACCTGTTGTGGCCAGTGCAGCAGTCCTGGAGATGAAATACTGCAGGAACGGCAAATGAATTGTTCTGGAGGCAGCACTTTAATTTGTGTGCACACAGCACAAAGAGACTGGGGAGAATACAGTATCACAGCGAGAGCCAGTTATATTGTTAGGCACTGCAGCAGTGTTACGAGGCATGGGAGAGAAACCAAGGCTGTGTACCAAATGGCACCCTATTCCCTACACAATGCACTACTTTTGACCAGAACCGTATGCGGGCCTTGGTCAAAAGTAGTGCACTATATAGGGAATAGAGTGCCATTTGGGATGCAAATCCTGAAAACACTTAGCCACCGATTACAATCATCCCTTACTTTGCAGTGGTTTCCCAGCTAGCAGATTTTGTTCCTTGTAAGTTGTGTGTACGTATGTTTTCGGTTTTGGTTGTGGAAACGAAGCCATACATTTCTTGGCCGGTAAAACTGAACATCTTTTTAATATTCTGAGAACAGAATTGAAAATTTTGCATATTCTTGGAACATTTATTTTTAGGTTGCAGGGAAATTCTGAGAATGTTTTATTCTAGTTTCTTGAATGTTTTCAGGAAGTTTTATTAACCTTCTGAGAAAGGAAATGATAGGCTATTTGGAGGTTTTTTAATAACTTCCTTTAAACTTTTTAAGATTTGTAATAACACTGCTAGTTTACTTTGGGTTAACATTGTGGACAACACACCTGAACACACTTAACAGAATAGAGGATAGAGAGAGTTTTGTTGATGCTAAGAATGGAGTGTGTATGCTTTAAAATAACATTCTTAGAACGTGCTCTGAACGTTACTAAAGTTTTCTTGGGGTTTTTATGGATTGTATTCGTAACGTTTTCTTAACGTTCTCGGAACAATTTGAGAACATGACTTTAAATAGAACCTTGAGGAAACCTGTTGAAAACGTTATGCTGAAGTACTGAAATTCCCACAGAAGAAAATTGTTTCTTAACGTTTTCTGAACTATTTGAGAATTTTCCCAATGTCAAAAACCAATTGAAGAACGTTCCTAGAACGTTACCAAAATGTAAATTAAACGTAACCATGTTTGAACTTTTAGGAAATGTTATATTAAAGTAATGAAATACCAAGAAAATAAATGTTTTTGTCAAGTTCCTTAAATGTGTTGAGAATGTTACAAAGCCAAGCAATATCATGGGATATCAAATGAAAAATAAATATATATTTACCCTTAGTCCAAGCATTAAATTGATTCCAGCAGCACATTTGGTTTGAAGAACATACAAGGCTTGAGACTTTGTAGGTGATGGAACTATACCAAAATCAGTTGCTTTTAAATAATATTTCCATTTCCACTGCAGTCTCCTAGGATGGTGGAACCTTCTGTAAGAGATGAAGGTACTTGATCAGGCATCTCTCTTTCTCTGTCTATCTGTGTCTCTTTCTATCTCTCTCCCTCTCCTTCTCCTTGTGTCTCGAAACAGTGGATAAAGTGAGAGCGGCGCTTTACTAAGAGCCTTCAGTAAAAAGTGTTTTGAATATGAAGTCCCAGCATCCTACCTGCACACACACAAACAAACATGCACAGTCACTAATGGACGCACACATACATACACAAACACTTCCCCCAGTGTTTTAACCCCTTAGTGTCTCTTGTGGCAGCTGTCTCTGGCTCCAGTGCCTTCCGTAACCCAAAACAACACTGCTGCTGCCAGGAGAGATAGTGGAGCTACTCCATCCTCCATATTACTTTGTTTTCTGTCATGAAAGCAAATTCTTGAAAATTGACACTTGCCGTAACGAGCATCTGTTTTGGCCATCTGCGGGATATGCAAATGCAGGACAATGAATATTCAGCCCCGACTTGGGTAGAGGCGTGATTCCTCAAGCTTGCTCACACTTGGTGGTGGGGCCGTGCATCGTACGGAAGACGATTGGGAATGTACATTTTCCATTGCCAAAATTGTTTAAGCAGATGTTAAACAAAACCTCCGCTAATTTGGAACAATTGATGAGCTGACGGTGTTGTCTCTTTTCAATAATTTGTTCAGAGCCAAACCTGATCGTCTCCCTGTCACCCTCCCCTCTCTCTCTCTCTCTCTCTCTCTCTCTCTCTCTCTCTCTCTCTCTCTCTCTCTCTCTCTCTCTCTCTCTCTCTTTCTCTCTCTTTCTCTCTTTCTTTCTTTCTTTCTTTCTCTTTCTTTTTCTCTCTCTCTCTCTCTCTCTCTCTCTCTCTCTTTCTCTCTCTCTCTTTCTTTCTTTCTTTCTTTCTTTCTCTCTCTCTCTCTCTCTCTCTTTATCTCTGTCTATCTCTGTCTCCTCTCTCCCAGTCTCTCACTCTATCTCTCTTTCTCTCTCTTTATCTCCCTGTTTCTCTCCCAGTCTCTCACTCTCTCTCTCTTTCGCTCTCTTCAAATCAAATCTTCTTTTCTTTTCTTTGCCGACAGTGATGGTATCCTATTAATAATGCAGCAGAAAGGTGGAATGATAATGGAAGATTAGAAGGATGGGCGGCTGTAATATCAGTCAGGAGCCACAAGGCCTCTTTTAATTATATAAATTATGTCAATAACGTGACACTTGTGTTTAAAGTTGGCGAGTGAGATGCATGACTGCTGATTTAGCCAGCCAAGCATGATGGAGGAATGATAACTGTTATGTTATTAAACATGATCATCATTGTCATTACCACTATCATTCACTTTTATTTCCTTTGGAGGAAAATAATGGTGTTGAAGACTTCAGCAGCAGGCAATCTTTCACCTGCAATATCTCTATTGTTTGCCTACAAGAGTTACCCACAAACAATACACTCACTGATGGGGATGTCACTGGAATCAGTCCTGACTACAACTTTCACAAACAATAGTATTCTGGGGTGAAATCTTCTATACTACAATATTTTTGGGCAGTTGTGGATGAATTACAATGTGAATATTGTAGTTATATTGTTCACAACTACAGTCAAACAATAGATGCCAGCATTGTCCTTCACTACCCTGCTATACCCTTCCAAATGTGACAAAGTGAAAACGTCCCTGACTCTCTGTTACAAACCAAGGGAGATAAAGCTTCTTTATTCACTGCTTTGGCGTGCTGTTGCTGCAATCTTATGGTCCTTCAGGGCATCATTTAGTAAACTTACGGTCTAAGCCACGCAAATCCGTCCTGGGAGGACGTGAGCGGGAACTCAAGCAGCTGTCACGGAAACGTTCACTTTTCTGGTCCTGCATCCCTGTTGCAGCTGCCTGCAGAGAGACAGAGAGAGAGCCAAAAAAACAGAAAGACAGAGAGGCAGAGAGACACTCATTCCACATGATTGTGACCATTCAGGACATGGAGCCTGCTTCCCATTCAGCCAGTCAGCCCACCAGTGGGCTCCACAGGGTCAGTGGAGACTGGCATTGTCTTGCGGTGATGACATCACTCTGATTGTTACAGAATATGTCTGTCTGTCTTTCTCTCTAGTTCTCTGACCCTATTGCTCTTAATCACGCTCTCTCTTGCTTTTCTTTCTTTCTTTCTGTGCTCTCTCTCATTCTCCTTCTCTACCTCTCCCTCCCTCCTTATTGATAAAGTGAGAGTGGCACTTCACTGAGGGCCTTGAGTCTCCAGCCCGTTCAGCCAAACAGCCCACCAGTTGACGCAACGTGGGTCAACGGACGCTCGTCTCAGCGATCGTTTCACAGTAGTGACATCAACCTGACTGTTCCAGGCGAGGGTGTGCTAAGACAGGCTGCTGTTCCTCAGAAGGTCTGGCCCAGTTGATGAAGAGAGGACATTACCTGCAGCCCCACTGTCAGAGAGAGCCGGCCATTCATTCTGTGGAGCAGTCAGGCTGCTCCAGAAGCGAGGTGGGGTGCTACAACATAAAGACCCAGAGGAAGAGGATCCCTGGACCCCAGAACTAACTCTCCATGTCTGGCAGGCCCCATAAAGCCCTGGCCAACGTGACAGAGACCTGTGAGTCACCCTGATGATGCTGACCTGACTGCCCTGGTGCTGCTCATAAAGAGACATGAGTGTCCTCATCTCTACCCCGGTCACATCACACAGCCTAGGACCAGGAGCATCTCCAATCCCTCCTCATGTTCCTACAGCAGGGTGTCCAATCAAAAACGCGTCTTTTGACCAATGGGTAAAATAATATGTTATTTGTGGAGATAATCCTCTAAGAAAACCAATGGTCTAAGCCTCATGTCTCTATCATAATCCTTCAAACATTATTCTAGTTTTTACCCTTTAGGATGGCCAGAATTAGGGTGACTAAATCAATGGAGGCCAGAGAACAAAAAAGTGGTAAAAAATCAGGAAAATTGCATTGCGTCAGCTAGGCTGGATTATGGGCTACTGGCTACCTGGCAGGCTCACTTTCCCATTGAACTCGTCATCTTTCTTCTTGAATCCGCAGGACATAAAACATTATAGAGGTAAGATAGATATCGATTTTGAGTCATGACATGTAGTATTTTAATATTTTAGTATACACTTTTCATATTCATTTAAAGTTCTGTTGTTTTTTTGAAGATTGCAGGGGATCCGCAGCCAGATCTCATAATAAAATAATAATAATAATGAATGTTACTAACAACAACAGATTAAACCAATTTTGGCCAAGGCATCCATGGAATAAGGTTAGATGGTGTAATACAATGCAATATAATATTATTCATCTATAATTTATGTTCTTAACCCTGGGCAACAAAGGCCTGGGAGGCTCATAGGGATATTGGCATCCACAGCACTCCACATTTTTCAACTCCATACTTCTTGTATTCCGTAAATTAAATATAGATATTTTTTACATTAAATGCACTGTAATTTAAGCTTTTAATGTTTTCTTCCTGTGTCATGGTAAAATGTGTAGATCTGCAGGATATTAGCTTTAAAGCTGCAACAACAAAAAATATCTCTGCCCCATGACAAAATGTGTAGAATTGTAGGAAATTAGCTTGAAAACTGAATGTTTTTTCTGTGATGCCAAGAGGCTACCTTTAAAATGTTTCTTCCCAGGGCCCGAGACTTGGTACGTCCAGCCAGCCACTGCTGAAGTCATAGTAAAACTTCTTGCATGCTATTTTTAGTTGTGTTCTGATTATGAAGTTGTCCCTGATGAATTTGCTTTCATACAAGGGGTTCCCCGGCCCCAGAAAGTTTGAGAACCATGTCCTATTTAGTGCACTAGCCCTGGTCGAAAGTAGTGCACTATATGGGATTAGGGGGCATTTTGAGACGCAGACTTAAAGAGGTCTGGGAAAAAAACGAAAGAATTTAGTCAGGTATTCCCTTGCATAATCATCGAACATTTCATCAAAGAAGAAGATTTTCTGGCCCGGATATGGATGCATATTCATGGCTCATATGTGTGTTGATGCATGGCCATCAATGTGCCAAAGACAATTAATCTATTCAGTTCAAACATGGCCTTTTTAGTTTTATGGTCAGCGGCACAGATACATTTTTTAAACAGGGGAAGCTGTGACAGAACAATCCGCTTATTACCATTCTGAGGGTTATCATTCATCATTTTAAATCTTTTAAATCATTTTGATGAATATAGATGATGATTCAGAGATTTGTCGGCGGTGCATTTTCCTCCACTTTAAACTTGCATGAAAGTGCTTGTGTCATAGGTCTCACTTCATGTTTTTAATGATTAAACATCATTAACACTTAGTGGTGTTTAAACTGATATTACATAGCCCTCAGCATTCCCAGAAATTAGACAAATATCCGTAACTGTAAGGCCCCCCTCTCTCTCTCTCGTTCTCTCTTTCTCTCCATCTCTCTTTCTCACCGTTTCCCTCTCTTTCTCTCTCCCACTCTCTCTCTCTCTCTCTCAACTCTGCAGGACATGCCCCACACTCATATTTGCATTGTGAAGGTTGCAGCCATTAGAGAGGTAATGCACGCACGTAGCCATAACAGAGGCCAGAGATTAACTCTGGGCAATTAAACCAGTGAAAATCCTTCCCAGCACTGCTTATTATCCTGGCTGCCGTCTTGTTTCTGACTGGGCCTGCAGGAGAAATATGCACGTATGTTCAATATTTAATACAGGGACACATCATGGAAAACTTAAAGTGCTGTAATTTTCCCCTGTCTCTCTCCCCCTTTTTCCCCCAGGTATCAACTATCGTCAGGGCTGTTTTGAAAGTGCGGGTGAGCACCGTGATAAAGCGCCGTCGCACCTCCCATCAGAGAACTCATCAGTTAACACTGACTGCTGTTGAGGTCAGGAGAGGTAAAGACAGGGCAGCCCCTCCTCTATCTGAAATTCCTGTGTGTGTGTGTGTGTGTGTGTGTGTGTGTGTGTGTGTGTGTGTGTGTGTGTGTGTGTGTGTGTGTGTGTGTGTGTCTGTGTGTCTGTGTGTCTGTGTGTGTGTGTGTGTCAGGGCTTCATTGGCTACCCATTCCCAGCAGGTTAAGAGATGCCTGTTATCATTCAGCAGTAATCTAGTAATGGAGTAACAGGATTCAGACAACACAGGAAGGAGCTGGAGCAGGTGTGTTCTGCTAAGTGTGTTCTGCTAACCAAGTCATTATGGGGCCGATTCCGACCCGAATTAAACCTAATTCCATTTATGCACTTTTATGTGCTATTCGTTCGGGTGGAGATGGAATAAATGAAGGTGTGGTGGAGGTGTGTCTACAGATACGCCGTATTCTGACCTTGACCTAATTCCCTAATTATTCCACAACCTTTAAACACGAGGAAACCGTGAATAAGGTGAACAACCAAATGGTTCCAAGTGGAAAAAGCATCTACTTATTTTTTTTTTTCGATAGAAATAAGACCATTTTCTATGCACTGTAATTTACAACTTGATAAGCGCTATTGATAAGAGCAAGGTAAATGAGTAATCCGTTTGGAGAAGGGAATTGTAAATATAAATTACACTTGTTGTAGATCTATTTTACCTTCTAATCGCTGGAGACCAATGTGAAACCAGCCATATGGCAGCATACTGAAGCATATCAACATATCAACTTTCCCACAGTAAAGTTTATGAAATGCTGTTCTATTATGCAGAATTTAAATTGTACAGCCTTTCAACTTGCAGGAATGGGCACTCTCGAATATCTTATTTATAGGCTACCCCACCTTTCTCTGTTTCCTATTTCTATCATGTTAAATATTAGTCACTATCAGTAGGCCTAATAATCTCACATATTCAACTGCCAGTTTATTGTTAGTTCCCTTCAGTTGGTATAGCCTACATTATCATTCCATTTAGTGACATTGTTTTGTTTACCTTCATTTGCTTCCTTTGTAAACGCTGTCACGGCCTTGTAGTTGCTGAGGATCATTAGTAACAGTTGATAATATACAAAAAAAAAGACATGTAGGCTAATTAAATCGTTATGGAATGGAGCACAGACCCATCCTTAAGAGTTTTAACATGACGCATGGCGCAATACATGGCCGTATCATCACACGGTTCCATGGTTAGTGCAGGCAATAGACAAGGGTATAGCCTACTATTCCACACTATTCTCCCTATTATAATTCTAAGTACACTACTCTTCCAACATTACCATGGGTTGAAGAAATGAATGTGTCAAACCACTGTTTTCTTTCTTTCGTGCGTAAAAGCTCTCCAAACCCGTTTTTTTATGATTTATAAATACTTTACTGAACCTAAATAATCTACAGGAGTATTTTTAAATCGACCAATTGGTGCTGAAACGGAGACTTACATGCATATATTTCGATTACTTTCTTTCATTGATCCCTAATATTCTGAACCCGTTATCTTCATATATTCTAGTGAGTCTGTTGACAAAATTCTAATTGAAAGGTACACTGTATTTAATGGGATGGTTTAAGATACATTTACTGAAAACCCTATTGACTGAAAACCCTATTGAACGAAAACCCCACGAGAAAATCTGTTGGCCAGCAAGTGGGAGGGTTTTCAGCATTTGAATGAAATACACTGCTCAAAAAAATAAAGGGAACACTTAAACAACACATCCTAGATCTGAATGAAAGAAATAATCTTATTAAATACTTTTTTCTTTAAATAGTTGAATGTGCTTGACAACAAAATCACACAAAAATAATCAATGGAAATCCAATTTATCAACCCATGGAGGTCTGGATTTGGAGTCACACTCAAAATTAAAGTGGAAAACCACACTACAGGCTGATCCAACTTTGATGTAATGTCCTTAAAACAAGTCAAAATGAGGCTCAGTAGTGTGTGTGGCCTTCACGTGCCTGTATGACCTCCCTACAATGCCTGGGCATGCTCCTGATGGTCTCCTGAGGGATCTCCTCCCAGACCTGGACTAAAGCATCCGCCAACTCCTGGACAGTCTGTGGTGCAACTTGGCGTTGGTGGATGGAGCGAGACATGATGTCCCAGATGTGCTCAATTGGATTCAGGTCTGGGGAACGGGCGGGCCAGTCCATAGCATCAATGCCTTCCTCTTGCAGGAACTGCTGACACACTCCAGCCACATGAGGTCTAGCATTGGCTTGCATTCAAGGGGTCTGAGGATCTCATCTCGGTACCTAATGGCAGTCAGGCTACCTCTGGTGAGCACATGGAGGGCTGTGCGGCCCCCCAAAGAAATGCCACCCCACACCATGACTGACCCACCGCCAAACCGGTCATGCTGGAGGATGTTGCAGGCAGCAGAACGTTCTCCACGGCGTCTCCAGACTCTGTCACGTCTGTCACATGTGCTCAGTGTGAACCTGCTTTCATCTGTGAAGAGCACAGGGCGCCAGTGGCGAATTTGCCAATCTTGGTGTTCTCTGGCAAATGACAAACGTCCTGCACGGTGTTGGGCTGTAAGCACAACCCCCACCTGTGGACGTCGGGCCCTCATACCACCCTCATGGAGTCTGTTTCTGACCGTTTGAGCAGACACATGCACATTTGTGGCCTGCTGGAGGTCATTTTGCAGGGCTCTGGCAGTGCTCCTCCTGCTCCTCCTTGCACAAAGGCGGAGGTAGCGGTCCTGCTGCTGGGTTGTTGCCCTCCTACGGCCTCCTCCACGTCTCCTGATGTACTGGCCTGCTCTGGACACTACGCTGACAGACACAGCAAACCTTCTTGCCACAGCTCGCATTGATGTGCCATCCTGGATGAGCTGCACTACCTGAGCCACTTGTGTGGGTTGTAGACTCCGTCTCATGCTACCACTCGAGTGAAAGCACCGGCAGCATTCAAAAGTGACCAAAACATCAGCCAGGAAGCATGGAACTGAGAAGTGGTCTGTGGTCTCCACCTGCAGAACCACTCCTTTATTGGGGGTGTCTTGCTTATTGCCTATAATTTCCACCTGTTGTCTATTCCATTTGCACAACAGCATGTGAAATGTATTGTCAATCAGTGTTGCTTCCTAAGTGGACAGTTTGATTTCACAGAAGCGTGATTGACATTGTGTTGTTTAAGTGTTCCCTTTATTTTTTTGAGCAGTATATATTCAGAGTGCGGAAGGTAAGCACACCTGCAGAGGGTGTTAGAAGACTGAATAAGTTAAGTCTGAATACCAAATATTGAGAAGTGCACGGTGAAGGTGTGTGTAGGAATGATGACAATTCCTAAGTCTGAATCGTTCCCAATGTCTCTAATTACATTATGCATCTGGAAGTCTGGATTCCTTTCACATTCACATGCTGAAATGTCTTGCAAAAACGATGACTAAAAAGGACGGCTGAACATGGTTTGTCCCCAATGGCATCCTTTTTCCATAGGGCTCTGGTCAAAAGTAGTGTACTATATAGGGAATAGGGTGCCATTTAGGATGCAACCTATATTTAGTCACTGAAGTGTATAGTGCATGATTGGGCCTTTGCAAAATGTGTGATAACCTTCACCACCAACCAAGTACACATATTTTCTATTCACATACTATCCATACTGTCTATACACAGCATTCACATACATATACAGTATTTTTATATTCCGGACTCTGATCCGGAATCTGATTTCCTGCAGTTCTATCAATTTTGCCACGGGATTTTGTACTGTGAATTTAAATACTGTATTCTTGATATAGCTCATTCTAATTCTTGTACTACTGAACACTGTTTACACACTGCAAATGTATTTATATTCTGGATTATTGGCATAGCTCACTGTAATGTACAGTGCATTCGGAAAGTATTCAGACACCTTGACTTCTTCCACATTTTGTTACGTTACAGCCTTATTCTAAAATGGATTACATTGTTTTTGTCCCTCATCAATCTACACACAATACCCCATAATGACAAAGCAAAAACAGGTTTTTAGACATGTCTGCAAATGTATTAAAAATAAAAAACTACAATATGACATTTATATAAGTATTCAGACCCTTTACTCAGTACTTTGTTGATGCAGCTCTGGCAGCGATTACAGCTTCGAGTCTTCTTGGGTATGATGCTACAAGCTTGGCACACCTGTATTTGTGGAGTTTCTCCCATTCTTTTCTGCAGATTCTCTCAAGCTCTGTCAGGTTGGATGGGGAGTGTCGCTGACCAGCTATTTTCAGGTCTCTCCAGAGATGTTTGATCGGGTTCAAGTCCGGGCTCTGGCTGGGCCACTCAAGGACATTCAGAGACTTGTCCCGAAGTCACTCCTGCATTGTCTTGGTTGTGGGCTTAGGTTTGTTATCCCGTTGGAAGGTGAACCTTCGCCCCCAGTCTGAGGTCCTGAGCACTCTGAAGCAGGTTTTAATCCAGGATCTCTCTATACTTTGCTCCATTCATCTTTTCCTCAATCCTGACTAATCTCCCAGTCCCTGCCACTGAAAAACATCCCCACAGCACATGCTGCCACCACCATGCTTCACTGAATGCTTGGCATTCAGGCCAAAAATCAATCTTGGTTTCATCAGACTAGAGAATCTTGTTTCTCATCGTCTGAGAGTCCTTTAGGCGCCTTTTGGCAAACTCCAAGTGGGCTGCCACTGGCCTGATTGGTGGAGTGCTGCAGAGATGGTTGTCCTTCTGGAAGATTCTCCCATATCCACAGATGAACTCTGAAGCTCTGTCAGAGTGACCATCGGGTTCTTGGTCAACTCCCTGACCATGGCCCTTCTCCTCCGATGGCTCAGTTTGGCCGGGTGGCCAGCTCTAGGAAGAGCCTTGGTGGTTCCAAACTTCTTCTGTTTAAGAATGATGGAGGCCGTTGTGTTCTTAGGGACCTTCAATGCTGCATAAATGTTTTGGTACCCTTCCCCAGATCTGGGGCCTCGACACAATTCTGTCTCGGAGCTCTACGGACAATTCCTTCAACCTCATGGCTTGGTTTTTACTCTGACGTGCACTGTCAACTGTGGGACCTTACATAGACAGGTGTGTGCCTTTCCAAATTATGTCCAATGAATTGAATTTACCCCAGGTGGACTCCAATCAAGTTGTAGAAACATCTCAAGAATGATCAATGGAAACAGGATCGCACCTGAGCTCAATTTCGAGTCTAATAGCAAAGGGTCTGAATACTTATGTAAATAAGTTATTTCAGTTTTTTATTTGATTTTATAAATTTGCAACAATTTCTAAAAACCTGTTTTCACTTTTTCATTAAGGGGTATTGTGTGTAGATTGATGAGGAATTTGACAGCCTGCTTGCAATTTTATTTAATCCATTTTAGAATAAGGCAGTAACGTAACAAAATGTGTAAAAAGGGAAGGGCTCTGAATACTTTCCCCATGCACTGTATCTGCTGCTGTACATACCATACTTAGTATATCTTGTGAAAATGCCTCCAGTGCTTTCAGAAAGTATTCATACCCCTTGACTTATTCCACACACCTTGGTTTTAAACACCGGGATTGTGCAACATTTGCTCATTATTCTTAAAAAAATTCTTCAAGCTCTGTCAAATTGGTTGTTGATCATTGCTAGAAAACCATTTTCAGGTCTTGCCATAGATTTCCAAGTAGACTTAAGTCAAAATTGTAACTTGGCCACTCAAACATTCACTGTCTTTTTGGTTAGCAACTCTAGTGTAGATCTGGTCTTGTGTTTTAGGTTATTGTCCTGGTGAAAGGGGAATTAATCTCCCAGTGTCTGGTGGAAAGCAGTACTGAACCAGGCTTTCCTCTAGGATTTTGCCTCTGCTTAGCTCCATTCAATTAATTTTTTATCCTGAAAAAAGTCCTTAACAATTAGAAGCATACACAAAACATGATGCAGCCCCCACTATGTTTGAAAATATGGAGATTGGTACTCAGTAATGTGATGTATTGGATTTGCCTCAAATATAACACTTTGTATTCAGGACAAAAAGTGAATTGCTTTGGCGCATTTTTTTGTGGTATTACTTTAGTGCCTTGTTGCAAACAGGATGAATGTTTTGGAATATTTGTATTCTGTATAGACTTCTTTTCACTCTGTCAATTAGGTTAGTATTGTGGAGTAACTACAATGATGTTGAACTATCCTCAGTTTTCTCCTGTCACAGCCATTAAAGTCTTAACTGTTTTAAAGTCACCAATGGCCTCATAGTGAAATCCCTGAGCGGTTTCCTTCCTCTCTGGCAACTAAGTTAGGATGGACGCCTTTATCTTTGTAGTGACTGGGTGTATTGATGCACCATCCAACATTTAATTAATAACTTCACCATGCTCAAAGGGATATTCAATGTCTGTTTATTTTTTTGCCCATTGACCAATGGGTACCCTTCCTTGCGAGGCATTGGAAAACCTCCCTGGTCTTTGTGGTTGAATCTGTGTTTGAAAATCACTGCTCGAGTGAGGGATCTTACAGATAATTGTAGTTGAAGTCGGAAGTTTACATACACTTAGGAGTCATTAAAACTTGTTTTTCAACCACTCCACAAATTTCTTGTTAACAAACTATAGTTTTGGCAAGTCGGTTAGGACATCTACTTGTGCATGACACAAGTAATTTTTCCAACAATTGTTTACAGACAGATTATTTCACTTATAATTCCCTGTATCACAATTCCAGTGGGTCAGAAGTTTACATACACTAAGTTGACTGTGCCTTTAAACAGCTTGGAAAATTGCAGAAAAATTATGTCATGGCTTTAGAAGCTTCTGATAGGCTAATTGGCATAATTTGAGTCAATTGGAGGTATACCTGTGGATGTATTTCAAGGCCTACCTTCAAACTCAGTGCCTCTTTGCTTGACATCATGGGAAAATCAAAAAGAAATGAGGTAAGAGCTCAGAAAAAACATTGTTGACCTCCACAAGTCTGGTTCATCCTTGGGAGCAATTTCCAAAAGCCTGAAGGTACCACGTTCATCTGTACAAACAATAGTACGCAAGTATAAACACCATGGGACCACGCAACCGTCATACCGCTCAGGAAGGAGACGCATTCTGTCTCCTAGAGATGAACGTACTTTGGTGCGAAAAGTGCAAATCAATCCCAGAACAACAGCAAAGGACCTTGTGAAGATGCTGCAATTAAAAACGCCAGACTACGGTTTGCAACTGCACATGGGGACAAATATCGTACTTTTTTGGAGAAATGTCCTCTGGTCTGATGAAACAAAAATAGAACTGTTTAGCCATAATGACCATCGTTATGTTCTGAGGGAAAAGGGGGAGGCTTCCAAGCCGAAGAACACCATCCCAACGATGAAGCACGGGGGTGGCAGCATCATGTTGTGGGGTGCTTTGCTGCAGGAGGGTCTGGTGCACTTCACAAAATAAATGGCATCAAGAGGTAGGAAAATTACGTGGATATATTGAAACCAGATTTCAAGACATCAGTCAGGAAGTTAAAGCTTTGTCGCAAATGGGTCTTCCAACTGGACAATGACCCCAAGCATACTTACAAAGTTGTGGCAAAATGGCTTAAGGACAACACAGTCAAGATATTGGAGTGGCCATCACAAAGCCCTGACCTCAATCCTATAGAATATTTGTGGGCAGAACTGAAAACTGAAAAAGCAAGGAGGCCTACAAACCTGACTCAGTTACACCAGCTCTGTCAGGAGGAATGGGCCAAAATTCACCCAACTTAGCGTGTGGAAGGCTACCCGAAAAGTTTGACCCGAGTTAAACAATTTAAAGGCAATGCTACCAAATACTAATTGAGTGTATGTAAACTTCAGACCCACTGGGAATGTGATGAAAGAAATAAAAGCTGAAATAAATCATTCTCTCTACTATTATTCGGACATTTAATATTCTTAAAATAAAGTGGTGATCTAACTGACATAAGACAGGGAATTTTTACTAGGATTAAATGTCAGGAATTGTGAAAAACTGAGTTTAACTATATTTGGCTAAGGTGTATGTAAACTTCTGACTTCAACTATATGTGTGGGGTACAGAGATGAGGTAGTCATAAAGAAAATAACACAACACTATTATTGCAACTTATTATGTGACTTGTTAAGCAAATGTTTACTCCTGAACTTATTGAGGCTTGCCATAAAAGGGTTGAATACTTATTGACTCAAGACATTTCAGCTTTTTGTTTTAAATTACTTTGTAAAAATTTCGAAAACCATAATTCCACTGACATTATTGTATTGTGTGTAGGCCAGTGACAAAAAATCTGAATTGAATCAATTTTAAATTCAGTCTGTAACACTACAAAATGGGGGGGAAAAAATCAAGGAGTGTGAAAACTTTCTGAAGGCACTATATCTGTACATATAGATTGCATTTTGATTGCTGTTACAGTGCTATTTTGGTTGTTATTTGGTTTCATTCTGACATTTCTTGATTTCTTTTCCTTGTATTTTTTGTAAATTATTTGTGCACATGTTTGACATTTTACTGCATTGTTAGGAGCTAGTAACGTAATAATTTCACTGCACCCTCTATAACATCTGTTAAACTGTGTAAGCGACAAATAAACTTTGATTGGATTTTAATCCTCTCTGGTCCTCTGATACAGATAAATTCATCTCTCAGTGTGTGGCAGACCATAATACTACATTAGCAATCATTGCCATCTCTCTCTCTCTGCGGCAGATAGGATAGCTTTTGTGTCAGGTAGTGTACCCACTGGGGTTGGAATTATCCCAACAACCATGGAGCCTAGTTTTAATCCCGTTTACACTAAAACCATACAACGGTCTACCCACACCGAAGATGAACTTAATCTCATGTCATGATTGCAGTTGAATGTGTCTCCAAAGATTATTCCAACAGCGGTTTTAAAAAACGGTGGTATTTTTTATCATCTGAGTTGGACTGATGTTCCCATGGGAATAAGCGTAGAAATGATAGACTTTCAGCGGGAATAGACTGCAGCTAGGGTGCGTGTGTGCTATGTCTATGTGGTGGTGTGTCTGTTTGTGTCTCTTTTGTTCAGTGCCAAAACCGCCCTCCACTTTACAAAATTTGCATTTAGATTCATACATGCCACTGGCACCAAAATCAGATAAGTGGCCACTGCTGCTGTAACGTACCACAGGCTGTCCATAAATATAATCTCCACAGCGTTGGGTAATGGGAAGGCATCAGTGCCTCCGCTCAGATTAATGGTTAAAGACGACTCGGAAGTAAAGCGAAATCATCCCTCCTCTTCCCGATACCTCCTTTCCTCTACTCCTCTACTCCTCTCTTCCGCCCCTGCTGAGTGTACGATCTGGGGACATGGATGTAAAAAAAATTATAAACGATCTCCTGCTAGCCATCTTCTCTGTCTCCTCCCGTTCCGGAATTCTGCCAGCCTTTTCAAACTCCATGATATCACAAGACAACAATCCCATCACAGGGTGCGAGAGCCAACCGCGTGAGGCGACCAAGGTTTTCATCAAGCCATACGGGGATGTTCCCTCTGTTTAAAAAGGGTCCGAAAACACCAAGTTCCACCAAGTTGATCATGACATGACTGCAGATGAAGCACAGAGCGACAGTCGTGTTGCTATTCTCCTCCCACCTCTTCCATCCCATCAAATAAGAGATTTGCATCAATAAAACATAAATAAATCAAATCTCCCATCTCTCTGAGCTTTGCCAAGAGATACGCGTCGAATGACCTTGACTTGCTGACTCTGATGCACATGTTGAAAACAGGTGTGCTTCAGTGGACATCTGTATTGCTTCGTTACATGACTTCCTGTGTCTAGGATCTCTTTAGGCACTACAAGAATAGACAGGAGAGACACCAATAGAATGACAATGACAGGATGAAACTGCTAATGACATTACAACACGTCGCCGAGTTCTGAGGTCGAAGTGGTGGCAAACAAGCTGGTTAGCGCTAGCGCCAAACCACTCTCCCCTTCCATTGGCTTATCACAAGTACCCACCGCCGTCCGTCCGCCATAACACTGAAGATTATTTTATTCCCTTTATAGTGCACTACTTTTCATCAGGGCCCATAGGGCTCTGGTCAAAAGTAGTGCAATATCTAGGGAATTTGGTGGCATTTGGAATAATGGATGGAGAACGGATGGAAACAATTACCCAACAGCCCGTCTTTTCAATTAATGTTGTCGTCTTAATCACTGCAATCTCATCCCGCTCTGGCTACAGGAAAATAAGATGACATGGATAAGGGGGGGGGGGGGGGAGAGGAGGAACGTGATGGCAGCGCCTCAGAGAAGGGCTGAATGAAAGTCAGCGGCGTAGGGCTCTTATCTCTACATCAGGCTGTGACATGTAACAGCTGTTTATGAGCGGGAAACTTCTCTCCGCCGTCTCATTAGAGCAGCACCAGCATTCTGACTGAGAGAGAGAGAGACACTAGAGAAGCTACACTCCTCACAGAACAAAAATATAAGCGCAACATGCGTAACTGAGTTACAGTTCATATAAGGAAATCAGGCCCTAATCTATGGATTTCACATGACTGGGAATACAGATATGCATTTGTTGCTCACAGATGCCTTAAAAAAAGGTAGGGGTGTGGAACAGAAAACCAGTCAGTATCTGGTGTGACCACTATTTGCCTTATGCAGCGTGACACATCTTCTTCACATAGAGTTGATCAGGCTGTTGATTGTAGCCTGTGGAATGTTGTCCTGCTTCTCTTCAATAACTGTGCGAAGTTGCTGGATATTGGTGGGAACTGGAACACGCTGTCGTACACGTCAATCCAGAGCATCCCAAACATGCTCAATGGGTAACATGTCTGGTGAGTATGCAGGCCATGGAAGAACTGGGACATTTTCAGCTTCCAGGAATTGTGAACAGATCCTTGTGACATGGGGCTGTGCATTATCATTCTGAAAAATGAGGTGATGGCGGCGGATGAATGGCACGACAATGGGCCTCAGGATCTCGTCACGTTATCTTTGCATTCAAATTGCCATTGATAAAATGCAATTGTGTTTGTTGTCCATAGCTTATGCCTGCCCATACCATAACCCCACCGCCACCATGGGGCACTCTGTTCACAACGTTGACATCAGCAAACCCGGGATTCATCCGTGAAGAGCACACTTCTCCACTGTGCTTGTGGCCATCCAAGGTGAGCATTTGCCCACTGAAGTCAGTTATGACGCTGAACTGCATTCAGGTCAAGACCCACGTAAGGACGACAAGCGCGCAGATTAGCTCCCTGAGATAGTTTCTGAAATTCTTCATTTGTGCAAACCCACAGTTTCATCAGGTGTCTGGGTGGCTGGTCTCAGACGATCCCGCAGGTGAAAAAGTCGGATGTGGATGTCCTGGGCTGGCGTGGTTACACGTGGTCTGCGGTTGTGAGGCCGGTTGGACGTACTGCCAAATTCTCAAAAATTACGTTGGCGGTGGCTTATGGTAGAGAAATGAACATTCAGTTCTCTGGCAACAGCTCTGGTGGACATTCCTGCCGTCAGCATGCCAATTGCACACTCCCTCAAAACTTGAGACATCTGTGGCATTGTGTTGGGTGACAAAACTGCACATTTTAGAGTGGCCTTTTATTGTCTCTAGCACAAGGTGCACCTGTGTAATTATCATGCTGTTTAATCATCTTCTTGATATGCCACACCTGTCAGGTGGAAGGATTACCTTGGAAAAGGAGAAATGTTCACTAACACGGATGTAAACAAACCTGAGGAAATATACACAACCATTATACATACACACACACCCAAATACACACACTCTCAGTCACAGAGATACAGTCGCTCTGTCACTGCAGTCCCAGCAGGGTTTGGCAGTGGCTAAGTCAAACACAGAGGTGGGCTGGTGTCTGTACCACAGTGCAGTCTCTCTCCGCTTCCTGTCCTCTCCTCTGTCTCCACAGAGCACAGAGGCCCAGACTGACTAACATGCTCCACAGGACAGTGTAGCACTGTGCTGTCAGGGTCCCATGAACAGATGGAGGGCCACCTCTATGACAACACCTGGCAGAGCAGAGTAAAGCACGTTGTCATGCCTGAGCTGTGGCAGCAGGCAGCAGCTTCACGTTCCACACCGCAATTAAGTCTGAAGGATGGACAGAGGAGAGGAGTGGATGGTGAGGGTTATTGTGGTAGACAGTGAGATCTGTTGTTTCTATTCAAAGAGAACGAGAAGCTGTTCAAACAGAAGCTGGGTCTTTTTGTTACATCATTTATTGTTTTTTAGGGTAATTTTGAGGATGGTTTGAGAGTGGTCTGGAAGCCCAAGGGACTGGGTAAATGGTGGAGGTCTCTGGCTATTGAATAACATTGCCAATGCAGTTAGTATATGGGTTCATATTCATTGTGTTTCACTATAGTGCTTAGTGATTCATTTTCGTGTTGTGTTGATTGAAATTTAAATCTAACCCTTTGCTTGTGCTAATTTGTGTAAGTACATACACTACCGGTCAAAAGTTTTAGAACGCCTACTCATTCAAGGGTTTTTCTTTATTTTACTATTTTCTACATTGTAGAATAATAGTGAAGACATCAAAACAATGAAATAACACATACGTAATCATTTGGCTGGGACCGCAGATTGTCCCGGGTTTGTGGCTGTCTAGATCCCTGCTGTTTGTTGTTTTCAATTTTCCCCGTGACCTGCCCTGTCTGGAACTCCGAGGAGTAACAGCCTAACGTATGTTGCTAGCTACCATGACAAAGACCAAAGCCGGCGGGAGTACCGTTGAGGACAGTGCCAGTGGTGTCTCTATCACACGTGAAGGATCTTTTAAACAAACAAAAAGAGACCTATAAGCAGTTGTTACAACAAGAAAATACTTAAGTGTTTTGTCCAAATACTCGTCGATTCTACTAATAAAAGAATGGACGACCTGACCAGAGAGGTCCAGGACCTGAAGAAAAGTTGTCAGCTCGACGAGTTAAAACAGGAGAACGGCAAGATGACAGCAATCTGTAAGTCATTGAGAGAGGACATCAGTTCTGTCTGTGAATCCATGATAACAATGACAGATAAATCAGACTATCTCGAGGGACAATCAAGGCGAAACAACATGGTTGTGGATAGAATTGCAGAATCTCGACATGAGACCTGGATGGAGTCTGAGGACAAAGTGAGGGAAATGATCTCTGAGAAATTGAAGATGGACCACAGGAAGATTGAGGTAGAGCGCGCCCAAAGGACTGGAAAACCCACCACCGGCCCAAGTGACAGGCCCAGGCCGATAGTGGTAAAGTTCCTGAGGTTCAAGGACAAGGTAGCTGTTCTGGAAAGAGCCAAGAACTTGAGAGGAACGTATATCTTCCTCAACGAGGACTATCCTGAAGCTGTGCACCAGAAGAGGAAAGAACGGATCCCAGCCATGAAAGCTGCCAGAGCGCATGGTGACATTGCGTACATCTGCTACGACAGGCTCATTGTCCACCCTCCCTCCCAGAAGCCTGGAAGGGATGAGAGAGCAAAGCCTATGGCTTCGTAGCCTCAACCCCGCAGCACACACCAATTGATTAATGGACTGCTGAATGTATATTTTTTTCTCTTACTTAGTCTGCTCTTTTCAAAAGTATGTCTATCTCTGCTAAGCTACCCAGGAAAGGGCTGAAAATAGCACATATTAATATATATAGCCTTACAAATAAGGTTCACGATATCAATAACTTGCTAACATCAGATAACATTCATATATTATCCATTTCTGAGACTCACTTAGATAAGTAATTTGATGATACAAAAGTAGCAATACAATGTTATAACATCTATAGAAGAGACATAAATGCTTATGGGGGAGGAGTTGCTGTATATATTCAGAGCCATATCTATCAGAGCACAAGGCGAGACACAGATGCAGACACAGGAGGCAGATGGTTGGAGTCTTAGATGTTTATTGATCCAAAAAGGGGTAGGCAAGAGAATGGTCGTGGACAGGCAAAAGGTCAAAACCAGTTCAGAGTCCAGGCTCGAGGTCAAGGCAGGCCGAATGGTCAGGCAGGCGGGTACAGAGTCCAGAAACAGGCAAGGATCAAAACCGGGAGGACTAGCAAAAAGAGAATAGAAAAGGCAGGAGCACGGGAAAAACACGCTGGTTGACTTGGACATACAAGATGAACTGGCACAGAGAGACAGGAAACATAGGGATACATACACTGGGGTTAACAAGTGACACCTGGAGGGGGTGGAGACAATCACAAGGACAGGTGAAACAGATCAGGGTGTGACAATATCCCTGTAATGCTTAGAGAATATCTTATGTCAAGTGTTATTGAAGTGTTGTGGTTGCAGGTTCACTTGGCACATCTAAAGACTTTTCTTTGGGGTGTTGCTATAGGCCACCAAGTGCTAACAGTCTTTATCTAAATAATATGTGTGAAATGCTTGATAGTGTATGTGATGTAAACAGAGAGGTCTACTTTCTTGGGGACCTGAATATTGACTGGTTTTTATCAAGCTGTACACTCAAGAGGAAGCTTCTTACAGTAACCAGTGCCTGTAATCTGGTTCAGGTTATTAATCAACCTACCAGGGTGTTTACAAACACTACAGGAACAAGATCATCCACGTGTATCGATCACATTTTTACTAATGCTGTAGAACTTTGTTCTAAAGCTATATCCGTACCCATTGGATGCAGTGATCACAATATTGTGGCTATATCCAGGAAAGCCAAAGTTCCAACAGCTGGGCCTAAAATGGTGTATAAGAGATCACACAAAAGATTTTGCTGTGACTCTTATGTGGATGATGTTAAAAATATTTGCTGGTCTGATGTGATTAATGAGGAGCATCCAGACGCTGCACTTGATGAATTTATGAAATTGCTTCTTCCAACTATTGATAAACATGCACCTGTTAAGAATCTGACTGTTAGAACTGTTAAGGCTCCATAGATTGATGAGGAATTTAAAAACTGTATGGTTGAAAGAGATGGGGCAAAATGAGTGGCTAATAAGTCTGGCTGTATATCTGACTGGCCACTTTACTACAAATTGAGAAATTATGTGACTAAACTCAACAAAAAGAAAAATAAACTTTATTATGAAGCCAAGATCAATGATGGAAAGAATGATGGAATAAAACTTTGGAGTACTTTAAATGAAATTATGGGCAGAAAGACAATTTCAACTCAATCTTTCATCGAATCAGATGGCTTATTCATCACAAAACCCTTTGATGTTGCCAATTATTTTAATGATTATTTTATTGGCAAAGTGGGCAAATTTATGCAGGAAATGCCTACGACAAACAGTGAGCAATTATATTTATGTATAAAAAAACTAATAATGAAAGAAAAGCAGTGCAAGTTTGAATTTTGTGAAGTTAGTGTGGGAGAGGTGGGAAAATTATTGTTAACGATCAATAATGACAAACCTTCTGGCATTGACAACTTAGATGGAAAGCTACTGAGGATGGTAGTTGACTCTATAGCCACTCCTATCTGTCATATTTTTAATCTGAGCCTAGAGGAAAGTCTTTGTCCTCAGGCCTGGAGGGAAGCCAAAGTAATTCTGCTACCCAAGAGCGGTAAAGCGGCCTTTACTGGTTCTAACAGCAGATCTATAAGCTTGCTGCCAGCTCTTAGCAAACTGTTGGAAAAAATTGTGTTTGACCAAATACAATGCTATTTCTCTGTAAACAAATTAACAACAGACTTTCAGCATGATTATAGAGAAGGGCACTCAACATGTACTGCACCGACACAAATTACTAATGATTGGTTGAAATAAATTGATAATAAGAAGATTGTGGTAGCTGTACTGTTAGATTTCAGTGCAGCCTTTGATATTATTGACCATAGCCTGTTGTTGAAAAAACTTTATGGCTTTTCAACCTCTGCCATATTGTGGATTCAGAGCTATCTATCTAATTGAACTCAATGGGTTCTTTAATGGAAGCGTCTCTAATGTCAAACATGTAAAGTGTGGTGTACCGCAGGGCAGCTCTCTAGGCCCTCTACTCTTTTCTATTTTTACCAATGACCTGCCACTGGCATTAAACAAAACATGTGTGCCCATGTATGCAGATGATTCAACCATATACGCATCAGCAACCATAGCTAATGAAATCACTGAAACCCTTAAAAAAGAGTTGCAGTCTATTTTGGAATGGGTGGCCAGCAATAAACTGGTCCCTAACATCTCTAAAACTAAGAGCATTGTATTTGGTACAAATCATTCCTTAAGTGCTAGACCTCAGCTGAATCTGGTAATGAATGATGTGGCTGTTGAACAAGCTGAGGAGACTAAATTACTTGCCATTACCTTAGATTGTAAACTGTCATGGTCAAAACATGTAGATTCAATGGTTGCAAAGATGGGGAAGGTCTAGCCGTGATAAAGAGATGCCCTGCTTTTTTGATTATTGTCCAGTCGTGTGGTCCAGTGCTGCAAGGAAAGACCTAGTTAAGCTACAGCTGGCCCAGAACAGAGCGGAATGTTTTGCTCTTCTTTGTAATCAGAGGGCTAATATTAATAGTACGTATGCCAGTCTCTCTTGGCTAAGAGTTGAGGAGAGACTGACTGCATCACTTCTTCTTTTTATAAGAAACATTCATGTGTTGAAAATCCCAAATTGTTTGCATAGTCAACTTACACACAGCTCTGACACACACACTTATCTTACCAGACATGCCACCAGGGGTCTTTTCATAGTCCCCAAATCCAGAACAAATTCAAGAAAACGTGCAGTATTATAAAGAGCCCTTATTGCATGTAACTTCCGTCCATCTCATATTGCTCAAATTAACAGCAAACCTGGTTTCAAAAAACAGATAAAGCAACACCTCTCCCCTATTTGACCTAGATAGTTTGTGTGTATGCATTGATAAGTTGGCCCCATGTGCCTTTTTAAAAATGCATGTAGTTCTGTCCTTGAGCTGTTCTTGTCTAATGATGTTCTGTATTATGTCATTGTTTTGTGTGGACCCCAGGAAGAGTAGCTGCTGCTTTTGCAACAGCTAATGGGGATCCTAATAAAATACCAAATACCAAATGTAGTAACCAAAAAAGTGTTAAACAAATCAAAATACATTTTATATTTAAGATTCTTCAAATAGCCACCATTTGCCTTAATGACATCTTTGCACACTCTTGGCATTTTCTCAACCAGCTTCATGAGGTAGTCACGTGGTATGTATTTCAATTAACAGGTGTGCCTTCATAAAAGCACATTTGTGGAATTTCTTTCCTTCCTATTGCGTGTGAGCTAATCAGTTGTGTTGTGGCAAGGTAGGTATACAGAAGATAGCCCTATTTGGTAAAATACCAAGTCCATATTATGGCAAGAACAGCTCAAATAGGCAAAGAGAAATGACAGTCCATCATTACTTTAAGACATGAAGGTCAGTCAAGGCAGAACATTTGAAGAACTTTGAAAGTTTCTTCAAGTGCAGTCGCAAAAACCATCAAGCACTATGATGAAACTGGCTCTCATGAGGACCGACACCGGAATGGAAGACCCAGAGTTACTTCTGCTGCAGAGGATGAGTTCATTAGAGTTACCAGCCTCAGAAATTGCAGCCAAATAAATGGTTCATAGAGTTCAAGTAACAGACACTTCTCAACATCAACTGTTCAGAGGAGACTGCGTGAACCAGGCCTTCATTGTTGAATTGCTGCAAAGAAACCACTACTAATGGACACCAATAAGAAGAAGAGACTTGCTTGGGCCAAGAAACACAAGCAATGGACATTAGACCGGTGGAAATTTGTCTTTTGGACTGGAGTCCAAATTTGAGATTTTTGGTTCCAACCGCCGTGTCTGTGAGACGTGGTGTGGGTGAACAGATGACCTCCGCATGTGTATTTCCCACCGTAACGCATGGAGGAGGAGGTGTTATAGTGTGGGGGTGCTTTGCTGGTGACACTGTCTGTGATTTATTTAGAATTCAAGGCACACTTAACCAGCATGGCTACCACAGCGATACGCCATCCCATATGGTTTGGGCTTAGTGGGACTATCATTTGTTTTCAACAGGACAATGACTCAACACACCTCCAGGCTGTGTAAGGGCTATTTTACTAAGAAGGAGAGTGATGGAGTGCTGCATCAAATGACCTGGCCTCCACAATCCCCCGACCTCAACCAAATTGAGATGGTTTGGGATGAGTCGGACCGCAGAGTGAAGAAAAAGCAGCCAACAAGTGCTCAACATATGTGGGAACTCCTTCAAGACTGTTGGAAAAGCATTCCAGGTGAAGCTGGTTGAGAGAATGCCAAGCGTGTGCAAAGCTGTCATAAAGGAAAAGGGTGGCTATTTGAAGAATCTCAAATATTAAATATATTTTGATTTGTTTAACACTTTTTTGGTTACTACATGATTCCATATGTGTTATTTCATAGTTTTGATGTCTTCACTATTATTCTACAATGTAGAACATAGTAAAAATAAAGAAAAACCCTTGAATGAGTAGGTGTTCTAAAACCTTTGACCGGTAGTGTATTCCTACACAAGGTATAAGGTACTTTATTGCTTCAGTTCACCATGGTTGCATCCCAAATGGGACCCTATTCCCTATACAGCACAATACTTTTGAGTAGGGCCCATATGGCTCTAGTCAAAAGAGTACACTATAGGGAATAAAGTGCCATTTGGGACACAGCCCATGACTTCATAGAATTGTGTCTTGCCAGCCCTGTCACACATGGAGGCTCCACACTCTACAGTAATAAGCAGTAATACACCTTTATTAATCCTCTGTCTGAAACCATTTAAAGGACGCCATTTAAGTGGCTTTAATGTACCTGTTCTGATGAACCTAATGTCCCACTTCATTCTCTATTCCCCCTGGTTTGCTCCTCCTCACAGAGCTCTGACTGCATCCTGTCCACCACTGTGTTGTTTATTTTCTCGTTAGCATCTGTTAGGCACCTGTCTAAGGTAATGCCTGTCTCCACACACCACGGGAGCAGCTGCTGTAAAGTCACTGAAGAGGGGAAAAGTTAAGCACTCCGAAAACAGAGGGAGAATCGAATCCCCCCTCCTCCACCCCTATCGATTCCATCAGCACTTACTTAATAACATATTCTTTTGGCAAAAGTACTATTGAGGACAACCCCAAAGGGACTTTGCGCGACAAGTGTTTATTGTTTGATGGAATGTGGACAAGGAGGCTATGTGAGGGAACTAACGAGATGATAAGGATAGGGAACTTCTATTACCTTTCAACAAACGTCCGGTAGCAACAGACCAATCAGGTGAGACGTGGGGAGAAGCGGACCACACAGATTTCATTGTCTTGTGTTTCATTTCTACAGTTAGGGGCTTCGTCCCAAATGCCACCATATTCCCTACATAGTGCACTACATTGACCAGAGCCGTATGGGCCTTGTCAAAAGTAGTGAATTACATCGAGAACAGGGTACCATTTGGAACACTCCCTAGATGATGAAACTCATCATAGTGTTGTAATGGCCTTTTAGGAGCTGAGCTGGAGGTTAAGGGACACAGGAGGGGTGGACTGTTTTATACAGTGTAGAGACACTATAGGTCTGATCACTGCGATTGCTTTTCCAATGGAGATGGTTAACCACTGTCTCAGATAATTAAAGATTTCTTCTCCATCTTGGTCACGGCACGTCACAGACCCTTGCTAAATGTTTCCTTTTGAGTTTGTAAAGAGAACAAGACAATCAATTGAGAAGCATACCAGAGGACAAGACAGAGTGAAATCATTACACATTTCTAGCTTTACATCAACGGTTACATATTCTAGGCAAGGTGAGCAAGCTACTTATAGAGCTTCTTTCCCTTCTCCACATTATATTTCCCTTACTACTGCTGCTTTCAAATGATCAAATGGTTTCCCTGACTAGATCCCAGCACGGATAGCAGTTGTTTTAGTGTTGAGGTTTTAAGGGGGCTGTAAAGCATTGCAGGATAACCTGTGTTGACAGAGAGCTATATTTAATCTGGCTGTCCCACTGCCAAATCATCTGCTGAATTTCAATTAAAACCGAGGAGGCTAACTAGAAGAGACTCCTCTATCAAATCATTCTGCCCCATAATCAAAGCAGCATCTTTATCAATATTACAGAGGTGCTCAAACTTTTGGTGGGTCAAAATGTAATCTGAGTATCCATTTAGAAATATAAAAGATAAACAATAGCTTCTTAGGGTCTTGAAACAATAGCTTTTTTAAAACATAAATCAAATTGTAGCCATATAACTTGATACCTAACAACACATTCTGATTACTAGAATGGCAGAGTTGTTAGTTTGGCACTGTTGATCAGTACACATGTGGATTAAAATGCCAATAAGACAGGAGAGGGAGCATACTGGAATATATTATGAATGTTAAACTGGTGAGTTTTTCTGATGCTAGCAAGCATGCATTTGCACACTGCAATCCGTGCACAACAGAGCCAGAGGCGCTGTTAACGTTAGCTAGAAAAACATTTCTCAGCAGTTTCGAGTTGTGTCCTGTCTGAAAGTGAAATGTGACTAGCTCTTATTGTAGCCAGGACTACGGAGTAGCTAGCTAGTGTTGGAAAAGCACATTGCATGCATACAGTAGTAAGTTAGCAGCGTGACAATGTGTCCAAAGCTTGGTGTTGGTTTTGAACTGATGTACATTAGCTAGCTAGCTATGTGTTGTGGAAAATGTATGACTGGCATATGGACGTGAACTAGCTATTGGGTCTCAAACCTTCCATAAACAAATATAGCTAGCCCTCTTTCTTTGCCTGTTCGTTAGCTAGTTAGCCAGCTTTCAGTTGACCTGTGTTAGCTAGCTAGATACAGAGGCTAGCTGTTGGACTTTGTACAATTTTACATTTACATTTTAGTCATTTAGCAGACGCTCTTATCCAGAGCGACTTACAGTAGTGAATGCATACATTTCATACAATTTCATACATATCATACATTTTTTTTTTTCTGTGCTGGCCCCCCGTGGGAATCGAACCCACAACCCTGGTGTTGCAAACACCACGCTCTACCAACTGAGCTACAGGGAAGGCTACAATCAAGTTAACATTAGCTACAGTAGGTAACATAAGCTAGATAGCTACCTGGCTAATCAAAATATCTGCTTACATATATTGATTAACCTCAGCTTGAATACCACCACATAGGCTACTCTAGATAGAGCTGCTTGTTCGCATACACCTCTGGCAGCCTGGTGCAAGCAGTGATGTTGTTCCCAAGCAACTTACCAGGTGTTAGAACTCTGCGCTTTGGCTAAAAAACATTTAACATTGTCAGAAATGCTACAAAAATGTAGCAGATTGTTGTCTCTTAATGGATGAAAATGTGCACCTGAGAGCGATAAATTATAAATGTAATAAAAACAGTTTTGTTTTTTTAGGGGTGGATCAGCTTAATATTGCAGAAAGATTGTTGCTTCCATCAATGTAATTGTCTGAGTCATTTCCAATCCCCAATATCTTTTTGGGGTAAATATATATATCCATAGACATACACGTACATACCCATACATATACATATGCATACATATACACATATATACATACACATACCTACATAGATATACATGCTTTTTTTAGAATATACCTTTATTATTCCCTGCAAACCCTACCACCCTTCCTCCAATTGGAGTAAACTAATAAACAACAACAGTTAGGCTTCTATCTTCAGTTTATACATATTGTACACATTTTACAGACACAATCTATTTTACAATAGTTATATTTTGTTTGTTTTTAGGCCTTCCTCTATTTCTGATGTCCATCCAATTTGATTTCTATTTGTAACTCTACTATTTCACAAAATTCCTGAACCTATAGACATTTTACAGACCCCGTATGTTTTACATTGGTTATCTTGTTATTAGTCCCACCCTTCAGCTCCATTCAACCCCTCCCATCTATCTCTTCTATTTGCCATATATTTTTCAACTGTGCTGTGATGCTTCACAAAAGTACGGAACCTTTCTATTCTCATAGCTTCTACAGATTGTAAATTAAAGATAACATTTTTTGCTAAAATAATGATTATATTATTGATTGATTGACTATGGCTTTTCAAATCACCCAGTATTGCTATCTGCAGTGTTAGTTCTAGGCAAATGTTGCAATTCTTCAGCCATTCCTGGACCTGCGACCAAAAATGAGCCACATATGGACAATACGAAAATAAATGATCTAATGATTCTGCCTTTTCACAGCAAAATCTGCAGAGCTGGGAAGATTGTATCCCCCATATATATAACATTCTATTGGTTGCAAGAATTTTGTATAGTAATTTAAATTGAAAAATTCGAAGGTCTGAATCCGACGTTGTTTTGCGTGTCAATTCAAAAACCATGTGCCATGGAATGGGTATATCGAAAATCTCTTCCCAACTACACTGCTCAAAAAAATAAAGGGAACACTTAAACAACACAATGTAACTCCAAGTCAATCACACTTCTGTGAAATCAAACTGTCCACTTAGAAAGCAACACTGATTGACAATAAATTTCACATGCTGTTGTGCAAATGGAATAGACAACAGGTGGAAATTATAGGCAATCAGCAAGACACCCCCAATAAAGGAGTGGTTCTGCAGGTGGGGACCACAGACACTTCTCAGTTCCTATGCTTCCTGGCTGATGTTTTGGTCACTTTTGAATGCTGGTGGTGCTTTCACTCGAGTGGTAGCATGAGACGGAGTCTACAACCCACACAAGTGGCTCAGGTAGTGCAGCTCATCCAGGATGGCACATCAATGCGAGCTGTGGCAAGAAGGTTTGCTGTGTCTGTCTGTAGGAGGGCAACACCCAGCAGCAGGGCTACCTCCGCCTTTGTGCAAGGAGGAGCAGGAGAAGCACTGCCAGAGCCCTGGAAAATGACCTCCAGCAGGCCACAAATGTGCATGTGTCTGTTCAAACGGTCAGAAACCGACTCCATGAGGGTGGTATGAGGGCCCGACGTCCACAGATGGGGTTGTGCTTACAGCCCAACACCGTGCAGGACGTTTGGCATTTGCCAGAGAACACCAAGATTGGCAAATTCGCCACTGGCGCCCTGTGCTCTTCACAGATGAAAGCAGGTTCACACTGAGCACGTGACAGACGTGACAGAGTCTGGAGACGCCGTGGAGAACGTTCTGCTGCCTGCAACATCCTCCAGCATGACCGATTTGGCGGTGGGTCAGTCATGGTGTAGGGTGGCATTTCTTTGGGGGGCCGCACAGCCCTCCATGTGCTCGCCAGAGGTAGCCTGACTGCCATTAGGTACCGAGATGAGATCCTCAGACCCCTTGTGAGACCATATGCTGGTGCGGTTGGCCCTGGGTTCCTCCTAATGCAAGACAATGCTAGTCCTCATGTGGCTGGAGTGTGTCAGCAGTTCCTGCAAGAGGAAGGCATTGATGCTATGGACTGGCCTGCCCGTTCCCCAGACCTGAATCCAATTGAGCACATCTGTGACATCATGTCTCGCTCCATCCACCAACGCCACGTTGCACCACAGACTGTCCAGGAGTTGACGGATGCTTTCGTCCAGGTCTGGGAGGAGATCCCTCAGGAGACCATCCGCCACCTCATCAGGAGCATGCCCAGGCGTTGTAGGGAGGTCATACAGGCACGTGGAGGCCACACACACTACTGAGCCTAATTTTGACTTGTTTTAAGGACATTACATCAAAGTTGGATCAGCCTGTAGTGTGGTTTTCCACTTTAATTTTGAGTGTGACTCCAAATCCAGACCTCCATGGGTTGATAAATTGGATTTCCATTGATTATTTTTGTGTGGTTTTGTTGTCAACACATTCAACTATGTAAAGAAAAAAGTATTTAATAAGATTATTTCTTTCATTCAGATCTAGGATGTGTTGTTTAAGTGTTCCCTTCATTTTTTTGAGCAGTATATTTAGCAATTTATATGGCACAGCTGTAAATTTTTTGGTCCTTAAATGAAATTGGTATATGTTTTTATTTATCACACTTTTCTTTAACCATTTATGTTCTTTAATGCAGGGCCGACAGAAAAGTTCCTTACTTTTTTTCCCCTTCTACTTTTCTCTAATTTAAGTATAACTTTTGTATGACTGATGCCTTTAGTGAGAGGTCTAATGCTTTAATATTTAATCATTTCTGCCCTCCGAATTCATATTCGTTATATAAATAGGCCCTTTTAATTTTGTCTGGCATGCCATTCCAAATAAAATTGAATATTTTTTGTTCATATAATTTAAAAAGTTGGTCACTAGGTGTAGGCAAAACTATAAGCAAATAGGTAAACTGTGATATGACTAAAGAGTTAATCAGGGTGATTTTTCCACAAATAGACAGGTATTTTCCTTTCCATGGTAGCAAGATCTTATCTATTTTTCCTAACTTTCTATAAAAATGTATTGGAGTCAGATAATTTCTTTCTTTTGGGATTTGTATACCGAGTATGTCCACATCCCCTTCAGACCATTTTATTGGTAAACTACACAGTAATGTAAAATTAGCATTTTTTTAGTGATCCAATACGTAATATCACTTATCATAGTTTGGTTTTAATCCAGAGGTTAGCAAAATTATCAAGATCCTCTATGAGGCCGTGGAGGGATTCTAATTGTGGTTTTAAAAGAAAACATTAATCATCAGCGTACAATGACACCTTTGTTTTTAACCCACAGATTTCTAATCCCTTAATATTATTGTTAGATCTAATTTTATCAGCTAACATTTCGATGGCAATAATAAATAGATATGCCAATAGTGGACAACCTTGTTTGCACCTACAAACCTACAATCTATAATTTGAGCTAGGTAGCAGCAAGATATACTCTTAAAACTCAATTGCTAACGACCCTGTTAAAAAATCTGGTATGTGGTTCTCGGTAACAGACGGCTCATTACGAGAGGCAGGGATTGTGTTGTGTACAAATGTTGATAGAAGTTGGTGTCATATTGGCTTAGATATGATGATAGGGAGATTTGAATTTAACACTGAGCTTCATCCAATTCCTATATAGACGCGGCTATCGTCAGATCTACAATATATCCTGAATGCCTAGTCACTTACCTCTACCTACATGTACATACAGTGAGGGAAAAAAGTATTTGATCCCCTGCTGATTTAGTACGTTTGCCCACTGACAAAGAAATGATCAGTCTATAATTTTAATGATAGGTGTATTTGAACAAAATAACAAAAAAATCAAGTATTTGACCCCCTCTCAATTAGGAAGATTTCTGGCTCGCAGGTGTCTTTTATACAGGTAACGAGCTGAGATTAGGAGCACACTCTTAAAGGGAGTGCTCCTAATCTCAGTTTGTTACCTGTATAAAAGACACCTGTCCACAGAAGCAATCAATCAATCAGATTCCAAACTCTCCACCATGGCCAAGACCAAAGAGCTCTCCAAGGATGTCAGGGACAAGATTGTAAACCTACACAAGGCTGGAATGGGCTACAAGACCATCGCCAAGCAGCTTGGTGAGAAGGTGACAACAGTTTGTGCAATTATTTGCAAATGGAAGAAACACAAAAGAACTGTCAATCTCCCTCGGCCTGGGGCTCCATGCAAGATCTCACCTCGTGGAGTTGCAATGATCATGAGAACGGTGAGGAATCAGCCCAGAACTACACGGGAGGATCTTGTCAATGATCTCAAGGCAGCTGGAACCATAGTCACCAAGAAAACAATTGGTAACACACTACACCGTGAAGGACTGAAATCCTGCAGCCCTCGCAAGGTCCCCCTGCTCAAGAAAGCACATATACATGCCCACCTGAAGTTTGCCAATGAACATCTACATGATTCAGAGGACAACTGGGTGAAAGTGTTGTGGTCAGATGAGACCAAATTGGAGCTCTTTGGCATCAACTCAACTCGCCGTGTTTGGAGGAGGAGGAATGCTGCTTATGACCCCAAGAACCACATCCCCACCATCAAACATGGAGGTGGAAACATTATGCTTTGGGGGTGTTTTTCTGCTCATGGGACAGGACAACTTCCCCGCATCAAAGGGACGATGGACTGGGCCATGTACCGTCAAATCTTGGGTGAGAACCTCCTTCCCTCAGCCAGGGCATTGAAAATGGGTCGTGGATGGGTATTCCAGCATGACAATGACCCAAAACACACGGCCAAGGCAACAAAGGAGTGGCTCAAGAAGAAGCACATTAAGGTCCTGGAGTGGCCTAACCAATCTCCAGACCTTAATCCCATAGAAAATCTGTGGAGGGAGCTGAAGGTTCGAGTTGCCAAACGTCAGCCTCAAAACCTTAATGACTTGGAGAAGATCTGCAAAGAGGAGTGGGACAAAATCCCTCCTGAGATGTTTGCAAACCTGGTGGCCAACTACAAGAAACGTCTGACCTCTGTGATTGCCAACAAGGGTTTTGCCACCAAGTACTAAGTCATGTTTTGCAGAGGGGTCAAATACTTATTTCCCTCATTAAAATGCAAATAATTTTATAACATTTTTGACATGCGTTTTTCTGGATTTTTTTGTTGTTATTCTGTCTCTCACTGTTCAACTAAACCTACCATTAAAATTGTAGACTGATCATTTCTTTGTCAGTGGGAAAACGTACAAAATCAGCAGGGGATCAAATACTTTTTTCCCTCACTGTACTGTATTACCTCAACTACCTCGATATCCCTGCACACTGACTCGGTACTGGTACTCTGTGTATATAGCCTCATTATTGTTTTTATTGTGTTACTATCTCCTTTTTTATTTAGTAAATATTTGTCTTACTTTTTAACTCTGCATTGTTGGGAACAGGCTCGTAAGTAATCATTACACTGTAAAATCTATACCTGTTGCATTGGCGCATTTGACCAATACAATTTGATTTGGATTTATTAAACATTTTGCAACCAGGTTTCTATGTTCATAAGGCTAATAACTTGAATATGAGCAGCATTTTGGGGGCCCTAAGAGAGATTTGGTTGACCCCTAGTGGTCCTGGTGTGCCAAACCAAACGTCATTGTGGGAACCAGTTTGGTCGACCCTGATCAATAAGTATAGATCACCCATCTACATATAAAGCAGTTTTTCAATTTAAAATGTTGTACTCAATTAAAAACCTTAAAAGGCAGGCTAGATGAATGTATTTAGATTACCTTTGGTGTAATCACTGCAGCTACAGGAGAGGAAGTAGAAAACCAATATCGGAAATTGGATGGTGGGACAGAGGGGGGTTCGCTTTTGACACAGCAGTGGTTCTTATTAAAGAAAATAAAAAGTTAGAACTCAAAATTGCGTTCAGGAACTATTTGTCCTGTAGAGTTCTTCAGTTCACATTATTCTGTTGTTGTTGTTTTTTCTTAGAGCGTTTGTCCTTTGAGTGTGCACAATCAACACACCCATCAATAGCTCTCTCCCTCTCTCTTCCAGAAAAGCAATTTCCTCGATCCCCGGAGCTCCATTGTACAACATGAATGAACTCATTATTTAAAGCAATGCAAAGGGCCTGTGGAGGGCTCAGAGCGAACGGTGTCCCCTGGTGCCCTCTCTGCCAGCCGCTGACAGCACCACCACCACTACACAATCATGTCAATGGGCCCCACTGTTCCAGGGCTGTCTAGACTGACCCGGGCCTCCCTCCTGACTGCCTGAATACAACTTCTTCTACAATCCCGAGTCGAGTCATCCACTCAGACATACAGTACACTCCTGCTTAAGAGTCCTCCAAACACACTGCTTGTAGACGCCGCTTGCAAATTCGCAGTAACGACTGGCCAGGGAGGAGGGCTTCTGGGTGATGATTGGTGGAGGTCCCTACCTCTGTCCATCTACAATACACACACACACACATTTTAAATGGATCGAAGTCTTTGATCAAGAGCCAAATCTTTGCTTTTCTGACCAGTTGTAAAAGGTTTCGATGGGCGAGTAAACAGCAGACATGGGCTGGGTGTCACAGTGAATTCAATAACCTTTATTTATTCTAGGGAGAAGTAATATCAGCAAACCACAAAAGTTCATTCAACACATGGAAAGCAAGGTGATCCCTTTTTTTTACTCCCAAAATGCAATATAGTCAGAAACATTGAGGACCCCCCTAAAAAAAATCTCTCACCAAGCAAGGTCTGCATAATGTATATATCAGGATTTCATAGCGGCCATAAAACATTAATAGGGGCAATAATTTGGGACCATTGTGTTTGACCTGGTATGAGTGAAATTCTTGCTTACTCAGGCGTTGGTAATCGCTGTCACATTGAGAGCCTGGTGGAAAGGTCGTCTGTGTGACAGCAGAACGCAGCAGAAATACTGTTACATGAGGGAACGTCCGGCAGTTGGGTGGCTGGGTGGGTGGAGAAGAGGGTGTGTGAGGGGCCTCCTTTGCTGAATATGCACCAGCTCAATGGGGGGGAGGGGACATTACAGAGTCTGACATTGGAATTTACTTCATTCTTATTTCGGCTGCAGCATGTGACCTCTGCACACCTCCATCCATATATTGTTCTTCATTATTGTTGTTCCTCTGCAGCGTCGGCATGACCACGGGCCTTCGTACCTCCGTCCTCCATCCCACATGCTCAGCTGGATTTCCCCCTCTTTCTTATAGGACCTGTATCAACCAAAAGGAACTCCATAGAGTCAATGACTGGAATTTTAATGGTGTTCCTTTCAGCCTGGTCTCCGAGCCATATGAAACATACTTTACGTATTTCTGAACACCTCCAAGACATATGATACCTACTAATGGTCTAGTTACTTTAGACAGAGACGAAAGCAGGGAGGATGGTTGAGAAGGACGGGTGGGCGTAATCCGTGACAGTCTAGCAATCAAAAGGTTGTGTGTTTGAGTGCGTAGCGTTTTAGCTAACCCTTCCCCTAACCCAATTCATCTATCCTGCTAAGTAAATTCACCTACAGATGTAGGATCTTAGTTTGATAATTATTTTGTTGCAGAGAATCTTCCTGCACAGCAGAAATGCAAACTTCTAGTGTATTTGAGTTTATAAAAGGCTTCTAAAGTTCTTCATTTCCACTTTGAAACTTCAGACTTGATTTGCCCTGATGGAAAATGTATCAACCCCTACAAAAATGTCCATTAATTATAATACACATAATAATTTGCATTTCCTGTTGCTGCAGGATTATTTTCCTCCGGTAGCAAAACTGGCTCAAATGAAGATCCTACATCTGTAACCTTTGTCATTTTAGTTCCCCTAACCACCAATGTAAATTATCCCTGTATTTTTAATTTGTTGTTACAGTACAACAAGCAACCTGTCCTCCAAATTGTATGATAAGTTATGTCATCCAATTCGTATGCTATTGTACAACCGGGTAGGACGTATGATACTATACATCCGATAATTTGTATGATATTGTACGACCGCTATTCCATTCATAATGTAGCCTACCGTAATGTAATATATGATACTAAATGGAGTGTTACAGATTTACTTACAGAATAATACGAATTGCCCTGAGACCACATTGTTCCTTCAGAATGCTGAGATTGCTCAGTGTTCTAGTCACTGGTCATGCCCGAGCCTGTTAATCAGGTGTTTTATTGCCCGGGGGACAGAGGGTGACGCATGTCCATGTTGATGTGACTGACAAGGGACAAACAATGCGTTTGGAAAGAAGTTATAACGTCCAGGCCATGACTCCCCAATAAATTCACCCTGCCTCGTCACAAGGTGATCCCATGGATTTAAAATGGGAGGGACAAGATGTTGAGGGAACTGCAGATGGTGTCAGTGAGAAATCTCCCTCCGATTAATGCATAGACATACCTACAAATACACAGACAGAAAAGCTGCACCTCATCATCAGAGACTGAAGGTAAGGTCAAAGTAACATATAAAGCCACGAGAAGAAGCTAGTCTGAGAGATTTGGACAGAGCTAAGATTTTAGATCCAAAGTGAATAAGAGAGATATATGGATCCTGCGGGACTCTGAAGACACTACTGGTAGAGAGAGTAGAGAGGATTTTGAATAGCCCATACAGAGTTGACAGACAGCGTAGACTAACTTACTCCTTCCTACAAGAGAGAAAGGGAAGAGGAGATATAAGACAAACAACAAGAGCGAATGCACTATTCTGAGAGGACGGAAGGAGAAAAGTAAATTGGGGAGATGCTGACAATGAACTTAAGGCATGAAGCAGCTAACATAGTAGGTCTGACAGAACCAAGCAGCCAGACACTGTATGGCTTAGCATGGGAAGGTAGGTGGAGGCAAGGGAGAAGCACACACACGGATATGTATTCGATTCCAGCCATTACAATGAGCCCGTCCTCCTATAGCTCCTCCCACCAGCCTCCTCTGGCCTCCACCAACCATCCCAAGCTAAGCCATATAGCAGGGATCATCAACTTGTTTCAGCGGCAGGCCAATTTTTTTCTTGAGCGAGGAGAAGCACACACACACAAACACAAGCTGAGAGCAGAATTGGAGGCAGCCGGACCAACATGCTAATTAAGACTACGAAGGGGGAGTTGCTAATACGTAAGAGTTGCTGAAGAAGACAGAAGGTTACATTTAAACATTTTTTTTAACGGATGATAACCGTTTCATCATCTTAAATCAACAAACCAATGGCAACCTCTGAGCCAACAGTTTGTTAGAGAAGAAGGAGGAGGGTTTAAAGGAAGGGAGGTGCTTTGATGGTGAGTGAGTAATGAAGGGGAGGATGACAACATAATGAGAGAAGCTAGGGAGGCTCCAGGGGAACGGGCCCCTCAGAGAACGGGCCCCTTCATTACAGCAAAGAAGACATATGGTGTGGTGTTTATAAACAAGAGGTAATCCAAGAGTCAACACTGTACACTCTATAGGCTTTCCCCAGACAGAAACTCAGGACAGTAAAGCTATAGTCAATATTAAAACCACACACCCAGATAAAATAAGGTAAACAGGACTAGACAGTCTAGACCACGGATCATCAACTAGATTCAGCCACGGGCTGATTCTTTCTTGAGCGGATGGTCAGGGGGCAGGAACATAATAAAAAATCATTTGCAGACTGCAAATTGACCGCAAGAAGCCCAAACAGATATAATATTTGAGTAAAACATAATAATTTCAAACCTTGCTTACATTTCTACAACGAGTGGGTCTAATCCTGAATGCTGATTGGTTAAAACCGCATTCCAGCAGGTGTCTATTCCACAAGTTACCACCGGCTAAATCTATGACATTAAAATGCCTATTCACTGTCTCATCAGCCCAACCAGGCAATTTATAAACTTGATCTCCATTATAAAAAGCATCGAGACATTATGTCACATTTCTTTTAGACTAACATTTAGTTTTCAACAGCGGATTTGTATAAACCTTACTGTCTGTCTCTCCAACAATTGCAACATTGTTTCAATATTCAAATTCAATCTCCAGCTGTCCCATAGTAATGAACGTGTCGGGAGTCGGGACGAGACAGAAAGACAGACAGGCAGACAGACAGACAGGCAGGCAGCTTTTCTCAACCAGTTGAAATCATGAATCAGCTTTTTATGGATATATACAAAGGAATGTAAATTGAAGAAAGGTTAAACGAAACGAAGTGCTGCTAGTTTGCCGTCTTTCCAGCTTCAGTTTGAAGTGATTGTGTTAGTTGTGTTGTTGGCTAGCTCCTCTGAACAACAGTGTCCTGACGAGCGAGCACATTTTCTATGCCAGGTGAAATCACGCCTCATTGTTATGGATGTGTCCAAATAAATGTCTCTAGAAAACAGCTTAAACAAAAGTAAATGCTGCTACTTTGCTGTTATTCTGATTGCACTTTTTGCGTGACTGTAAGTTAGCCGTAGTTGGTTAGCTAGCAAGCAAGGGAATAAGAATGTTGCCAACCGGTATGGCTATGGAACATTTAGAACGAACGACTAGGTCGCGTCTCTAGCAACCAAACCAATAGAACAAACGACCAGCCAGACTGGGTAGAAACCCTAGATTTGTGTCAGGACTATATCTTGTGGAAGGATGAAATAGTATGAATAAAGTAATCTAAATAACGTTTTTAATGAAAATATGTCAATCATTATTTGAATATGTTGGTAACCCATTGTATAAAAGTGATAATGCCCTCGAAGCCGGTGTTTGGAGGATGTATTGGATATAGTGCCAATGCACCGGCTTCTTGGGCATTATCACTTAATTGTATCACATCCAATGCATTTGAAAAGTATTCAGACCCCTTCACTTTTCCACATTTTGTTACATTACAGCCTTATTCTAAAATGGATTCAAATTATGTTTGTCCTCATCAATCTACACACAATACCCCATAATGACAAAGTAAAATCAGGTTTTAGATTTTTTTGCAAATGTATTAAAAATAAAAAACAGAAATATCTTATTTACATAAGTGGAGATGGGAGAACCTTCCAGAAGGAGAACCATCTCTGCTGCACCAATCAGGCCTTTATGGTAGAGTGGCCAGACAGAAGCCACTCCTCAGTTAAAGGCACATGACAGCCTGCTTGGAGTTTGCCAAAAGGCACCTAAAGGACTCTCAGACCATGAGAAACAAGATCTGATGGTCTGATGAAACCAAGATTAAACTATTTGGCCTGAATGCCAAGCATCAAGTCTGGAGGAAACCAGGCGTCGCTCATCACCTGGCCAAACAGTGAAGCATGGTGGTGGCAGCATCGTGCTGTGGGGATGTTTTTCAGCCGCAGGGACTGGGAGACTAATCAGGATCGAGGGAAAGATGAACGGAGCAAAGTACAGAGAGATCCTTGATGAAAACCTGCTCCAGAGTGCTCAGAACCTCAGACTGGGACAAAGGTTCACCTTCCAGCAGGACAACAACTCTAAGTACAGCCAAGACAAAGCAGGAATGGCCTCCGGACAAGTCTCTGAATGTCCTTGAGTGGCCCAGCCAGAGCCCCGACTTGAACCTGATCGAACATCTCTGGAGAGACCTGAAAATAGCTGTGCAGCGATGCTCCCCATCCAAGCTGACAGAGCTTGAGAGGATCTGCAGAAAATAAAACTTGAGGGGCCCAAAAAATAATCTGCCAGCTGGGGAACCCTGGTGTATACAAAGGAAAGTACAGTATATGTCATCCAGGTGATTTTTAGTTTGAAAGCAACAGGGACAGGACATTTTAAGTCTCGGTGAAGTAATTAGAGGGTAGAGGAGATCAGAGATATCCATCTTACTGCATACTACCGACAATTGCCACATTTTGTGGTAGGGCTACTTGGCTATGTTAATTTCTAAAAATTAAGGTAAACGGCACTTCCTGTGGAGCATCAACCACGTTTACATTTTACATTTTAGTCACTTAGCAGAAGCTCTTATCCAGAGTGACTTACCGTAGTGAGTGTATAAATGTTCAGATATTTTTTTCGTACTAGTCCCTCGTCGGAACCAAGTCTCACACAATATGAAAATCCATTACGAAGAATTTTAATAAAAAATAATGATCCATAGAGGACACAGGCCTCTGTGAACCGAAACAACATTTTGAGGATATGAAGAGAAGGGATATTTTTCTGCATTAACATATTGCATTCACCCATGTGCGCACACATTGGTCCACAAATGTCCTCTTTGAAACATACAGCACCTATGAAAATACCATAAATCCCAACTATTTCCGTCAACAGCAAACTTTCGCACACCTTGACCTCCCTCTGAAGATAAAGCAACAGCCAGAACATATCGGATAGGTATGCTTTGATAAGTATTGGTTTTATTCCCGATTTTTTTATCTGCGAGTGGGAGGCTTCCCCCCCTGAACCCAGTCCATATATTGAAATGTCAGCACCGGGGAGCCCCCGTGGCATCTGTTCTGCCAAAATATCCAGGTTTAATGACAGCATTTAGTGATTTAGATTTTTTAAGGAGCCATCAAGAAGGATGGCTGAAGCGGATGTGGAACTTGAATCGGATGGCGGTGGAAGTGGGGATGAAGAGACTTTTGTCCAAAAGAATGGGAAAATAAGCCAAATTGAAGTTGAAAAGAAAATGTGTAGTGTTGATAATACCCCATCATATCTGGTAGGAGTACGTTTTCAGGGTGTATTGGTGCCCGACTTGGTGAATCTGTTGAACATATCCAAAATGGTGGAGAAAGCCTTGGGTGAAGTAAAATCAGTAAAGATTATGAGAAGTGTGCTTGTTTTGATTTCTTGTGTTTCTGCTAATCAGAAAAGGTGTGGGTTGGGTCTCACTCGAGTTGATGATTATGCTGTGTCGTTCTTTGAGCTACGGAGAAGGGCACCTGTCAAGGGAGTAATTTCTGGATATACTAAAGAATATTAATGGTGGTCAATTGGCAGTAAAGTTTTTTATTTTATGTGGAGTCCCTCCCAACATGAGTGCAGCTGGGATATGTGTACTATCCTGTCAGAGCTTTTGTATCCAGGCCTTTACAATGTCATCGTTGTAAAATGTGTCTGCAGACAGAAGAAGCCGAGATGTGGGATGTGTGGGAAAGATCACTTTGAAGGTGATTCCTAATGTGTAGCAGAAGAGAATGGCCATTGACCAAGCAGTAAGTGTTGTAACTGTGGTGGAGAACATAGGGCGAAATCCTTGGAATGCCTGAGTAGGGTGAAGGAGACTGAGGTTGCCAAAATCAGTGCAGTTGAAAGTGTCTCCAATGCAGAGGCTGTCAAAAGGGTAGAGAGATTGAGTATCTCTGAAGGTCCTGTGGTAGTGAATCACCAACAGGACCTAGAAAATCTTAATGTGAAGAAAGTGGACTTTGTGTCTTTTATAGCGATGGTGGTAAACGGCACTGCACAAGTTGAAAAGAAGTCAAGAAAGATCGACTTCATTGTTTATGCAGCTGAACTACTTCTAGGATTAAAATACTTCATATCTGGCGAGTTATATGATCTTGTGCGGTCCCACCCTCTCAGGCCCTAGAGCCTGAGCAGAGTATGAGTGTATATATATATTTTTTATTATTGTTAATTCCTTTTTTTGTAGTTTGTGTGGATTTTTTTTTTTTTTGGAGGCACTAACGGGGGTTGACTCCGCCATGGCTCACTGGCCAAAGCCTATGGGGAAATTAATGGGGGTTTTGGATAAACATAAATGCCGAAAATAAGGTCTGTGGTAAACAGGCTTAGGAGATCTTAAACATTTTGTTCTATGAGATAATCTTCATCAGCTAAAGTAACTTTTTGTGAATTTATGTAATCAAAATAAGTCCATAAAGCACATACAGGCTTCATAATTCTTAAAGGCCATGTTAACTGACTGATATTATCATAGAACAATACATTTAAGATCTCCTAAACCTGTGTTAACCTCAGACCTTATTTTTGACATTCATCCCAAAACCCCATTCATTTCCCCCATAAGAAAGGCTGAACGAACCAGTTTCATGTTACGTTTTTTAGCACTACAAACTGGAAAGCTTTATATTCCCAATATCAGCCAGAATCAACCACCCTGCATAACCTTGACATCCCATTTTTTTTTTCAACATCACTACAGATTTGTCTCATTTACCCACCATCTTGTGCTTTCATGTATAAATAGAATCTTTGGTTTCAATTCAATTGACATGCAAATCAACCATGTAAATACGTTATTTATTTTTAATTAACTACATAAGTACGTTCTACTTGCTTACACGGTTATTAACATACTAAGTTTTAGGATGATGGAATAACCGTTCAAGCTAAAACAGTCTTGTACTCAAGCTGGAAGTGCATTTCTGAATGTTCTCTTGAATGGTTGAGCTGCTGTGCAATTGTCTGATCACTGACTTGTAGGTCTCTACTGCCATCCAAGGGTGATATGACTAACTGCAGCCTTACCTGTAGTACAGGCCCTTTGGTATGTGCCTCCTTCAAGAACACCCCCCCCCCCCCCAAGACACAGCTCATACCAACCTCTTCTAACGCAGAACCACCATGAAAGTTCAAAATGCTATTGACACTGCTTAATATTCAGGATTACTCACTGGGGTGCTTGGATCGATCAACAAACAAGGATATGACAGAGGTAAGTATTGCTGTCATCACACAAAACAATAGCAATGGAATGATTGAGTGGATAGGGTAGAGTCATGTGGTCACGACAGGCTCATTTCCAAAGCATTCAATACTCATGACGAACAGTTTTTTGATGACTCCTAAAACCTGGTGTGGACATTATGTTCACTTACAAGAAGCAGACTAAACAGATTTCTTAGAAAACGAAGCATTAGCAAGAGGAAAAACAAAAAGGGGCCCCCAAATACAATTGTGCTTTATTGACATACAATTGTGCTTCATCGGCAAACGATTGTACAATCTCTACAGCTGATTGCAAAGGCAGTGTCCATCCACCAAATGCCATATGAAAGCTACACAATATACTTCCTGTTCCATGCATGACAAAACCTCCCTTCCATGCTTTAGCTATTGTCGTGACACTCCGATTACAATGCTTTTCCACGGTCCTGAAAAAGACAGCTGGAAAAGTATTGGGGATTGATAAGTGCATGAGAATTGATTGATTCTGGATTCACGTCACAGGATATGGCATTAGAATTGAAGACTCGTTAAGGTAATGACGAGTGAGCGACGGTGGTTGTTATCCAAATGGTACCATATTCCCTATATCTGTAGTGCACTACTTTTTACCCAGAGCCCTAGTGCCCTGTTCAAAAGTAGTGCACTACATAAGGAATAGGGTACGTCCCCAGATTCAACAATCAGTTCTCTGTCCCCTAAAGTAATCTGTGTAGAATGCGTTTTACATGCACATTAGGCAGCGTGGGGGGGAAAAGGTCCTACAGAAGGAGAGCACTGCGGTCGAGTCCACATGGTTCGAAGTCATTGAGAAACGAATGGAGAAATCTCAGTGAGGAATTTACCTGACATCTGAGACTTCAAAGTCATAAAACAAATACAAAAAGGGGGGGGGGGGGGCAGCACTGGGATTAGTGCATAGCACAATCTGGCCAACATGTTAATAAGAAAACCAGTAAAATGGCAGATTATGGAAAAATACAATTTCAGGCAAGGGAATTACTGCCACCATATCAATGTGGTGGGCTCTGTCATGTCAAAAGTCCTCACTTGTCTAACGGATTCAGCGTAAGAAATAACCACAAGTTCTGAACATAAATGTATATTGTGTAGTACGCTACATATGTACAATTAACTTTTACAACCGCAAATGCTTTGTGGATTGAGGCGAACCACTACAAATGGCCTTCATTCATTCATTGCAGGGCAGATTAGTGACTAGCAAGTAAAGTACAGTATCATTGGTTGTTAATCTTGGTATTGATTGACAATATTTACATTCCAATTTTCTGAGTGTATAATCTGCAATCAGCACAAACACTTAAGAGTGTGCAAAACAATAAGTGTAGAAGGACAGTAAGGCATGGTGAGAACATATTTCATACAGACCAGTATAGGCCACCCAAATAAATCAAATACTAAATCATAATTCATTTCAGAAACTAGGACTATGGTTAACAAAACAGAAAATAATATTTCCAGCATACGTGGGCAAACATTGAAAACGTGTATAGATTACAGAGTGGTAGTAACATCAAACTCCCTCCTGCCCAGGATTTCCTGAAGCAAGGAAAAGTGGGGCAAGCAAGCGTTTGAACAATGCAGCTGGAAAAAGGCTTGTTTAGTTCTTTCAACTTCCTTCTCTGCTCAGAAGATGTAATCTTGAGTCATCTTGAGGGAAGGCATGGCCTCGTTGACATTCTGGTCCAGCCGATGATACTCCACATTGTTGCGAGAACACAGGCCATCCCTCCAGCGCCGACTCTGGGCTAACAGGAAGATCTGGAGAGAGGGGAGAGTGGATATTCAAGTTAACCTTTTTATTGAATACTGGGCTGTCCATTCATAAAGCGTCTCAGAGTAGTAGTGCTGATCTAGGATCAGGTCCCCACTGTCCATGTAACCCTATTCATCAAGATCTAAAAAAGGCAAAGCTGATCCTAAATCCGCATTCTTACTCTGAGATGCTTGATACATACGGAACCAAAAGTAACTAAAATAAGCGCCATCAGGGTGATGTTCAAAGGAACACAAAAAGGACAATGAATGGAGACTACCCACGCTAACAATGTAGCTAGGCTACCTAAAAGGGAAGTAAATTGTCTCTCAATAACAAAAGTTAACTCAATATGCATTTCTGCATAATGTTAATATTTAAGATGACTAAAGTTCATATTTAAAATTGGGCAACTTTTATAGGGGTGGGGCCCCCCCAGGGTGGGGCCCCCCCAAAAAAAAATCTGGCTCGTGGGACTGTGTACCCACATCCATCCCCTCACATGCAGTCAGAGCTGGCCCTAACCTTTTGGGGCCCCTAAGTGAAATTTTGTTTTAAAAGTAAATTTGCTGCAAGTTTACAAATTTTGCCATGGGGCAGAGAACATTTTTCAGTTTTACAGCTAATTTCTTGAAATTCTACACATTTTGACAGAGAAATGTTTGCAGTTTTTAATATTATATCTGAATGAGTGACAAAATTTAAAAAAAATGGGGGCCCCCTGGTCTGTAATTCAACCATGTTTACAAGTTTAGATAGCAGTCTAGACTACCTTGAAAATAATTGTTAGCTGATTAAGTGACTGTCAGCAGCTGACATAAAAAAATAAAATATATATTAAAAAAATTCAGCAAATAATATATATATATATATTTTTTTTAAAAGGCACTTTGTGTATTGTACCATTCTCTCTCAACAGTAAGTTGAGACCTTGACTGAATCCCTCCCCCACAAATTATTATTATTTTTGTTGTAAATTGATCCACGGGCCTACAAAAAGGGGGGCCCTGACAGATGCCCATCCCTGATTTAGTGATCAAAACAATATTTAGCATATTTTGAGTTTCTGTAATACATCACATTTTCAGTGTTCTGTTTGTAACACTCAAGGTGCGGGTTGATGGTCACTAGACTTGTAATGGACTATTCTCATATGTTGATAGTGATTGACGCCAGACTGGAGGTACAAGGACCGAGGACACACTGATTATTCACTGTCGTATTGATGACATTCTATGAACACTGTGATTCGGTAGCAGCTGACAAAGACGCCCTTTTGTTTGGACTTCCCACAGGCCTCTTGGGCTGGTGTTTGGAGAACATTTGGTGCAGTCTGATTAGGAGGACATAAAAGGACCTATCTACAAGAGGGCAGTTAGACATTTTCTCTGCATCTGTGCTGGGTGGCGTCTCCCTATTGCAACTTGTAAATAAACCTGATTGACATTATCTGCGACTGCTCGTCTTTTGTTCACCTGGAAATTCCCATTACAGTGTGTGTATACACTGTGTACAAATCATCAGGAACACCTGCTCTTTCCCTGAGTGATTGACCAGGTGAAAGCTATAGTATGAGCCCTTATTGATGTCACCTGTTAAATCCACGTCAATTAGTGTAGATGAAGGGGAGGAGACAGGTTAAAGAAGGACTTTTAAGCCTTGAGACATGAATTGTGTATGTGTGCCATTCAGAGATGGAATGGGAAAGACAAAATATTTAAGTGCCTTTGAACGGGATATGGTCGTAGGTGCCAGGCGCACCATTTTGAGTGTGTCAAGAACTGCAATGCTGCTGGGTTTTTCACGCTCAACAGTTTCCCATGTGTATCAAGAATGGTCCACCACCCAAAGGACATCCAGCCAACTTGACAACTGTGGGAAGCATTGGAGTCAACATGGGCCAGCATCACTGTGAAACGCTTGACACCTTTTTGTCCATGGCTCAACGAATTGAGGCTGTTCTGAGGGCAAAAGGGGGTGCGAATAGGGCTGTGTAGGGCTGTGGCGGTCACGAAATTGTCAGCCAGTGATTGTCAAGCAAATAACTGTCGGTCTTACGGTAATTGACATGAATTAACATAACACATTTAGCATCTGCTGGCTTCCACACATAGCCTACAAGCCACTGATGCAGACCTTTGGAACATCTACATTTTAAAAAGTCTAATAAATTCATGTAATATAGCCTACACCTTCACAATAAAGCCACTGTTTATTGTAGACAGGTCTAAAGAAGCATGACAAGAAGAAATGTAGTCCATTTCAGGAGAACAGAGTTGCCCTTATGTTAGGTGGCCTTATGTTAGGTCCTGATCTGGCTATGCCAAATGGCTGTGGGCTACACTAGTTCATTTAGCAGACAAGATTTGCTTAGAATTCCGTGGCATTATTTTATAGTATGAAAAATACAATGGAATAAAATAAAAATTATATTTTCTCCAAACAATTTGATGGAGTGCGCGCACATGCGGCTATTCTGTGTTGAGCGGTTAAGAAAGAAATAGGTGCTCCTTAATTTAGAGTTATTAATGTAATTTGCTGTTCTAAAAATGCTATACGTTTTAATTTTTAATTAAGGCTGCATGATGCGACTAATGATGATATTAAAAAAGTCGCTGTTTTGTTTTTTGCGCAGGCTGTACACACACACTGCATCAAATCACTTATTCACAATTTGACTTGCACTTGATAATGCCTTGAATTTTACGGCGGCTTCCTCTTTGAGTGGCTGTAATGCATTCAAAAAAATTCAAGCCTTTTGCGGTCAGTGGCTGTTGTGCCCTTGGCCCGGAGTGCTGCGCGCTCCGAAGCACCTCTCACTCAGATGGCTCTCCATCATGTGATCAGGTCTTTCTCACAGGCTACAAGTGAAGACAGACACATCAGGGACGCATCTGCGCGCGTCCTTATCCAATTCCGATGTGCATATTGATGATATTGGAAAAAAACTGTCCAGATTTACTTTGTCAGCTAACAAGATGAGTAGGCCAAACAAACAGCAAAAGCCTAAGTCAATCTACTATCCCCAATGGTTAAAAAAGGAGGAAAAAAAAAAACAAAACACACTTCTATTCTGTGCGAGAAATAAGTATTCCAAACATAGTTTGGGTCAGTTGTGGGATGCGATAGAGCCCAAATCAATACAACCACTAGCATCAAAAAACTTTTTTACGCAATGTGGCTGACGCAACAGATCAGAATATTTCGCATTAAATGTTAATAAACTATAACTAGCAGGAAAACTCCATTATCAAATGTGACAGCAAATGTGATAATGCTTGTATTACTTTTATTATAAAAAGGTGCAATTTATGGTGAAAATGATCTTCCCCAAGCTTGAAACACACACACACACACACACACACACAGCTTATTTTTATAAATATATATTTTTTTTACCTTTATTTAACTTGGCAAGTCAGTTATGAACAAATTCTTATTTAAAATGACGACCGAGGTACAGTGGGTTAACTGCCTTGTTCAGGGGCAGAACGACATTTTTCCTTGTCACCTCGGGGATTCGATCTTGCAACATTTCAATTACCAGTCCAACGCTCTAACCACTAGGCTACCTGCCGCCCCATATGTATGCCAGTTAGGCTCTATAGCCCTTGTAAAGCGGATAAATGTGCTTCATTTTAAGAAGTTAGTTGGCCACTTTAGTTGTGATACAAACCTTAGCAAAATATATAGGCCTATGGGCTAGGCTACATGAGGTGTGCGACAATGATTCGAAAAAAGGCATTGTTCTTTGCGTTGTGCTGGGCATCATTCACAAGTGATAGGCTAATATTGTCACCCATCAGACTATTCTTGATTTAGTCTTGTCTTTACATATACACACACACACACACACACACACACACACACACACACACACACACACACACACACACACACACACACACACACACATATATACAGTTGAAGTCAGAAGTTTACATACACCTTAGCCAAATACATTAAACTCAGTTTCACAATTCCTGACATTTAATCCTAGTAAAAATGCCCTGTCTTAGGTCAGTTAGGATCACCACTTTATTGTAAGAATGTGAAAGGTCAGAATAATAGTAGAGAGAATGATTTATTTCATCACATTCCCAGTGGTTCAGAAATTGACATACACTCAATTAGTATTTGGTAGCATTGCCTTTAAATTGTTTAACTTGGGTCAAACGTTTTGAGATGCCTTCCACAAGCTTCCCACAATAAATTGGGTGAATTTTGGCCCATTCCTCCTGACAGAGCTGGTGTAACTGAGTCAGGTTTGTAGGCCTCCTTGCTCACACACGCTTTTTCTATAGGAGGTCAGGGCTTTGTGATGGCCACTCCAAAACCTTGACTTTGTTGTCCATAAGCCATTTTGCCACAACTTTGGAAGAAGCTTAGGGTCATTGTCCATTTGGAAGACCCATTTGCGAGCAAGCTTTAACTTCCTGACTGATGTCTTGAAATGTTGCTTCAAGATATTCACAAATGTCCATCCTCATGATGCCATTATTTTGTGAAGTGCACCAGTCCCTCCTGCAGCAAAGCACCCCCACAACATGATGCTGCCACCCCCGTGCTTCACGGTTGGGATGGTGTTTTCGGCTTGCAAGCTACCCCTTTTTCCTCCAAACATAACAATGGTCATTATGGCCAAACTTCCATTTATGTTTCATCAGACCAGAGGACATTTCTCCAAAAAGTACAATCTTTGTCCCCATGTGCAGTTGCAAACCGTAGTCTGGCGTTTTTAATGGCGGTTTTGGAGCAGTGGTTTCTTCATTGCTGAGCGGCCTTTCGGGTTATGTCAATATAAGATTTGTTTTACTGTGAATATAGATACTTTTGTACCCGTTTCCTCCAGCATATTCACAAGGTCCTTTGCTGTTGTTCTGGGATTGATTTGCACTTTTCGCACTAAAGTACGTTCATCTCTAGGCGACAGAACGCGTCTCCTTCCTGAGCGGTATGACGGCTGCGTGGTCCCATGGTTTTTATACTTGCGTACTATTGTTTGTACAGATGAACGTGGTACCTTCAGGCATTTGGAAGGTCTTGACAGATTTTTTGTTTTTCACATGATGTCAAGCAAAGAGGCACTGAGTTTGAAGGTAGACCTTGAAATACATTCACAAATACACCTCCAATTGACTCAAATTATGTCAATTAGCCTACCAGAAGCTTCTGAAGCCATGACATAATTTTCTGGAATTTTCCAAGCTGTTGAAAGGCAGAGTCAACTTAGTGTATGTAAACTTCTGACCCACTGGAATTGTGATACAGTGAATTATAAGTTAAATAATCTGTCTGTAAACAATTGTTGGAAAAATGACTTGTGTCATGCACAAAGTAGATGTCCTAACCAACTTGCCAAAACTATAGTTTGTTAACAAGAAATTTGTGGAGTGGTTGAAAAACGAGTTTTAATGACTCCAACCAAAGTGTATGTAAACTTCGACTGCGCACACACACACACACACACACACACACACACACACACACACACAAAATACCAGTCATAAGTTTGGACACCTAATCATTCTAGGGTTTCTCCTTATTTTTACTATTTTATACATTGTAGAATAATAGTGAAGACATCAAAACTAAGAAATAACACACATGGAATCATGTAGTAATCAAAAGTTGAACAAATCAAAATACATTTTATATTTGAGATTTTTCAAAGTAGCCACCCTTTGCCTTGATGACAGCTTTGCCCACTCTTGGCATACTCTCAACCAACTTCATGAGGTTGTCACCTGGAATGTATTTAAATTAATTGGTGTGCCTTCTTAATAGTTAATTTGTGGAATTTCTTTCCTTCTTAATGCGTTTGAGCCAATCAGTTGTGTTATGACAAGGTAGAGGGGTATACAGAAGATGGTCTTCTACCAAATAGGGCTAAGTCCATATTATGGCAAGAACAACTCAAATAGGCAAAGAAACCGACAGTCCATCAATACTTTTAGGTCAGTCAATCCAGAAAAAGTCAAGAACTTTGAAAGTTTCTTCAAGTGCAGTCGCAAAAACCATCAAGCGCTATGATGAAACTGGTGCTCATGAGGACCGCCACAGGAATGGAAGACCCAGAGTTACTTCTGCTGCAGAGGATAAGTTCATTCGAGTTACTAGCCTCAGAAATTCCAGCCCAAATAAATGCTTCACAGGTTGAATTGCTGCGAAGAAACCACTAATAAAGGACACCAATAAGAAGAAGAGACCGGCTTGGGCCAAGAAACACGAACAATGGACATTAGACCAGTGGAAATTTGTCCTTTGGTCTGGAGTCCAAATTGGTTATTTTTAGTTCCAACCGCCATGTCTTTGTGAGACGGGTGTGGTGTGGGTGAATGGATGATCTCCGCATGTGTATTTCCCATCGTTTCCCCACACTTAACCAGCATGGCTATCAAAGCATTCTACAGCAATACACCGTCCCATCTGGTTTGAGATTAGTGGGACTATCATTTGCTTTTCAACGGGACAATGACCTAACACACATCCAGGCTGTGTAAGGGCTATTTTACCAAGAAGGAGAGGGATGGAGTGCTGCATCAGATGACCTGGTCTCCACAATCCCCCTGACCTCAACCAAATTGAGATGGTTTGGGATGAGTCAGACCGCAGAGTGAAGGAAAAGCAGCCAAGAAATGCTCAGCATATGTGGGAACTCCTTCAAGACTGTTGGAAAAGAATTCCAGGTGAAGCCGGTTGAGAGAATGCCAAGAGTGTTCAAAGCTGTCAAGGCAAAGGGTGGCTATTTGAAGAATCTCAAATATATTTGGATTTGTTTACTACATGATTCCATGTGTGTTATTTCATCGTTTTGATGTCTTCACTATTATTCTACATTGTAGAAAATAGTAAAAATAAAGAAAAGACATTGAATGAGTAGGTGTTCTAAAATTTTTGACAGGTAGTGCATGTGTGAAATTAGTTTTGATTTAGAATGGACAATTATCATGCACCTGTATCAAAACAGGGGCAGCAGGAAGAAATACATGTAATCTATGCACTTAAATAGCGAACGGAGGTCACTTTTCCTGTGGTTCATTTTCATGCCAGCCAGGTAGGCTATACTCCTGTTGTAAAGATAAGCAATGTGCTTAACATTAGGAAAGTTGAGAAATAAATATAGAAAGGCTAGCCTATAGAAAGCTGACAGGATCCTCCTCTTTTTAAAGAGGCCAAGGGGAAGAGATGGGCGAGTTGCCAGCGGAGATGCACGAATTAGTGAAATATCCGCCGCAGTTTAGGCTACCCTTTTTCAATAAGTGGTTGCACCGATTTTAGAAAAAGCAGTCAAATTAAAATGTTGGCCTAGTGTCAACAGAACCACCCATTGCTTCACTAAAATGTATTGATCAATGGCTGATAGGTTGCATGTATGTTTCTGTCCATAGCCGATTTAATTGTCAATTTTATAAGCCTAGGCCAGGTGTTTCACAACTCCGAGTACCCACAACAGTACACATTTGTGTCTGTATATTGAAGCAGTTCGGTACATCAGAAATCAAACAAACAGTCTCGTATGGATTAATAAAGTATTCCCCCTCTGCTTACCTTCCTCTTGTTGTGGTAGGTGATGTATACAATGGCCACCAGGAAGGCCAGGATGACCAGGTGGAAGAAGAAGTGGGAGTCCTCGTCCTGGGTGGTGTAGATGTTGGTGTCCTTCATACGTACGTCTATCTTCCCAGCACTCTTTGCTGGGCTGAGCACCACCTGGTCATCGTCGGCGTCCACTATGCCGTCGTCGTTCTCCTCGTTGAGGTCTTGGCTGCCAAAGTTCTGGTTCAGAGGGACCTCAACACCTGGTCCCAGGTCATAGTCGTCTTCACCACCGTCTTCCTCATTGTCTCTGTTGTACATGCCTGTCTCTGTCTGAGACTCCAGGGTGTTGACAGGCCCTTGCTCATCCTCTGTAGGGTCCATGGGGCTGACGAGCTTGGTGTTGGAGGCAGGGCTTGGTTTCTCCAGGATGGGCTTTGCAGGCTCTGGGGCTTTGACTGTGGTGGTGCTGGTGGCTGGAGCTGCAGTCATGTCCGGGGCAGCATCTGAATCAGCAGGTTTGGGAGGTAGTTTTTCAGGAGTCAGTCCTGCTTTATCCAATTTGGTTTTGTTCTTGTCTGCAGTAATTGCATACTTGCCAACAGTTGTTTCAGCAATAATGGCAGTGGATTCAGCTATACCCTCCCCTTTGGCGTATGGTGCATCCTCACGTGCCATTACACCATCGATAGGTGCGTCCTTGATGGGTGTGTCACCAGCGTCCTTGATGGGTGGGTCACCAGCGTCCTTGATGGGCGGGTCACCAGCGTCCTTGATGGGCGGGTCACCAGCGTCCTTGATGGGCGGGGCAGCAGCGTCCTTGATGGGCGGGGCAGCAGCGTCCTTGATGGGCGGGGCAGCAGCGTCCTTGATGGGCGGGGCAGCAGCGTCCTTGATGGGCGGGGCAGCAGCGTCCTTGATGGGCGGGGCAGCAGCGTCCTTGATGGGCGGGGCAGCAGCGTCCTTGATGGGCGGGGCAGCAGCGTCCTTGATGGGCGGGGCAGCAGCGTCCTTGATGGGCGGGGCAGCAGCGTCCTTGATGGGCGGGGCAGCAGCGTCCTTGATGGGCGGGGCAGCAGCGTCCTTGATGGGCGGGGCAGCAGCGTCCTTGATGGGCGGGGCAGCAGCGTCCTTGATGGGTGGGGCAGCAGCGTCCTTTGCATCTGCTGTTACAGCCTTAATTACTGTTGCATTAGGTGTTGTAGCATTGTCACTGGTTACTGTGTCTGCTTTGCCGTCTGTTGTACCAGTGCTGATGGCCATTTCTGCATCATTGCTGGCTGGTGCCAAAGGCAAGGGTTCTAAACCATCAACTCCTGGATCCAGAGAAACTGCTGAAAAGTAGAGAAGTAGGAATTGAAAACGGTCACCACACTCATTTGAACATCTGTTCACATTCTACACTTTACAAAACAAGTCACGAGGTTTAGTCTTTTTCGTAGCCTACAGGAGATTTGAAAATAAGCGTGGTGAAATCTTTAGTGGAAAAACGTAGCCAAGTTATATAGCCTAATCATCACATTGTAGCCAAGTTATATAGCCTAGGCCTAATCATCACATTGTACATGACACACACATCTTACCACTCTACATCTGACCTGTAATGGTTGTCATAGCACCATCCCTTTGAATGTGTTTTGTGTTAGATAAAAGAAAATTGTAGGTTCTCTTTGCCCTCCGAGTAGGGTGTCCAATCAAAAATGCATAAAAAAAAAAAAAAAGTGTACCAATGGTCCAAACCTCATAATCCGTTAACGAGTTTTTACCCTTGTAAGATGGCTAAAAGTATAGTGACTAAATCAATGGAGGCCAGAGAAAAAGTGAGAAAAAATAAAACAAAATAGGCTGGATTCTGTGCAAGAATTAAGGTTACTTGCTACCTGACATGCTCACTTTCCCGTTGAACTCATCTTTCATCTCGAATCCGCAGAACATAAAATATAGACGTATGATGGGATATCGATTGAGACATGACATGTAGCATTTTAGTATATGCGTTTCATATTAAATTGAAATCCTTGTCCTTTTTCAAAAACAAGCACCTCTCTCTGAAATGTCAACTGGGATATACCAAGCTTTTTATTTTCAAAGCCTATTACATTTAATTCAGCTCGTGTCATGCTTATTTAGCTTTTTCTGACCCACGGAAACAATGCACACAAAATGTAAAAGCCTCAAAAGTTATGAGAAACCTGCCCACCTACAGTGCCAGTCTTAAAGTTTTAGAACACCTACTCATTCAATGGTTTTTCTCTTATGTTTACTGTTTTGTACATTGTAGAATAACAGTGAAGACATCAAAACTATGAAATAACACACATGGAATCATGTAGTAACCAAAAAAAGTGTTAAATCCAAATATATTTTATATTACAGATTCTTCAAAATAGCCACCCTTTGCCTTGACAGCTTTGAACACTCTTGGCATTCTCTCAACCGGCTTCACCTGGAATTCTTTTCCAACAGTCTTGAAGGAGTTCCCACATATGCTGAGTACTTCTTGGCTGCTTTTCCTTCACTCTGCGGTCTGACTCATCCCAAAACCATCTAAATTTGGTTGAGGTCGGGGGATTGTGGAGACCAGGTCATCTGATACAGCTGGCGTCCTTTAGTAGTGGTTTCTTTGCAGCAATCTAACCATGAAGGCTTGATTCACACAGTCTCCTATGAACAGTTGATGTTGAGATGTGTCTGTTACTTGAACTCTATGAAGCATTTATTTGGGCTGCAATTTGAGGTGCAGCTAACTCTAATGAAAACGTATCCTCCTCAGCAGAGGTAACTCTGGGTCTTCCTTTCCTGTGGCGGTCCTCATGAGAGCCAGTTTCATCATAGCGCTTGATGGTTTTTGCAACTGCACATTAAGGAACTTGCAAAGTTCTTGAAATGTTCCACATTGACTGACCTTCATGTCTTAAAGTAATGATGGACTGTCATTTCTTTTTGCTTATTTGAGCTGTTCTTGCCATAATATGGACTTGGTCTTTTACTAAATAAGGCTATCTTCTGTACACCACCCCTACCTTGTCACAACACAACTGATTGGCTGAAAACGCATTAAGAAGGAAAGAAATTCCACAAATTAACTTTTAAGAAGGCACACCTGTTAATTGAAATGCCTTCCAGGTGACAACCTCATGAAGCTGGTTGAGAGAATGCCAAGATTGTGAAAAGCTGTCATCAAGGCATAGGGTGGCTACTTTGAAGAATCTCAAATATAAAATATGATTGATTGGTTTAACTTTTGGTTACTACATGATTCCATGAGTGTTATTTCTTAGTTTTGATGTCTTCACTATTATTCTACAATGTAGAAAATAGGAAAAACTTTTGACTGGTACTGTATCAGAGCTCGGTGCTTATTATCGGATGTATTAGGTTATGAAAAATCGGAATTTTTGGATATAATGTTAATGATAGTGTAATGTAACAGGCAGGGAGCAGGTCTCGAACCCTCCACCTTCTAGCCCGAAGTCCAGCGCGCTATCGACTGTGCCGCAAAAGCATGCTCGTGCGGCAGAGTCGATATCCCCACTTATAAACCTAGGGTCGTTCAATATGTTAGAAAAGGACCCCACTGAGCAACTCAGAACATGAATAATCTTACTTGTCTTAATAACATAAGGAAGTGAAATTTCATCACCAAAGCGTGTTTTCACCCACGCTGGGCAGAGCGGGTGGACACCCTACTCTGAGTTTATCAGTATACACTTCTCACGGTAGAAATATGCAGTGTACTGTACAGTAAATATCAACTTAATTCATATGCATTCTGTCACTGGATGCCTGACTGAACGTTTTGTACAATGAGAGGGATGTTTGTTCTAGCTGCTGCCATCTCACGCCTTTGGCCGGTCCTCTTAAATCAATGACCCGATTCAACCAGAGAGTCAACATGATTTTATACTCATGGGACTTTTATAGGCATCGGCCATGCTGTGGGTTAAGATGGGCGGGGAAACTGAGGAATTGAGGCCAAGTTAGCAGTCGCCACAAAGAACGGGAGTATTCATTCCTGGAAGCTACTGCCAGCATCAACATTGAATAAGAAGAGGCATGGCCGTCAGAAGATGATTAGGGACGGGGGTGGGTTGGGATAATTATTTCTCCCCATGCTGCAGACGGCTATTTCGATCCGCTCAAACAGTAGTAAAGGCCCAGTGCACTACTTTTGTGGGAAGAAAAAATATATATTTTTTTTAAATCAGGGAGTGCTGCAGCACGCTCAGCAGCCCTACTTCCCGTGGCTATGGAAAGACGGGTGTGAGACAAAACACCTCTTTAAATAGCCAAGTAAATGACTGGAAAGTATGGCCCATCTGCTCTGTGTAGGGACATCCAGACATCACGCAACACGTTGTCTCGTCAATATCCTTAAGTGGGATGATTTCTTCCCTCTTGCAATCTCTGTACCTAGTCAAGTGTTGCATACCAAAATATGAAAAACGGTTCGGTAGTAGATTTATTTATTTTTTGGTCACGGATCAAGTCTATCAGCGCAGCAGCCAATGTCCCCGTTATAGTTGGAGCGCGCAACGTGCCTGCTCCACTTACATCTCTATCGCGCCATTGCATTTTGGTACACCAGAAGTACATTCATTTCCAATGGAACGCTGCGTTTTCCTTGCAGCATTGCGCTGCAAAGGCAGTTGCAGTGCGTTCTGTGTGGTGCATACAGTATGTTGGATTTATCTAATGCATGCATCAAAACTGTATGCAGACTGCTTGACAGAAATGGTAGCAGAAGGTGAATGTTGAACTTTTGTTGCACACATATCCAGATGACGCCGTAAATACATAAATAATTATGTATTTTGTGAACGTTTATCATGAGTAATTTAGTAAATTCACCGGAAGTTTGCGGTGGGTATGCTAGTTCTAAACATCACATGCTAATGTAAAAAGCTGGTTTTTGATATAAATATGAACTTGATTGAACAAAACATGCATGTATTGTATAACATAATGTCCTAGGAGTGTCATTAGATGAAGATCATCAAAGGTTAGTGCTGCATTTAGCTGTGGTTTGGTTTTATGTGACATATATGCTTGCTTTGAAAATGGCTGTGTGATTATTTGTGTCTATGTACTCTCCTAACATAATCTAATGTTTTGCTTTCGCTGTAAAGCCTTTTTGAAATCGGACAATGTGGTTAGATTAACGAGAGTCTTATCTTAAAATGGTGTAAAATAGTTGATTGTTTGAGAAAATTGAATTGTGGTATTCTAGTTGGTTTTGTATTTCGCGCCGTGCGATGCCATTGGCTGTTGGCTAGGGGTTCCGCAGGCGGAAGGGCATATCTGTACTTCACTATTTATATTTTTGACTACTTTTACTTCACTGCATTCCTAAAGTAAATTATGTACATTTTACTCCATACATTTTCCCTGACACCCAAAAGTACTAGTTACAATTTGAATGCTTAGCAGTACAGGACAAAAAAGTCCAATTCACACACTTATCAAGAGAACGTCCCTGGTCATCCCTACTGCCTCTGATCTGGTGGACTCACTAAACATAAATGCTTCCGTCGTAAATGATGTGTTGGAGTTAGCCCTAGCTGTCAAAAAAAGGAAGTCGTGCCATCTGGTTTGCTAAATATAAGGAATTTGATGTATAGCATTTACTCTGTACTTTTACTCAAGTATGACATTTGAGTACTTTTTCCACCACTGTACTTAAGTACATTTCAAATCTGATACTTTTAGACTTACTCAAGTAGTATTTTACTGGGTTACTTTTACTTCAGTCATTTTATATTAAAGGTATCTTTACATTTACTCAAGTATGACAATTGAGTACTTTTTCCACCTCGGAATTTTGATTAGATTTTATTTATTTTAGGTTCAAAGGAAGCATACTGGTAACTGTAGCTTTTATTCCGCAGTTTGTTACATTTTTGGCACCATTGCATTTGATGTAAACAGCATGGCAATTACGCACTCCAAGAGTAATTATATGCGACATGCATCAATCCATTCTAGGCCTATCATCATCCTAGCCTATATATAGCTAGGATCTTTCTACCTCATATCAACATCATTATTATATTGCTGACATTACAACTCGAATCGATTGATCAATTGGTTACAGCCTACTGTTACCTGATAGATGAGCCATATTCGTGTCATAAGCCCCCCCCCCCTCCCTAAAATAACATTTAGAAAAATGTAATGCGTCAGTCAGTCACTTGCAAAGTATATACTGCTGCGGTCATTTTCAGTGGCAATAGGCTCCCTCAACAAAATGAAGGAGCTGATCGTGGACTTCAGGAAACAGCAGAGAGCATGCCCCTATCCACATCGACGGGACCGCAGTGGAGAAGGTGAAAAGCTTAAAGTTCCTCGGCGTACATATCACCGACAATCTGAAATGGTCCACCCACACAGACAGTGTGGTGAAGAAGGCGCAACAGCGCCTCTTCAACCTCAGAAGGCTGAAGAAATTCGACTTGGCCCCTAAGACCCTCAAACTTTTACATATGCACAATTGAGAGCATCCTGTCGGACTGTATCACCGCCTGGTACGGCAACTGCACTGCCGGCAACCGCAGGGCTCTGCAGAGGGTGGTGCGTTCTGCACAACGCATCACCGGAGGCACACTGCCTGCCCTCCAGGACACCTACAGCACCCGATGTCACAGGAAGGCCAAAGAGATCATCAAGGATATCATCCACCTGAGCGACGCCCTGATCACCCCGCTATCATCCAGAAGGCGAGGTCAGTACAGGTGCATCAAAGCTGGGACAGAGAAACTGAAAAACACTGTTAAAGGCCATCACACTGTTAAATAGCCATCACTGCCCGGCTACCACCCAGTTACTCAACCCTGCACCTTAGAGGTTGCTGCCCTATAGACATAGACAGGGAATCACTGGTCACTTTAATAATGGAACACTAGTCACTTTAATAATGTTTACATACTGCTTTACTCATTTCATATGTATATACTGTATTTTAGTCAATGCTACACCGACATTGCTCATCCTAATATTGAAATATTTCTATTTTACTTTAGATTTGTGTATATTGTTAGATAATACTGCACTGTTGGAGCTAGAAACACAAGCATTTCGCTACACCCGCAATAACATCTGCTAAATACGTGTATGTGACCAATAACATTCGATTTTATGTTGTTGAAAGTGGCTAAAGAGGACGCAGTAATGAGAGAAAAATCATATACCAGGCCTACTAGAAAAATAATATGCTACTGAAAATACTAGGATAACCATCGTATAGTACAAATCATGAAAGGAGCTTGGCTACGTTTCATTCTTTGCGCCTCATTTAACAAGAGACGAAATGCAAAACTGACACCAATGCTGTCGTCATTCAAATCAAATTGTATGTCACATGCGCAGAATACAACAGGTGTAGACCTTACAGTGAAATGCTTACTTACAAGCCCTTAACCAACAATGCAGTTAAGAAAAAATACAAAAAAAGGAATAAAAAAAAAGTAACAAATAATTATAGAGCAGCAGTAAAATAACAATAGCGAGGCTATATACAGGGGGCACCGGTTCGTTGAGGTAATATGTACATGTAGGTAGAGTTAAAGTGACAATGCATAGATAATAACAGAGTACTAGCAGCGTAAAAGAGGGGGGCAGTGCAAATAGTCTGGGTAGCATTTGATTAGACGTTCAGGAGTCATGGCTTGGGGGTAGAAGCTGTTTAGAATCCTCTTGGACCTAGACTTGGCGCTGCCTACAGTTCTCTTTCTATCTAATTAAAGAGAGCCCTATTTTAGGAAACTTTCTGGAATGGACATAGAGAGAATTAGCAAACCATACATTCACACCCACCCAACTAAAATGATCCATCAATCAAAGCCGCCTGCAGCGATTCTCACTCAGACTCAAGCAAATCACATTAAAACCTTGCCTTAGCTTCAACTCCTTTCTGTAGGTAATCAAAAATGAGTCTACATTATAGGAAAATGTTAAAAATCAATGTAGCCCATCATATAAATTAACAAGGAAAGTTAAGGGGAAGATAGACAGCAGTGATATTAGCCTGGTCTCAGTCTAGACATTACATAGTAAATGTAAATTCAAGATTCAAATTAGTAAGATGTTTGGTATGGTTACATACAAAAGAAGGTTACTTAAGGCAAAAAACAAAAGGAGTGTGCATGGGTGGGAGTATAACGCAAATGTCTAGCAACCCAAAGGTTGCATGTTCGAATCTCATCACGGACAGCTTTAGCATTTTAGCAACTGTTCGACTACTTACTACTTTTTAGCTACTTTGCATGTTAGCTAACCCTTCCCCTAACCTCTAGCTAATGTTAGTAAGTGGCCTTGCACAAGCCTTGGCTAGAGCAAGCCAGAATGCCCATAGCCTCCTGCCAACTATCTCCTGATTCTACAGCGTGAGGCAGCTAGATCTACAAGTACACCCCCTGGACAGGATGCTAGTCTATCCCCTTAATACTGAGTGGCAAGCAAAGAAGCCTCAGGTCCCATTTTTTACAGTCTGGTATAAGCCGGGGGAATCGATCTCACAACCTTCCAATCTCAGGGCAGACTAACCACAAGGCCACTTGAGCTAGCTAACGTAAAGCGTTACATATTGTACGTTTCGCAAATTATCATACGAATTGTAATTTGTAACATATATGAAATGGATAGAAATCCACAAATGAATACATACCATATGAAACGTAACATATAATACTAAATGGAGTGTCCCGCATTTCCGTACAGAATAATACGAAATGCTCTGAGAACAGGTTGGTGATATAGGCTTAGGCCAATGAACAAGCACACCTGATTCAGCTTGTCAACTAACCGACAAGCCCTCAATGAGTTGAATGAGGTGTGTTTGTTAAGGGCTACAACAAAACGGTGTACTGTTGGGGGTACTCGACGACCAGGGTTGGGAAACACTGGCCTAGGCTATATGAATTGGAAATTGACAACCATTAAATACAAACATACATGCAACCTGTCCACAGCCTATCAGCCATTGATCAATACATTTTAGTGAAGCAATGGGTGGTTCTGTTGACACTAGGCCTACATTTTAATTTGACTGCTTTTTCTAAAATTGGTGCAACCACTTATTGAAAAAGAGTAGCCTAAACTGCGGCGGATATTTCACTGTAATTCATGCATCTCCGCTGGTAACTCGCCCATCTCTTCCCCTTCTCTCTAGCTCGTAAACTAGTAGCCTTGGCTATACACCGAGTGCACAAAACACGTTCCTAATATTGAGTTGGACCCCCTTTTGCCCTCAGAACAGCCTCAATTCGTTGAGGGATGGACTACAAGGTGTCGAAAGCATTCCACAGGGATGCTGGCTCACGTTGACGCCAATGCTTCCCACAGTTGTATCAAGTTGGCTGGATGTCCTTTGGGTGGTGGACCAGTCATGCTCTGCAATAATATAATCAGAGTTTGATTTGTAAACCAGATGAGTTCTCAAACAGCAGCTGCCCAATTCCATGGTGGGCATACATAATGTTGGAAGCATTAGAATATAATATATGGAGAATGATAAAGAGCCTGTAGGATTATATAAAAAGTAGTTGGGAAATTAATGTTTGAGTTTCAAATACTAATTGTTCAGTGAATGTGTGTATATTTAGATGGTTTAAATGATTAACTTTCCTACTAACCTAAAAGTTAACGGTGCCAATCCATTAACTATGAGTGTCAGACATGTTTTCCATAATGTTTGTTTCATGCACATATATGCGGAAAAAATAACACCAAAGTGTTTCCCCATTTATTAAGGACGGAAACAAATCGCAAAGGCGTCTCAGGCAGTATTTAAAGTATCTAAATTGTATTTGTCACATGCGCAGAATACAACAGGTGTAGGTAGACCTTACAGTGAAATGCTTACTTACAAGCCCTTAACCAACAATGCAGTTAAGAAAAATATATTTAAAACATTTTTAAATTTTTTTTTAAGTAACAAATAATTAAAGAGCAGCAGTAAAATAACAATAGCAAGGCTATATACGGGGAGTACCAGTACAGAGTCAATGTGCGGGGGCACCAGTTAGTCGAGGTAATATGTACACGTAGGTAGAGTTTTTAAAGTGAATACGCATAGATAATGACAGAGCAGCAGAAGTGTAAAGGAGGGGGGGGGGCAATGCAAATAGTCTGGGTAGCCATTTGATTAGATCTTCAGGAGTCTTATGGCTTGGGGGTAGAAGCTGTTTAGAAGCCTCTTGGACCTAAACTTGGCGCTCCGGTACCCCTTGCGATGCAGTAGCAGAGAGAACAGTCTAAGACTAGGGTGACTGGAGTCTTTGACAATTGTTAGGGGCATCCTCTTACACCACTTGGTATAGAGGTCCTGGATAGCAGGAAGCTTGGCCCCAGCGATGTCCTGAGCCGTACGCACTACCCTCTGTAGTGCCTTGCAGTCGGAAGCCGAGTAGTTGCCATACCAGGCAGTGATGCAACCCGTCAGAATGCTCTCGATGGTGCAGCTGTAGAACTTTTTGAGGATCTGAGGACCCATGCCAAATATTTTCAGTCTCCTGAGGGGGATTCTTCACAACCTTCTTGGGATGCTTGGACCATGCTAGCTAGTTTGTCGGTGATGAGGACACCAAGGAACTTGAAGCTCTCAACCTGCTCCACTGCAGCCCCAACGATGAGAATGGGGTCGTGCTCGGTCCTCCTTTTCCTGTATTCCACAATCATCTCCTTTGTCTTGATCACATTGAGGGAGAGGTTGTTGTCCTGGCACCACACGGCCAAGTCTCTGACCTCCTCCCAAAAGGCTGTCTCGTCATTGTCGATGATCAGGCCTAGCACTGTTGTGTCATCGGCAAACTTAATGATGGTGTTGGAGTCGTGGAGTGCAATGGAGGGCACAACCTTACAGTCCAGAAATGAGAGCTTTACCATCTATGCCAAAAGCCTGGGCCTCTTGATGGAGAATGTAGAACTGTCATCAACACATGCTTCTCTCTAGTAGCATTTGTGTGTCCAGGCCACATACGCGTATTGAAAAGATCCCACCATGGTGACCGGGGGGACGTTTACCTTTTTCACATTTTAGTCATTTAGCAGACGCTCTTATCCAGTGCGACTTACAGGAGGCTCAAGGGCACAGAGATTTTTCATCTAGTCGGCTCAGGTTACTGGCCCAACAATCTTAACCGCTAGGCTACCTATAGATTTTTGTAGTCTTAAATTATTACTTGGAATAAACAGAAAGCTAAAATGCTCCATGTACCGAAATGACAAGCTAGCGAGAAAGCTATCTGATCCTGCTAGCTAGCAACAGACCTACTTGTTAAAACGAGCAAGATAGTAATGTAGCTAAAGTTTCGGTGTTCAGAGTCATTTTACAGCTTGCATAGAAACGTGATACAATCAATAACTTCATAGTTTGATTACAAATAACTAAAAATACTTTACTTGACAGCAGTTTGTCGGACAGAGATTCCTCTCAAGATGTGAGCAGCTGTCTACTACCTTAGATACAAATAACGTGATTGGCAGACGTGATAAGCAGAGATAGTACACAAATTGTGATTGGTTTACAGTTTAGTACTCAGCGGCATTTGCCTGTCCAGCTAGCGAACATACAGTACCAGTCAAAAGTTTGGACACACTTACTCATTCAAGGGTTTTTATTTTTACTATGTTCTACATTGTAGAATAATAGTGAAGACATTAAAACTATGAAATAACACATGGAATCATGTAGTAACCAAAAAAAGTGTTAAATCTCAAATTGTATATATTTGAGATTCTTCAAAGTATCCACCCTTTGCCTTTATGACAGCTTTGCACACTCTTTGCATTCTCTCAACCAACTTCACCTGGAATGCTTTTCCAACAGTCTTGAAGGAGTTCCCACATATGCTGAGCACTTGTTGGCTGCTTTTCCTTCACTCTGCGATCCAACTCATCCCAAACCATCTCAATTGGGCTGAGGTCAGGTGATTGTGGAGGCCAGGTCATCTGATGTAGCACTCCATTGCTCTCCTTCTTGGTCAAATAGTCCTTAAACAGCCTGGAGGTGTATTGGGTCAATGTCCTGTTGAATAACAAATGACAGTCCCACTAAGCGCAAACCAGATGGGATGGCGTATCGCTGCAGAATGCTGTGGTAGCCATGCTGGTTAAGTGTGCCTTGAATTCTAAATACTCTGCGTCTCAAAGTCACGCTGGCTGGAACCGAAAATCTAAAATTTGGACTCATTATACCAAAAGGACAGATGTCCACCGGTCTAATGTCCATTGCTCGTGTTTCTTGGCCCAAGCAGTCTCTTCTTCTTATTGAGGTATTTTAGTAGTTCTTTGCAGCAATTTGACCATGAAGGCTTGATTCACGCAGTCTCCTTTCAACAGTTGATGTTGAGATGTGTCTGTTACTTGAACTTTGTGAAGCATTTATTTGGCCTACAATTTCTGAGGCTGGTAAATCTAATGAACTTATCTTCTGCAGCAGAGGTAACTGAGTCTTCCTTTCCTGTGGCGGTCCTCATGAGAGCCAGTTTCATCATAGCGCTTGATGGTTTTTGCGACTGTACTTGAAGAAACTTTCAAAGTTCCTGAAATGTTCCACATTGACTAACTTTCATGTCTTAAAGTAATGGACTGTCATTTCTCTTCCCTTATTTGAGTTGTTCTTGCCATAATATGGATTTGGTCTTTTAACAAATAGGGCTATCTTTTGTATATCACCCCTAACTTGTCACAACATAACTGATTGGCTCAAACTCATTGAGAAGGAAAGAAATTCCACAAACTAATTAACAAGGCACATCTGTTATTTGAAATGGTTTCCAGGTTACTTCCTAATGAAGCTGGTTGAGAGAATGCCAAGTGTGTGCAAAGCTGTCATGAAGGCAAATGGTGGCTACTTTGAAGAATCTCAAATATATTTTGATTTGATGAACACTTTTTTGGTTTCTACATGATTGCATGTGTTATTTTATAGTTTTGATGTCGTCACTATTATTCTACAATGTAGAAATTAGTAAAAAATTAAGAAAAACCCTGGAATGAGTAGGTGTGTCCAAACTTGACTGGTACTGTATATATAATGCATCTTTCGTCTCTCTGTGTTTGATAATTTTCCTTCAATTCGCAAGAGGCTGAATGCATCTCACAGGAGAAAGCATCCGAGCGAGTGAAACAGCGCCCCTCTGTCTCTCTACGTGTAGGCCATTATCTGATGCTGTCTGTTCCAAACAAGTATGACATTGTTGCCGCCCGTAGCATTGAAGGCAAGGGAAGCCACGGAGCATCTGGCCTCCCTTAACAAAAAACAAAAATGTGCCAATCAGCGTTGAGCTAAACTGAGCAAACTCAACTGAATGGTCCTGGCGCACCAAAAAAAAAAGTTAAGGGAGGCCAGCTTGGATTTGGCGTCACTCCCAACTAATCCTATTGAGAGCATACATCATTGACAGAAAAAACTTGTGTTGTTGTCCTCCAGTGGCTAGCTCGCCAGCTAGCTAAAGTTGGCCCTTTCCTAAATTAGCCATGGATGGAGATAGGGACTTGTGGTTTTACTTAATTCTCTGTAGTGGCCAGTGATTATAATTCAATCATTAATTCATACATTGTTGTGCCCCTGGCCTGAGAGGATGGAAGTTCAATAAGAAGCTAGATGTAGAACGCTAATGTTAACTAGCTAACGTTGCCCATGAATGGAAGTTAGGCTAGCGAGCAAGCATTTTAGCCAGGAAGCCTAGGACAACAAAAAAATGTACTGTACGACAGAGTGATCAACATGAAAGAAAGAGAGGATGGCATTGCCGTTTCTCTACAAGTAGGGTGAGTCAACATGTTTTTCTACTTGCACACACAGCAATCAGAGCCATGGACAGCCACATAATATTTAGCTTACATTAATTGGACTAAAAGGTTGATATGTTTCAGTTGTCACTAGATTAGACAAAGCAGAGGTGATTTGATGATGTTGAAATGGTGCTGGAATAGTGGAGGCAGCTCCTGTTTTCTTTGTGACTTGCGGTAACTCTCTGTGGTTCTAAATCAATAGTTGTTTAGTGGTCCGAAAAAGTAGGAAACATTAACTTACATGACCATTTATTCTGCCACTGTGGCATCTTATTGTCTCAGCCTTTTGGCCTACAGCTGAAGTTTACATACACTTAGGTTGGAGTCATTAAAACTCATTTTTCCAACCACTCCACAAATATCTTTTTAACAAACTATACTTTTTGCAAGTCAGTTAGGACTTCTTTGTGCATGACTGGTACATTTTCCAACAATTGTTTACAGACGGATAATTCCACTTATAATTCACTGTATCACAATTCCAGTGGGTCAGAAGTTTACATACACTAAGATGACTGTGCCTTTAAACGGCTTTGAAAAATTCCTGAAAATTATGTAATGGCGTTAGAAGCTTCTGATCTCCAATTGACTCAAATGATGTCAGTTAGGCTGTGTACCTGTGGATGCATTTCAAGGCCTACCTTCAAACTCAGTGCCTCTCTGCTTGACATCATGGGAAAATCCAAAGAAATCAGCCAAGACCTCATAAAAAAAATTATAGACCTCCACAAATCTGGTTCATCCTTGGGAGCAATTTCCAAACGCCCGAAGGTACCACATTCTTCTGTACAAACAATAGTACGCGATTATAAACGCCATAGGACCACGCAGCCGTCATACCGCTCAGGAAGGAGACGCGTTTTGTCTCCAAGAGATGAACGTACTTTGGTGTGAAAAGTGCAAATCAATCCCAGAACAACAGCAAAGGACCTTGTGAAGATGCTGGAGGAAACAGGTTCAAAAGCATCTATATCCACAGTAAAATGAGTCCTATATCGACATAACCTGAAAGGCCGCTGAGCAAGGAAGAAGCCACTGCTCCAAAACCGCCATAAAAAAGTCAGAGTATGGTTTGCAACTGCACACGGGGACAAAGATTGTACTTTTTGGAGAAATGTCCTCTGGTCTGATGAAAGAAAAATAGAACTGTTTGGCTATAATGACCATTGTTATGGAGGAAAAAGGGGGAGGCTTGCAAGCCGAAGAACACCATCCCAACCATGAAGCACGGGGATGGCAGCATCATGTTGTGGGGGTGCTTTGCTGCACTTCACAAAATAGATGGCATCATCAGGATGGAAAATTATGTGGATATATTGAAGCAACATCTCAGTCAGGAAGTTAAAGCTTTGTCGCAAATGGGTCTTCCAAATGGACAATGACCCCAAACATACTTCCAAAGTTGTGGAAAAATGGCTTAAGGACAACAAAGTCATGGTATTGGAGTGGCCATCATAAAGCCCTGACCTTAATCCTATAGAAAATTTGCGGGCAGAACTGAAAAAGCATGTGCGAGCAAGGAGGCCTACAAACCTGACTCAGTTACACCAGCTCTGTCAGGAGGAATGGGCCAAAATTCACCCAACTTATTGTGGCAAGCTTGTGGAAGGCTACCCAAAACGTTTGACCCAAGTTCAACAATTTAAAGGCAATGCTACCAAATACTAATTGAGTGTATGTAAACTTCAGACCCACTGGGAATGTGATGAAAGAAATCATTCTCTCTACTTTTATTCTGACATTTCACATTCTTAAACAAAGTGGTGATCCTAACTGACCTAAGACAGGGAATTTTTACTAGGATTAAATGTCAGGAATTGTGAAAAACTGAGTTTATATGGCTAAGGTGTATGTATTTGGCTAAGGTGTATGTAAACTTCGACTTCAACTGTATATATCACGGTCGCAAGGCATATGAATGAACATCTTGGCTTCCCCAGTGATTTTACCCACGCACTGCTACTGACAATGTGGCCAATTGCCAAATACAGTGGTAAGAAAAAGTATGTGAACCCTTTGGAAATACCTGGATTTCTGCATAAAATGTGATCTGATCTTCGTCTAGGTCACAACAAACACAGTCTGCTTAAACTAACACACAATTATACATTTATGTCTTTACTGAACACACCATGTAAACATTCACAGTGCAAGGTGGGAAAAGTATGTGAACCCTTGGATTTAATAACTGGTTGACCCTCCTTTGGCAGCAATAACCTCAACCAAACGTTTTCTGTAGTTGCAGATCAGACCTGCACAACAGTCAGGAGGAATTTTTGACCATTCCTCTTTACAAAACTGTTCCAGTTCAGCAATATTCTTGGGATGTCTGGTGTGAACTGCGCGAGGTCATGCCACAGCATCTCAATCGGGTTGAGGTCAGGACTGGGCCACTCCAGAAGGCGTATTTTCTTCTGTTGAAACCATTCTGTTGTTGATTTACTTTGTGTTTTGGGTGGTTGTCCTGTTGCATCACCCAACTTCTGTTGAGCTTCAATTGGTGGATAGATAGCCTAACATCTTGATAAACTTGGGAAATCATTTCTCTGTCGATGATAGCAAGCTGTCCAGGCCCTGAGGCAGCCCCAAACCATGATGCTCCCTACACCATACTTTACAGTTGGGATGAGGTTTTGATGTTGGTGTGCTGTGCCTTTTTTCTCCACACATAGTGTTTGGACTGCAGTTTCTTCTGTCCACAGAATATTTTGCCAGTAACGCACTTTTGCAAACTTCAGTCATACAGCAATGATTTTTTTAACAGCAGTGGCTTCTTCTGTGGTGTCCTCCCATTAACACCATTCTTGTTTAGTGTTTTAGGTATGTAGACTTGTCAACAGAGATGTTAGCATGTTCCAGAGATTTCTATAAGTCTTTAGCTGACACTCTAGGATTTTTCTTAACCTCATTAAGCATTCTGGCAGTGCTCTTGCAGTCATCTTTACAGGACGGCCACTCCTAGGGAGAGTAGCAACAGTGCTGAACTTCATTCCATTTATAGACAATTTGTCCTACCGTGGACTGATGAACATCAAGGCTTTTAGAAATACTTTTGAAAACCTTTCCAGCTTTATGCAAGTCAACAATTCTTAATCTTAGGTCTTCTGAGATCTCTTTTGTTCGAAGCATGGTTCACATCAGACAATGCTTCTTGTGAATAGCAAACTCAAATTTTGTGAGGGTTTTTTTATAGGACAAGGCAGCTCTAACCAACATCTCCAATCTCGTCTCATTGATTGGACTCCAGGTCAGCTGACTGACTTCAATGGAGAAGTCAGTAGCCTAGGGATTCACATACTTTTTCCAACCTACACTATGAATGTTTAAATTATGTTTTCAATATAGACAAGAAAAATACAATCATTTGTGTGTTATTAGTTTAAGCACACTATAATTGTCTATCGTTGTGACTTAGATGAAGATCAGATCAAATACAATAATTTACAATAATTTGTGTGTTATTAGTTTAAGCACACTATAATTGTCTATCGTTGTGACTTAGATGAAGATCAGATCAAATTTGATGACCAATTTATAAAGAAATCCAGGTAAATCCAAAGGGTTCACATACTTTTTCTTGTCACTGTATGCTCCCCGCAGGCCCAGTTATTCAGGAAAGCTTGCTCTGCCTTTCCGTTCCGACCAGCTATTCTTCGCGCATCTAGAACCCATAACTCTTCAACAGCATATAAGCCTAAATATTTGTCATTTAACTTTTAAAAATGTATTTCCTTTTATGCGTGGCATAAACACAACTAGTCAAAGTTGTAATCTGATTAGGCTAGTTCAAAAGTCTCCTGTAGGCTACCTGTGCACGTTCGTCCAAAATATACTGAACAAAAATATAAAAACGCAACATCTAAAGTGTTTGTCCCATGTTTCATGAGCTGAAATACAAGATCCCAGGGCCTGGCTCCCTAGTGGGTGGTCCTATGCCCTCCCAGTCCCACCCATGGCTGCACCACTGCCCAGGCATGTGAAATACATAGATTAGGGCCTAATTGATTTATTTCAATTGACTGATTTCCTTACATGAACTGTAACTCTGTAAAATCATTGAAATTGTTACATGTTGCATTTTATATTTTTGTTCAGTATATAATTCCAGCAGCCAAACTGTGCAGATTCTAGTGTTGAAAATGCAAACCATGTTGAAGCGCCCAAAGTCTGTATGTTTTGCCTATTGGTTATTGTGCAGAAACCCGTTGGTGGAAAATTCGTTGCATACATTTTATATATTGCATCAAAATGTTGAAAATCAGATCTCCACCTAGCTGGTCATTGTCTGCAGCCGGCTCTGATTGTATTGTAGGTTTAACTACAGTTATTGTTATTTGTGGTCATAAAATGTTGAACTGTCCCATAGGTGAATTGGTGAGAGGTATCAGTAGTTTAATTAGTTGAAATGTAATTACTTTTCGCATAACAATGCAAGAACACTTTACAATGCAAGAAGATACCAGTAGCTTCCAGCTTTGTAGGCTAACTTTCCTTGCTATACTAGCTGACAGATAAATTCACTAGCCTAGTACTTTGTGATAATTTGCAAACCATAATGTAAAATATGCTGATTTCAAAGATGATTGCCACCAAAACTTTATTAATTCACTTAAAAATCAGTCTCTTTCTCACATCTCTAAGATGTTCTACTGCCTCAGCGAACTGACTAGGGATCCCATGGTCAGATTTGGGTACAAGGGATCTCAGAATTGACTTTTCGTAGCAGGTTAGGAGAATTTACGCAGCAGGTTAGGAGAATTAACGTAGCAGGTTAGGAGAATTTGGTATTCATTTATTTAACCAGGCAAGTCAGTTAAGAACAAATTCTTATTTACAATGACGGCCTACCCCGGCCAAACCCCAACGACGCTGGGCCCAATTGTGCGCCGCCCTATGGAACTCCCAATCACGGCCATTTGTGATACAGCCTGGAATCGAACCAGGCTGTGTCTAGCACTGAGATGCAGTGCCTTAGACCGCTGCGCCACTCGGTATCAGGTTAGTAGAATTAACATAGCACGTTAGGATAATTAGGAAAATGGTTAGTTTTAGTTAAAACTAAGAAGAAAAAAAAAATTGATGTTATTTTGATAAACTACATCCCAAGATTACTGGCTAAAGACAGTGCGCAATTTTTTTAAATAAGCTACTTCTATACAAATAAGCCCCAAATTTCAGAGAAACAGATTTTCATGAGACTACAGATGACATCAGCCAAAACAAGCTCAATAACTCAATGCATGCACATTCCTACCGAATACACATTCACCTGTATTGATTTACCCAGAGCTTTACCATTCAAATAAATTACCATTATGTTGTTATGTCGTTAAAATGGTAAAAGTCAAATTGATTTAATGAATACATGGCCGTCTCTGAAGAATATTGACGTAACATTTTTCTAATGTAATGATGCCCAGCGATTGCAAAGAGCAGTAGCTGAGTTTATATGTCTGGATCAAGTGTCATTCTGTGACTTTGGCTAATATGCCTTTTTTTGCTGTGGTATCGTTTTAGTATCGAGTATTGTGATACTCAGTTGGTAGAGCATGGTGTTTGCAACGCCAGCATGGTGTGTGCAACGCCAGGGTTGTGGGTTCGATTCCCACGGGGGGCCAGTACAAAAAAAAAAAAAAAAAAAAAAATACATTTCACTTTCATTTCATGCATGTATTCACTACTGTAAGTCGCTCTGGATAAGAGCGTCTGCTAAATGACTAAAATGTAATGTAAATGTAAAGAAATGCTCTTCTAACAGGTTAAACGCAGTAGGATGACAGGTCGACAGATGGGCTCTCTTTCCGTAACTCAATAAACTATGGGGGCAATCTCAGCAGCCCACACAGTGAATGGGCTACTGTTGAGAATGATTAGACACTGTTATGGATAGCACGTCATGTCAATTTGGATGCCCGTAGGAATAGGCCACATGGTTTCGCTTTGCATGAATGTGACATAATGCAATGCTCCTAAAAGAGGAACTCATAGCACAAAAGGGACATGACTGGCTATATGAGACGATGTTTTATCCAAAAAAAATCTGCTCTGGTCTCAAAAAAATGATATTTTCCTCATCCTCAAGACATTTTCATAAGGCGATAAGGACCTTGGAAAAGTATCCCATGAAAACATGCTCTATATCAATACCATATACAGCATTATCAAGTAAAACATGTTGATATTAAAATGATGTACAGGCAGAAACGAAAATATTTTATAAGTAGGCTTGTGATAAGGAAATCATTTTGTTGACATTTCCTTAGTGGGCCTCTGCTTAGAGAACAGTGTTTCCATTTCACTGACAGAATACTTGTTATTTCAGATACATGGTGAGGGACACCTGGTCGGACAGTCCGTTTCTCTGAGCCAAACCTGGAATTAGGGTCCAAGACCCAAACATAACTCGCTAACTGTAGCTGGCTTGTTACCACCAAAATAGTATCTATAAAGTGGGTATTCTAACCATTGAGATACTATTAAATTCATATTCTAATATTTAATTATATGATTCTAACACTAAAGCATTGTGCTACTAGTTAGTTAACTAGCAAATTATCAGCAGAATCGTGACATAATGAATCTTTACTTTCACTTTGACGCCAAACTAGCGAACCCTCTGTGGCTAGGATTGGAAACTGTAACGTCCCTTAGGTAACGTTAATGGTCACTGATGACAGATTAGATGATTAAACCTGTACAATTTTAACCGACTTCTATTTCTGACAGAGTTGGCTGCCATGCTCCTCATCTGACACCTTGGCAAGTTACTAGGCGGCACCCATATACCTCAGTCGGCGGCACAGCAGGAACTGGTCGTCGACTAGCTACTGTAGCTAGGTGAAAGCTAGCTACGTTAGCTCATCTAGCTCGCTCTCAACATAAAACTAACCCTAATCCATGGTAACTTCGCTTTGAATATTAAACATACCGTTTGGGGTTGCCAGCGGAGCCGAAATACAGTTGGGAGGAAACAGTTGTAACAAGATAAACACGAAACATAGAATTTTCCAGCTCCGTCCCATCTTCCTGCAAGTTGCCATCTTGTTTGTGAGTGATTATTAAGGGGCGTGGTTAAAATGCAAACAGGTTACGTGGAACAGATGACAACCGAAACTGAACGCTCCTTTGTACTCGACACCTGAGTGGGGGTGAGGACTCTCTGATCAGTTGGAAAGATAGCTTTATGTATACTGAACAAAACTATAAGCGCAACATCAACAATTTTACTGAGTTACTGTTCATATAAGGAAATCAATAAATTCATTAGGCCCTAATCTATGGATCTGCCCAGTCAATCAGAAGTAGTTTTTTTTCCAGACGAAAGGCCTTTATTACAGACAGAAATACTCCGTTTCATCAGCTGTCCAAGGCGCTGGTCTTAGACGAACCCGCAGGTGAAGAAACCGGATGTGGAGGTCCTTGGCTGGCATGGTCACACGTGGTCTGCGGTTGTAAAGCCGGTTGGACGTACTGCCCAATTCTCTAAAACGATGTTGGAGACGTTTTATGGTAGAGAAATTAACAGTTATAATCTAAGGTAGATATGAATATAGGCCTACAGCAAATCCAAGGCTTTTGTTTCCATTGTCATTGCATTATGGGTGAAAAAAAGCACAGAGGCATTCAAGATGTTCTTTATTGAACAGGGAGTAACAACGTCAGGTACACAGTTTGTCTGTTCCAACACCATCATCGGAAGACTACCATTCCTTGTAAAAGCATTTGTATTAAGAGGGATGCTGAATAGTGTGCAGGACAGGTTACCTTTCTCTTTAGGAACAATTGAGGTTTGCCTTAAACTTCAGAGGCAGGTTAAGTA